>NC_088923.1:33820000-34010000 GCF_038396675.1 Hydra vulgaris
ATGTGGAGTCCCATAAAAGACTCTGGATTTAAAAGCCACAAAATGATTATTTCTTTCTGGCTTTTGGTATTCAGAAGCTCTAAAAATGTAAAGACGCTATGAACTCAAGCTTACAAAATCTTACACAATTTTAAAAAATGGACTCAATCTTACAAAAATGTAAAGATGCTATGGACTATGTGTGGACTACTTTCGTGAAAAAATCCAAAACTTTTAGATTAGAGGAACAATCAATTTTGAACCCTTTATTAGTCTTTATTAGTCCTAATGTCTACACAGGACTCTGAGCTGCAAAACAATAGGTTCTGAGTCATTAAATCTTATGAATTTTTTCTTAATACAGATAGAAGTCACTTAGCTTAGAGCTCCTGATACCAGAGACCAGGAAAAAATAACGATTTAAAGTCAGATTTCTTTTAGGACTCCACATTCCTGATTTTTACATAGTATACTTATTAAATGGTTATTGATGTTAATTATTCCTATGACTCCAAAGATTATTTATTAATATAAAACAAGTAATACATTAAGGTAATTTAATTTAGTTATTTTTTTCAAATGTACATCAACCAATCGAAATATAATTATATGAGAGTTATCTTTGTTCTCTGCTTAAACAATTAGTAAACAATAAAAAAAGTTGAAGTATTTAAAAAATGTTTTTGACCATATATATGATAAAACATTACCACGCTTTAATTTAAATTCAATTAAAATATGTTTAAACAAGTTTTAACTAAAACATATTAATACATAAAATATGTTAAAATAAAATTTAATTTTAAAAGGAAAAAAATTAAAATAAAAAAGGTCAGAAAAGCCAAAAACCTGCTGCTGCAACATTATAAGCTGTTCATGGTTTGGCAAACCGTGATCTTGTATCATTTTTTTAAGCTTTCGAAATTGATCACACTCTTGCTCAAGTTCATTCTGTATACGACATAATTCTTCATTTTTCATCTAAGTGCAAGAGATTGCAACAGTAAGTAATAATATTTTTACCTATGACATATCAAATATTTAAAAAATATTTACCTATAATATATCAAATATTTAAAAAAATATTTACCTATAACATATCAAATATTTAAAAAATATTTATCTATGACATATTAAATTTTGAAATTAGAATATTTAAGTTATCATTTACCAAATTTTGAAATTACTCCGTAATTATTTTTACCCCTGGAATATATAAAAAAATAACAAACATAAAAACATTAAAAAGAAATTACATTTCTTTGAGCACTAGTGGAATTTGCTTGAATTTTTCATCCTTTAATAATTTGCTGTTTTTGTTCAGCATTTGTGTCTTTTAAAATTCAAATAAAATTAGTAAAAATAACTCAAATAAGACATACTTGAGTTAACTTTCTTAAAGAGATTTTAGGTCTTAGAGATAATTAGGTAACTAAAAAAAAAAATTATATATATATATAAAAAAAAAGATGGTGTATTTAGATAATAAATTCTAGATACATAAATGACTTATAGGACTTACAAAAAAAGAATAACAGAATATTATCAGAATACAATAGGTAAAGCATTGTTAGGAACAATGAATAGGTTTAAATGCGACGAGACACTCCTCCATAATTATTATGAATGATGAAATTCATGATGTTAATTACTCAATAATGCTAATTTAATCAAAATACACTAATAAATTGAATAAGATAAAAAAAAATATTAAAAACTAGACGTAAAAATTAATGAATTTCTTTGTCAAATTTAAAAACTTTCTGAGAAACCAGAAGGGGGCGACTGAATAAGTGCGAATTTCATAACTGCGAATCTGCATAAGTGCGACTGGCATAAGTGCGAACTGGCATAAGTGCGAACTAGCACAAGCGCGAACTGGCATAAGTGCGAATCACTTGCAAAAACTGGCATAAGTGCGAACTAGCACAAGCGCGAACTGGCATAAGTGCGCCAAAAGAATTTGCACACATTGGCATAAGTGCGAACTGGCATAAGTGCAAACTGGCATAAGTGCGAAACAATTGCAAAAACTGGCATAAGTGCGAACTGGCACAAGCGCGAACTGGCATAAGTGCGCCGAAAGAATTTGCAAACATTGGCATAAGTGCGAACTGGCATAAGTGCGAACTGGCATAAGTGCAAACTGGCATAAGTGCGAACCAATTGCAAAAACTGGCATAAGTGCGAATTGGCACAAGCGCGAACTGGCATAAGTGCGCCGAAAGAATTTGCAAACATTGGCATAAGTGCGAACTGGCATAAGTGCGAACTGGCATAAGTGCAAACTGGCATAAGTGCGAACCAATTGCAAAAACTGGCATAAGTGCGAATTGGCACAAGCGCGAACTGGCATAAGTGCGCCGAAAGAATTTGCAAACATTGGCATAAGTGCAAATTGGCATAAGTGGCGAACTGGCAAGTTCGCACTTATGCCAATTCGCACTTATGCCAGTTCGCACTTATGCCAATTCGCACTTATGCCAATGTTTGCAAATTCTTTCGGCGCACTTATGCCAGTTCGCGTTTGTGCCAGTTCGCACTTATGCCAGTTTTTGCAATTGATTCGCACATATGCCAGTTCGCACTTATGACAGTTCGCACTTATGCCAATGTTTGCAAATTCTTTCGGCGCACTTATGTCAGTTCGCGCTTGTGCCAGTTCGCACTTATGCCAGTTTTTGCAATTGATTCGCACATATGCCAGTTCGCACTTATGCCAGTTCGCACTTACGCCAATGTTTGCAAATTCTCTTGGCGCACTTATGCCAGTTCGCGCTTGTGCCAGTTCGCACTTATGCCAGTCTTTGCAACTGCTTCGCACTTATGCAGATTCGCAGTTATGAAATTCGCACTTATTCAGCCTCCTCACCAGAAGGTACTTGTTCTTTTTACCAATATTTCTAATAAAGTTATCTGCAAAAAAATGCTGAATTAGCAACTCTAAAATTAGAGGGCTTGTTGTTGACTAGTTCAACAATAAGACCCCCCTAACCTGTTATTTAAACTCTGTTAGTCTCAAAGAACATACATATACCTTATATAACATAACATTCTTTAAATATACCCTTACAGCACATTCAACATGTTTTAAAGTAACTTGACATGGATACTCTTTAATGAATATTGTTGCTGCCACAACTTATTTTAAAACATAATAGCATTTTTAATATTAGTATATTAACACAACCAAAAAACAAAAGTGAATGTATTCATATATCATTCAAAACCATTCTAGCAACATTAAGTGTCCTGAGCATTAAGTGAGCAAATCTTGATAAATAATTAATAAGAGAACACCAGTTTTGACAGTATCATTTTTTGATTCAAAAACAAACAAAAACTATACAAAAAACAAATATAAAATATATATGTAAAATATAAATATATATATATATATATATATATATATATATATATAAAATAATATATAACATATAGACATTTAAAAAATATATACAATGTGTAAAAAACATGTAAAATTTGTATCATATAATAATAAAAAAATATTATATAATATATAAGTTATATAATATATAAAAGCAATTTTACAAGATTAAATACTAAATTTCAAAGAAAATACAGGTTATCCTCACCTGGTACGACTTACAGTTCTCCGAAAGTTTTTCCACTTTATGTTTTAGTTTGTTTTGCTCTACCAACAAAAGATATCTGTCTTGACGTTCCCGCTCCAGACCTTCCTTTTCTATGGCTATATATCTTTCTATTTCAATCTTATGGGATTTCTCATTTAACTGAAGATTTTTAATAACTTCTTGCATATTTTCTAGATCTTGGTGAGAAATGGCCGCATCATGTGCAAGCTGTTTTAATTTTTG
Source organism: Hydra vulgaris (assembly GCF_038396675.1). Lineage (NCBI taxonomy): Eukaryota > Metazoa > Cnidaria > Hydrozoa > Anthoathecata > Hydridae > Hydra > Hydra vulgaris. The sequence continues at coordinate 33,823,819 of NC_088923.1, forward strand.
TTCACTCTGTATGTTATTTGTTTCCATTTCTTGAATTTTCTAAATATCAAACTTTTTATTCAAAAAATTTAATGTTTTAAAAAAATGCTTTTTAAACATTTTTCAAAATATTTAAATGTGAAGCAATATTAGTTGCGTAAAATAACAAACAAAAAACAAATTATATGTTTAATAAAATACTTCTTTTAGCCTCTCAATGTGTTCATTAAGTCTCTCTACACTGACTTTGTCATTTGTCTCTTTACTTCGGCTTTTAAGAGAAGCTTCTATTTCAGCCTTGTAATCAATTTTTTCTTTTAAAAATTTTGTTTCCTGTTGTTGGGAGGCCAGTTGAAATTCATGGTCATCTTTAATCTTTTCTGATTCTTGTTTTAACTTTTTTATCGTAGTCTCAAGGTTATATATTGTTGCATCTTTTTCTTTAAGGTTACACTCAAGTTTTATTAGCTTTAAAACAAGATGTACTGGCTCTGGAAACCCAATCAAATCTAAAACCAATATTAAACCATAGAACTTATTACTATATCACTATATATTTTAAATGTAGGTTTTGAAAATTTTAAATCATGTGTTATTTTATTATTTAACAAATATATATATATATATATATATATATATATATATATATATATATATATATATATATATATATATATATATATATATGTATATATATATATATATATATATATATATATATATATATATATATATACATATATATATATATATATATTTGCTTTAAAATGTTGACTGATATCCAGAAAGTTTTTCTGAAAAAAAAAGAAAAAGTAAAAAAAAAAACTATTTTAAACATAAAAGTCCTTTACATCTACATAGTACCTGTAGAATAAGCCACTACTAAGTTCAAGCCACTAAAAGTTTAAGTCCACTACTTAAATGTAGTAGTGGCTTAATCTACTTATTTGCCAAAGTGAGCCACTTTGGTAAATGCTCTTTTTATACTCAATAACATTTTTTTAAATCAAACTTTATATACCAAAGACAGTTCAAAGTTTGGAAGCAATTTTAATTGAGAATACTTCTACTAACATTGGTGCGGATAAGCAGTCACTTTAAAAAGCCTTTGAAACCAATTAGCTCATTTAATAGAATATGTATTTTACCAAAATGAGTTACCAATTCACAATATCATAACTGAAATAATTAGCAAAAGTAATGATACAAAAAATATATAGATTAAAAACCATTGTACAAGCCTTCCCAGGAAACGTATGCTATTTTTCATCTTATATGCCCATGCGTGAGTATTTTATTTTAGACAACTTGCTCACAGCTGTTTGCAAGTTTTATTATATTAAGTGCTGCGGAAAAAAGTTTCAAAAACAAAGAAAGCAAAACTAACAAAATAGGAAATTAAAATAAACTTAAATTGAAAAAAAAAAAAATTTAAATAATTTGTGTAACTGTTTTTATTTTTGTTTCTTCAGTGTGGTTGTTATTTTTAGCAACGGAAAAAAAAAAAAAAAAAACAGTTTCAAGTTGACATTAAAAAGAATGATTTTCCTATATTTTATTTGTTTTTAAAGAGGAAAGCCAAAATATAAATTGCCATCTGCTTGTAAAATATATTTGTATAACTTTAATGTAACAAGTATATTTTGTCCTGCTCATGTAATGCATGCGAATACTTTTATGTACAATTTTTTGTACCATATAATTATATTTATTCATTCTTAAGTATAGCTTAAGACTTTTAGCTTATTTGGATAAGACTTTAACTTCATACCCGCAATGTCTATGGATCGATTTCTATAACTATCCAAATTTTTTTGTTTTTCTTTACCCGCTGTTACCTGCTGGTTATATGTTTGCATTGTAATCATTTATCTTTTCTTATTTGTAAATTAAAAATTTTTTTTGTTGTATGTTTTTGAATAATACACATCTCTTCACATGCAGATTTCTTAAACCATTTAAGCCTTTCAGTGCATTTTCTAAGTAAATCACACTCACATATATACATAGCTTTTAAGCTTCAATTAAGCCATGCTGTCTACATATTTTTCACATAGCCTTTGTTGTTTCATATTACCTTTCTTTTCCAGTACGTTTTTTATTCCCAATCTTTTACCGAGGACATACTTTTTTTTTAACATTCCACTCTGTGCGGATGTAAAAAAATGGACATTTCTTTTAAAAAGTAAACATCTTATCCAAATAAGCTAAACGTCCATATACTTGGGAATAAATAAATATAATTATATAATACAAAAAATTATACATAAAAGTATACGCATGCATTACATTTGAATCCTATGTGAATTGTGATATTTTATGTCATCTTATTATTTTATTACAGTAAAATTGTGAAAAAATATCTAACGCTTATGTTTTCCAAATGTAATACAAATATGTTGCAATTTATTCAGAACCCTATATGAATCATTCAGATATTAAATCCTATGTGAATTATTCTGATATTGAATCCTATGTGAATTGTGATATCTTATTTTATTATTACAAATTGTTCATGTATATATGTAATTATATATATGGTACAGGTTTACTATCCAATGTGGCTTGCACATAAAAAATCTGGTCATAAAGATGATCCTAGCGTTTCTTTATGAAACAATAAAGCTGATTAGAAGTCTAGAAGATAATATACAAAATTTTGATTTCAAAACCTGTGAAGAAATTCTAATGGCTACCTTCCAGAAAACTTTTTCCACTCTATGTAAACCCCTAATCAGACTAAAAATGAAAGAAAAAGCAATTTAGCCTATTAACTTTATAGCTAATGCTTGAGCTTGCTTATAAAATGTAATTCTTTAAATTTACATTAATATTTTAACTACTTTCCTCATTTCATCGTTCCAATTAGAGAATACATCGAACTTATTATTTTTCAAATTCATCTCATGACTTATTTTGACTTATATTAAAGAAAGTTTAATATAAGTCAAATCAAATAGCATAGCTTCATCTTTGCTAAAAACTATAGCAGAAAAGAAAAAAGTCTAAAAGTGATATAACCTTTACATACAACAATTTATATTTCGTAAAAATTATGATAAAAAAAGTCAAACTTTAAATTACCTGTATAGTTTAGATCAATTATCTAGAGATAATTTAGTTATGTGGTCTATTCATATGGCCCATTAAAAGGAGGGTGATAAATTTAATAAAGCATAATAATATACAAGCAGAGATTTTAAAAACACAGGCATGCAAACACCAAAAAATTGCTGAAAAGACAAAAGATAGTTAGAGCTACAGTTGCCTACAAATTCAAACGAGTAAAGAGTTTATATACATTGTCTACCAAGCAACTTAATGACTTAGATGATGTAATGTCAGATAGAATTGTGGGATGAAAACTCTGCCACAAATGGTACAATACTGAGTATTTGAAGTCTATCATGTATGATCAAGACATAGTATCAAGACATAGTTTACACTTACTGAAATAAGGATACTGGTACTATAGCTGTTGACTACAACATGAAAAAATTACAGCTTGTTGCTGATGTTGTAACGAGAGAGATAATTTTTCTTGATGTATGTAACAATACATGATAATATTACTTGTAATGAAACTTGCAAAATAGATACAGCAAGTAATGAAACTTACAAAACTGATACGGCAAGTGATGAAACTTGCAAAATAGATAAAGTTAGTGATGAAACTTGCAAAAATAGTCATACCAAATAGGTTTACTTGGTACTTACTATGCTTTTATTTTTACTTATTTTCACAAATATTAAAGAGCTTAAAAAAATATAATAAGTTCAAATTTGGTTCAGTATTTACTGTTTTCAAATGATTCATTTTTTTCTGACTCAAGAAACTTCAAAATTTTTTATGCTTTAAAATTCTTTCGGATGCATTATTTGTATGTTTCAACAAGACAAGATTTAAAGTATTTGACTCAAAATGACTTTTACGCAAGTATTGTGACTTTCAAAATTTTTTGATAGGCGGCTCTGGTTTACCTTCACATGGTGTCTTTTATCACAAATGATTATTATACAGTTCCAGTTATGGAATTGATAATTTTTAATTTTTTACTAAAAGCCAAGACAACTATTGGGTAATACTTACTAAACTTATCTAAATTGCCTTCAAACAGAACAAACTAATATTGAAAGTTGGTAATAACTTTTTTTTTTTAATTTTCAAACAGCAAAAAACTTGTTTATTTAAGAACATTCTTCTTAAGAAAGATTTTATTATGAAGGTTGTTTTCTATTAGGTTTTGATTTATATATATGGCCACCTGTTTTAATTTAAATCTAATTTTAATTATATATATATATATATATATATATATATATATATATATATATATATAATCACCATTTACATTAATATCATAACCATTTTAATACTAACATTCACTAATCAAAGTGGCCACTTAATGGAACTTGTCTCACTTAATGGAACCTCATATTCTGATAGTTTATCCAAAATTTTATTTTTTATCGCTAGTCCTCTGGATACGCCTGATAGGAAGAGGCAATTATAGATTTATAGCCCACTGCTATACCTATCTTTTGTGTTGTAATGTTAATAAATATATAAATTATAAACAATAGAGACCTTTCAAAAAATTCAATGAGAACTGAATTAGAGAGTGGTATATCGACATGTGACATGTCAAAAAATTGCCAGACCTTACTTTTTTTAATTCCGAGGGCTGCATAAAATAAACTTGTTATATTACGTAAAAATAGTTTCTTTGTCATGGAAAAAAAACTCAAGTCGTTAGCAAATAAGGATACATTTTTATGTTTGAATAAAGAATATGAACTAAATATTTTATTGATATATATATATATATATATATATATATACATACATACATACATATACATATATATATATATATATATATATATATATATATATATATATATATATATATATATATATATATATATGTATATATACATATATATATATTTATATATATATATATATATATATATATATATATATATATATATATATATATATATATATATATATATATATATTGTTGTTTTGATTATGTGATATTAATCAACTCTTTTTCTATTTGAGAGTGATCAATATAAAATGAAATAATCACAAAATAGACCAATAAATAAAAAGTTAGATGAAAAAAAAATTTTTTTTTTATATATATATATATTTTAAAATATATATACCTTCTGTTTGAGCAGCCATCATTTTAGTAAATATTGATTTCATTTCTAACAATTCCTCTTTGACACTAGATGAATCATTTGTCTAAGTCAAAAAATGAATGCATAAATAGATAAATATCTATATAAAAATACATTTATAAAAAAACGTATATATTTACTAGGGTAACTAAAAATTAGTTTAAAAAAAATATTGTTGGCTCCAATTCTAGTTTATAAGTTGTGAAAATCCTAGTTTAGTCTAGTCTAGTACAGGCCTTGAATGTCCTCAGATGTAGACGTAGTCTGCATATGACTTTCTAATATTTTTGAATTTTTATTTTTTTTACATGGTTTTCCGCATATATAACAACTTTTATCAATATATTTTATTTCAAAATAAAAATCCACATTTAGATATAACGCACACTATAAAACACATATATAAATATGCGCAAATAATAAAAAACACAGAAATAGAAAATAGTCAAATTTAAAGGCATTTTTCTTTAGCAATGCCACCTTGTCAATATGAAATTAAATATTAACTTCATATTGGCAAGGTGACATTGCTAAAGAAAAATGTTCTTGGGCAACAACCAGTAATAAAAGGTAAAGTATTTAGTTCATAGAGTGCGATCAAAATAAATTTTTTGATCAGAGAAAATTGCAGAGTGGTAAACCTTTTTCTATGAGAAACTTGATAAAAAACTTTGCAAAACAATTTTGCAACAAGAAATGTTCTGAAAAAATAAACTTTGTTGAAGATCTTAGCCTTTCACACCAGACTATTGCCAGAAGAGGTGAAGGTCTAGCAAAGAATATTGAACTATCATTAAAGTTTAAATAATTAATTAATTGTGAAGCATATAGTCTGGCACTAGACGAATAAACAAATATAAGTGATACTGCTCAGTTATTTTTGTTAAAGTGTAACTTGTGATTTTGAAGTAATTTAGATGTTATTCATATGAAAAGCACAACTAAAGAATCTCGCAATAAGTTTGGTAATTTCAAAATAAATGTTCCATTTTTACTTTTATGCACATAGTTAGTTTTTGTTGAAAATAAAAATAAACAAAAACAGCCTAAAAGTGAAAGTAAGTAGTAAAAATAAACCAATTGTTGACCTGGCCATAAATGGCACCACACTTAAAGACATTTTGAAGATGCTAAACAAGCCTCTAAGTACTGTCTACACTGTGATTAAACGCTTTCAAATGACTGGTCGTGTTAAGAGGAAGCTTGGCAGTGGTAAAAAAAGGTCAGTTCGGACTACTCTATTGATCAAGGCTGTCAAGGGCTAAATTTCTCGGAATCCATTAAGTTCAATAAAAAAGATGGCTAAAAAGCTCTCAGTGAGTGAGCACACCATCAGAATCGTGGTCAAAAAGGATCTTAAGGTAAAGTCAAGAGCCAGGATGAAGAAATATCTGGTTTCCCCAAGTGTCAAAGGAAAAAGATTTGAAGAAGAGACTAACAACCATCCTTTTCTCAGATGAGAAATTGTTTACTGTTGATTCTGTGTCCAACAATAGAATCAATCATTTTATTAGTCATCAACCAGTCCAAGCAATCGCAAAGCATGTAAAGTATACATTCAAAACCAAACATCCGGCTTCAGTTATGGTGTTTGGCCTGGTTTTATCTGATGGTCTCAAAATGGCTCTGGTTTTTATCAAACCTGGTCAGAAAGTGGATGCCAATGAGTACATTTATATCCTAGAGAACCATGTTAATCTACTCTCCAGATGATAATGTGGTGTTCCAGCAAGATGGAGCATCACCACATATGTCCTGAAAGGTGAACATGCGAAAACACTGATCAAAAGTATTATAACCACCTGGATTTCCAGATATGTCACTTCTTGCCTATTTAATTTTGACATACGTATAGTCAAGGGCTTGTCAATGTTACCACAACAGTGTCAACTCCCTGAAGGTGCCATCAAGAAGGAGTGGAATAAGTTGCCCAAAGACCATATCCAGACCACCTGTTCCAGGTTCAGAAGTCATCTTGAAGCTGTGATTGATGCTGAGGGAGGACATATTGAAAAAAAATGTAGTAAATGTCTTTCTGAACACCTTTTAATAAGTAAAATTTTTTTTAGCTTTAAGTTTTCATTCTGCATTAATTTTGATCAAAAAATAATTTTTCTACAAAGTTTGCGGTCGCATACAGATACAGATGAAGCAAGTACACTAACAAGAAAAAAAATTTGATTTGGGGTAAAAAAAATCCCTTAATTGTGACTTTCTTTCATATCACTGAATAATACATCAGGAGTAGTTAAGTGCAAATGTATTAGAGATTGAACATATGTAATGAACTTGTTATCCAAACTGTTAACTCTATAACAGGTTGTGGGCTTAATCATAGACTGTTGACTTAACTGCTTGATGATTGTGGTAGTGAAGCTGAAGATGTAATTTGTTTATTTCAAGTGGCTTAGTCGAGCTGCAATTCTTAAAAGATTTTAATTATAATTACCTGAAATAGGTTTAAAAAAGTTAAGGGATAAAAGCAAGTTTGCCAAAAAATATGGCTGGATGGTTTGGTATTTTTGATTGACAAAAATAAAATGTTAATAAAATTAAATGTCAAGCTGCACGGTAAAGATCAACTTAATAGTAAATTGTTTGAAAATGTAGAAATATTTGTTTTGATATTAAAATTTCTGAGACAACAATTAAGTTTAAAAAAGATTTAGTGATTTTTTTAAAAAAAGAATGAGCATGACTTATTTGGACATTAATCTTATGTTAAAACTGAGACTTTAAGAGATAAATTTTTAATGGAATTGATAGAGTTAAAAATCAATGAATAACTTAACAAAGCCTGTTAAGAATTAAAATTGTTTGAACTTTATTAAAATAAATGAGCAGGCTTATCCACAATTATGCAGACAGGCTATTGAATATTTTTTTACATTTTGGAAAAACTTACAATTGTAAGCAGTTTTTCTTAAAAACAAAGCAAGTTTAAACAGAACAAGTATATATTAAAATATATTAAAAGATGAACCCTATACTGATACAGAACAGGGAAATATATTAAAAGATGAACACTATACTGATACTCTTTGAATTTTTTCATCTAGAAAAAATGCAGACATCGAAAGTTTATGCAACAAAAAAAAAAAAAAAAATTAAATTTCACATCAAATAAGTTTTTGTAACAGTTTATTTAAATCTGAATAAAAACTTGAAATTGAAATAATTCAATTTTTAGGAATTTATGTTTGGGGCCTTCATGTTGACACCAGAATAAAATAATGTCTCTTACTGTAAAAACACTGGACATCCCTGGTCTAGTAGACCATAGGGAGTTGAGGAGGCTTCAGTACATACTTTGACTGACAGTTTGGATTTGGGATTATCTGACAGTTTGGATTTGGATTATCTAAATATAAAGAAATTTTATTACAACAAAAAAAAATTTTTTTTTGGCTTTTTTCAGCATTATTTATTTTTTCTTCTTTTGCTGAAAAAACTGTTTGAATTCAAGTAAGCAATTTTAAACTTTGAGTGAGCAAAATAACATGCACTATCTTAATATTATTTAATTATATAGTTATCTTTATGTATATATTTTATGTACACATAAGGATAATATATATATATATATATATATATATATATATATATATATATATATATATATATATATATATATATATATATATATATATATAAAACAAAAAGGAGGTAATCCACCGATATTAAGAGTGGGAGCCCTCCTATCATAGAATACTGGAATTGATACAATTGATAGGAATAAAATGGCAGCAGTTCATATCAATCTACCTGTTCACAGTGAAATTTTTCTGAAAAGCAAAATGGATATTTTAACAATGGATGACAAGTTAAAACTAACATGTGACTTTTACCTGGAAGAGAAAATTAACGAAGCAAGAAATCTTATTTCTACATTATTGTCTGAGAAAAAACGACTTTTAAAAAAGAAAAGGCATTTAAAAATGCCAAAAAACAGTTGATGATATTCTTAAGGTTTTGCTGGATCCATTGAATGAACTACCCATTTTTTATGCATGTGACCAATAAAGGTTACCTCCAGTAGGTACAGAACATATTGATGTAAGTGCACTTATACAGGAAGTAGCATATGAAAAATGATCTAATCAACATGAGAACCGCATTTGATCATTTAGTTGCTGTCGAAACCGATCGAGTGGAGCACAATCTGTCTTGACAGACAAGGCATCCTGCAACATGATGACGCCCCACCGTTAAGGGTTGGATCTTCACAAACTCTTAGTTTTGAGATTGTCAAAAAAGGAATACCAAAGAAGCAGAATTAACAACAACCACCACAAAATGGTACACAACTGAAAAAATCAAAGGCCCATTTCTTAGGATCCTCAGTGACAAATATGCGATTGAAATCTATAGCAAAAGATAGTAAACAAACTGTCGATATATTTGTGTCGCGTATTGATCCACTACTCGGGAGAAACCGCTACTACAGAGAATGACGTTATAGAATGCACTTATGATATTTTGCAAATAAAAAATAATGAATCAGTTAAGTATCAAAAGCTGAAAACAAAGCATGAAAGATATTCATCTTTCTATGTTGCTGTTAGTGTCGATTCTCTTAATATGAAGAGTACAAATGATCGCTTTATGTCAATGGAAATTTGGCCAAAGGGGTTATTAGTGCGGAGAAATTGTCAACCTAGAAATGGCTACCAATTATAAATCATTTCATTTTTAATTTTTAGTTTTTAAAGAACAGTCTATTTTCAATTAAAAATTTGTGTATATAATATGACTTTGTGTTATTAAAAGAACATTGGCTATTGCTATGTGACCTTAATATATTGAACAGTATACAACCTGTATACTATTCAATATATTAAGGACACATAGCAATAGCCATCCATTTCTGTGGTACTGGATTGTCTGCAGTCAACATATTATAAAATATACTAAATGGAAGGCCTTATGGTGGTACTGTAATATTGTATCTCAAAAGTCTTGCGAACTGTGTTGAAATTGTTGAATCGCATGTATCAAGGATTACAAGTTTGCGTATTAATACCAATATTGGACCGGTGCTGCTTATGAATGTATACACGCCCACTAATTATAACATAAAAAGAGCTATTATATTAGAAACAGATACAGTATAAATTATTATTGCAGATGATTTTAATTGTCATGAAGGGTCAAGATTTTATGATTTCTCAAATAATGCTTTTACCTATATCAGTGATGATAGTAAGAATACTTCTTGGCTAGATCATATCTTATGTAACCATGCTGCAGATAAATTAATAGCAAATGTTTCAGTATTAACAGTAGTCATTGCATCAGACCATAGACCATTAGTTTTTTTCAATTTTGTACTCAGTAAAAAGCTGCTACAATAGATAGTTATTCTACTTTCAAAATGTTGCCTAGTATATTAGATTGGCAAGCTTGTGACTATTCCGTTTTAACTCACTATGAATAAAGGGTAGATTATTTACTTCACAAGAGTAAAAGTACTTTTTAGTATTTTTAATTGTTCTGTATTTCATAAATGTATTGCTTCTGAAATTAATCTTTTTTACAATAACATTATAAAATTTATGCAATCTGCTGTGGCTGATGTGATACCTCATAGGGGTTTAAAAGTAAATTTAATGTTCCCGGTTGGAATGACTATGTTGCAGATAAACACGAGTTTGCCAAGGATGCATTCAAACAATGGGTAGTTGATGGTAAACCTTAACATGGAATTATCTTTGAAAAAATATAAAAAAACTTGGGCAGTATTTAAACTTGCTTTTAGACACTGTAAAAATCATACTGAGCAAATTAAAGCGGACAGATGTGCAGAGAATATCAATAATGGTGATCCTTTAAAGTTTTGGAACAGTGTGTATGAAATTAGTAATGTAAAGGCAGCCAATCATGTTGCTAGTATTTGCGGAGTTACTGGTGACAAGGACATCGCCACTATGTGGAAGACACATTTCTAAACACTATATAATTCACTTAATGATAACTAGCATAGAATACTGTTTGAAAGGAAAGTGCATTCTTAATTGCTAGACATACCTGCTAGAGTTACCATTATAGATGTTACTTATGCTTTGCATAAGCTAAAAAAGAGAAAAGCTTCTGGACCAGATGACTTGTTTATGGAATCATTTATATATGGAGGACATAGGCTGTCTCTCTATCTAAGTTTTTTTTTTTTAATTTATGCTTGTTGTGTGAACATATGCCATCATCATTTTGTGAAGCCATGATAATATCTCTAGTAAAATCTAAAATTGGAGACTTAACAGATATAAATAATTACAGAGCAATTGCAATTTCTCCCGCTAGTTCTAAAATACTTGAAGATACCTTATTAGAAAGAATCGAATCTCATGAGAATACTGAGGATTTTCAGTTTGGTTTCAAGAAAAATCATTCCACAATGTCTTGTCCATATTATTTAAACAAAATAGTTGAATACTATATTTCTAGAGGAAGCCATTTATTCACATGCTTCTGATATTGTTAATTATTGGAAACTGTTTTCTAAATTAATTGATCAGGGTATTGTCAAGAATGTTGACAATCTACTTGCATCTTGGTACAAGAATAAAACTATATTTGTCAGATGGCAGAAAGTACACTCTGACAGCTTTATTATAAGCAATGGTGTACGGCAAGGTGGAACTCTTTACTGTTCTTGTTTACATTTTATATAAGAAATCTGATTTTTAATATTTCGAATATGCGTATTGGATGTAACATAAGTGAAACTTTTTTGAATCTTTTTACATATGCCAACAATATTGCACTTATTGTTCTGTCTTGGTTTGAATTGCAAAAATTATTAACTGCATTAAATGTTGAAGCCACTGCCATTAATATGTCATTTAATACAAAAAAGACGGTGTGTATGGTATTTAACCCAAAAAGATATGTAAGATTGTGCCAAGCAATTTTCCAGTTTACCTTAGATGGATGTGAATTAGTTTTCATTGACAAATTCAAGTATCTGGGTCAAATAATAGAAAATGGTTTGTTTGATAATGCTGATATAAATTGAGACATTAAATGTCTTTATACACATACAAACATTTTAATCAGACGATTGAAGAAACGCTTGATTAAGGTAAAAGTGCAGCTATTCAAGACCTACTGCCTATGTTTTTATGATGTGGCTCTATGAACCAATTTTAGTGCAAATATGTGGCTCTATGAACCAATTTTAGTGCAAATGTTAAAGCTAGATTCTTGTTATAAGAAATGTACTAAAATGTTTTTTGGATATGACAAGTATTCAAGCACTACAAATATGTTTATTGTACTAGGCTTGCCTAATCTAGATTGTCTGAAGCAAATAAATAAATTAAAAAAATAAAAATTGAAAAAATGTATTTAAAAACTTTAAAAAAAGTTTTAAATAGGGTCCTAAAAATTTTGTTAAAAAGGTTCAGTAAATTATCAATGCAACAGCTCACAAGATTTTGGAGCATTCGTTTTATTTTTTTATATGAAACACTTGTTAAAAAAAATGGCGCTATAAAAATTGTCCATATTTCTAGCATCAATTACAAAGTATTTCTTTAATAGAGTGAAAAAAGTTGTGAAAAATTGTATATAAAAAAAAACTATGTTTTAAGTTCAGGTTGTGGTTAAGACCTATCAATATCAACTTCTAAAACTATGTCTGAAATGCAAATACCTGAGCTGGTTATTTCTGTAACCTTTTTGAATAGTTTGAAGATGATACTTTTATACATAATATATTTAATAATGTGTACTGTTACACAGCCAAGTCATAAATTAAACAAAAACGCACGGAGTGGTTAACATATTGTTCATATTCTGGCAAAAACTTTAACTCAAAAATCCCCATTAAGAGAAATCAATTATTTAAGTTTTCTTCCAAAAGTCTCCCTTGTTTTTAGGATTAGGGACAACTTTTAAAGAATGTAAAAAATCACCGAATGAAAGATTTCAAAAATATCTCAATGACAAAAATCTAATTTTAGTCACATTTTTAGATTCAAGGTATAAAAATAATTTTTTTCTAAATGAAGAAGCTAATAGTTATTTTGGAAATATTATTAAATGGCTTGTAGATTGCTCAAAAAGTCTTCAACAAATAGATCATATGGAATTTAAACCTGAGGTCAGTTTGTCATCAAGTACAATAAATCTAGATTTCGATTTTTCAAAATGCTTTAAAAATTTTATTAAAAATAAAAACACTTTAATCGAAAATACATCAATATCACTGTCACACATCAATATTTGAAGTTCTGCAAGAAACAGAAAGAAAGCATTATTTAAAATTGAAAAATGAAGTTTTAATTTATTTGAGCCAAGACATTGTCATGCAACAAGATAGTCTTATAGTATGTTGGGGAGCAAATAGAAATAACTTCAAGCAATTAGTTCCGATAGCTCAGAAGTAATTATCATGCCCTCTATCTTCTGTTGTTATAAACAGCCTCAGTATTTCTATTCAATTTAAAATAAAAATTTTTAACTACCTTGATATTACATTAAACTTAATGTAATTTAATAATTGCATTTACTATAAACCTGATAGTAGGGTATATTATATCCATGTTAGTTCCAACAACCTACCAAGCATTTTAAAACAATTACTAACCTCAATTTAAAATAGGTTATCAACCAATTATTTAAGTAAAACCCTTCTAATACTAATAAATGAAAAAAAAATTGTATGGTTTAATCCTCTATTCATAATCATTAGTTTCACAAGATTTTCAACAAATAACAACAAAAGTTAGTTACAGCTGTATGTCAAATATTTAATCTTTTATAAACTCACACAATCAACAAATTTCGCCCTACAAACTCACTGCTCGAGTAAAAAACTGCAACTGCATTAAAAAACCCTATGTCTTTTATATGACCAGCACTCGGAAAAAGGATCAGCATTTTGCAATGCTGACCTGACAATGTCTGAGGTCAGAAACTTTTTGCGAGCCATAGAATTTTAAAACTTAATTTTATTTGCTATTTTAAATAAATTAAAAACAGTAAAACAAATATTTTATAAAAATAGTAAATAAATAACTAAAATAAAAATAAAAAAATAAACATTTTAATTAAATTTTAAATTAAATGTTATTGTATATAAAAAAAAAAGAAGTAAAAAACAAACGCTTTTCTTTAAATTAATAAAAAAATAAATATAATAAGGTCAGAACTTCATAATATATTTTGTAATTATTTATATACACACTAATTTTTCAAAAAATAAAGAAAAACGATAATTAATAAAAACATGATTGCTGCTATAACTAGTGATGTGCCATCGGCAAAGGCCAATTAACGCTAATTATAGGGTTTAATGTATGTATATAAAGGTAATATCTTAATATTCAGTATGCAACTTGTATAATAAGGTGTGCCTATGCACCTGTTTAGTTTGGCTTAATAGTCAATACTGATGCATTGACCAATGCCGATTAATCAACCAATGCCATCGGCCAATTAATCGGTCGATGGTTAAACTAATTAATTGGTTGCTGGTTACCAACAGCATAGGATAGTAGGTCAAATCACTTCTGTTGAATAGGAACATGTTAAATAAGTAATTTAAATCCTTAATATTATTATAATACCCTTAAATAAATACATTTAACCTATTATTAACCACAATCAGCATTAGCTGATGACACATCACTAGCTATAACGCAAACTCTTATTCAACGTACGAGCAATCTTTGTATGTTTTCCCTATTTAGTCAGTCAATGTATGTACTTAGACCCCCCCCCCCAGCTAGCTATTTCATTATGATGTAATTTGTGTGCACCTAATATGTATATATGTATATATCTATACAACCCTCAGAATTAGGAAAAATGAGGTCGGCAATAATTTGCCGACCTCAATCTTTTTGGGGTCGGCATCAGCTTGGCAAAAATTATTTGATACAAAGGTCTAACCATAAAGCATAGAAACAAGGTCAATTTTTTGCTGATCTCAAATACCTTCAGGTCGGTAGTTAGGTCAGCATTGCCAAATGCCGACCTTAATTCCAAGGGTTGCATATATATATATATATATATATATATATATATATATATATATATATATATATATATATATATATATATATGTATATATATATATATATATATATATATATATATATATATATATATATATATAGAGAGAGAGAGAGAGAGAGAGAGAGAGAGAGAGAGAGAGAGAGAGAGAGAGAGAGAGAGAGAGAGAGAAAGAGAGAGAGAGAGAGCTATTAGACGCACTTTTTCTACTTAAACGTTTTTTTTTTACCTAAAACAGCAATTTTATGTATTACGAGTGCGTCTAATAGCGCTTCCGTTATAATATATACATACATATATACATACATATATATATATATATATATATATATATATATATATATATATATATATATATATATATATAAATATATAAATATATATATATATATATATATATATATATATATATATATATATATATATATATATATATATATATATATATATATATATATATATATATATATATATATATATATATATATATATACTTAAACCGCTTCACTGTGACATATTTTTGAAAGTGTGTGTAGTGCTAGAGTGATCAGACTGTGTTTCGTCATGTTATATATTTTTATTAACTGCATTTATATTTATCTTATTTTTGTGTGATTTTTTAAAATTACTTTTTGTTGTATGAGCATGTTTATTGAATATAGATGGACTCTAATATTATTAGTTATTATTATTTCAATTTACTTTTTATTTTTAGATTTATAAATGGAACAAATTAAGAGAAGAAAAAGATATAATACTATTAGTTTTCTTTTCATATCTTTTTCATTGCTTTTTTTAAAAATCTAAAATTAAAAAATAAATTAAAATTAAATAATAAAAGAAACCATTTTTAAAAACAAAAATTAATTGATGAAAATCAAAATATACATACAATAAAAAACATTTAAAAACATTAGATACTAGTTATCATAAATATAACTATAGTATGTAAATTTAACAAAATACCAATATGTTATCGTATTCTTGTCCATTTTGGATTAAGTTTTCAGTTTGAATAAGATTTAATGATGGGGTCATATGTTGAGATCCTCCCAATGATATTGATGAAAAATCTGTTGAAATGTTTGAATTTGTCTGATAGTTACCATTACTTGTATAGTTTTGACTTATATTTGCTGAGGAAAATTTTCCACCAGGTTTACTTGAAGTTAAATTTGAATTGCTTGCATGGTTTTCATTTGAAAAATGAGTAATGTCATTTGATACATTTTGATTTTGATCCAGAACTTGGGATGAATTCGAACTACCTATCTGCTGATAAAAATTTCTTTTACTTTCATTCTCCCACATTTTGTTTCTCATTTCTGTTTCCAGGCTTAAGTATTTAAATTTTGTATAATTTAAATGTTCCATTGGAAAGTTCCACTCAATTACTTCCCGAAGAGAATCATTTTGCAAATCTAAACGATGTGGCATTAATGCGTTTGCCATGTTAAGATAGAGTAACGTGTGAAAAATAAACTTTAATCTTTATTTAAGCCCAAACTAAACATTGGTAAATTTATTTTTGTTAAAAACAACATTATGATATTATTTGGAATATGTCTCCGAATTATAATTCAATGATTTTTTTTTTGAAAGCCTCTTTGATACTAAACTGACTACTAATTTTACATATTACTTAACTTGCGTGTGTGCAAAGCTTGAGTAATCTTTATCGTAGCCAGATAATGGAAATGCCCAAAGTATGAAAAACTTCGAAAATAACGGTTATTTGATCAAGCAGAAAGAACAAAGAAAACGCAACCGATTCATGACCTACTTAAACCGATGCTTTGTTTTTCTGTTTACGTTTTTTTCGGCTTGACTTTGAACAAACAGAGAAATAATCAATAGTCTATTGAGGAGTTTTATTTACTCATGTGATGTTTAGATTTTTGAGTGGTCTTCGCAAATCTTTATTTTATGAAATTTAAAATTTAAAAAACACTTTACGAAAATCTAGCAAAAAGTTATGTTAAAAATTAAATTAACATTTTAAATTAATTTAAATTAATTACACATTAATCAATTAAGAGATTATTTTGATTCTATTAAATAAGTTTACATGTTAATCAATTAAGAGATTATTTTGTCTCAATTTTTAATTAAGCGCAACTTATAGTTTAGAAAATACGGGCATTGCCTAGCGCTATTAAACAAATATGGAAGATGAAAAAGTGGTAGTTGCAGACAATATTGTTGCCAAGTTTGAAAAATATGAAGATTTTTTAGATAGTCAAATAACACCTTTAGATTTATATTACTTAGAGGTAAAGAATCAAGAAGTATAATTTTGTTTGCTATGTTTATTATTTCAAAACCCGAATGTCTGTCCCGCAAACAATGTTTCACGCGTCAAACAACTAAGCCTATACCTGCAAGGTAGCCAAAGAATCTCCTACATAAATTTATTTTAAATTGAAATCAAATCTTGTGTGATCATATCTATGCTTAAAACATCAACTTAACTCCTATAAAAAATTAAATTGCTGTTTTAAACAGAGTAATGTAGAATCGCCTGATTTAAACCTTGTTTTATTCTACCTGCAAGTCTTGCATTTCAATTTTTTTGTCTACAGACAACAATCATTTTCAATCATTGAAAATAATTGTTGTCTTTAGTTTTAATTGTTTTAGTTTTTAAAACATTAGTTTATGCTCTAGTCTACTGCATATGACATTAAATGTCTGCAAAAATTTTTGCTCAATACTATACTTAGTTTTTGAAAAATAATAATAATGATGATAATAATAGATATAATAAAATAATAATAATAATAAAAGAATAAAGTGCTGTTTTTTGAAAAAAGCTGCAATAGTGTTGGAATAGTTTAACTTTCAAAAAAAATAGAAAAGAAGTACTGAAACAGTTAGTCTTTTTGTGCATGTGTATAAAATTTTTTTAAAACTGGTTTTTTGTGTTTTATAAGATATTCCATATCTGAGATGCGGGTATCCTGATAAATTTATTCTGATAAATATTTAGAATCTTGTAGCAGGAGCTAATAGACATTACAGCTTTTATTTCTAGGATAAATGAAAAATTGTCGGGCTATATTGCTGGGCTATTTTATTTGTGAATTATAATATCCATCTCCATGCAATAATCTTCAAGTTGATTTTTGTGATAATAAACCACTGCATATACCAGATACTTGCCGTTTGATTTTAGTATACATATATATATAAGCAGAGCTGGCTCATGATCATTTCTTAGTGTGTGCAAAAAAAATTTCCGCCTTTAATAAGAATTAAATTTTATCAAAATGACGTATTTTTTTGGCAATTTTTCATTTACTGTTGATCTTAAAATTTGCTACCTGTGTGCTTTGCACACTTCACACATGCCATCAGCCGGCATTGTATATAAGTGATGTCTGGCACACTTCCATCTGACTTGTGTCAGAAGTCTCTTTACCTCTGTCTTATATTACATAAATCAAATTGTTGTTAATAATTTTATTTATTATTTAATTTAATAATAATATTTTATTATTTAATTTAACGTTAAATTAATTATATTAATTTAATCCACCAGCTTATCTGAGCACTTAAAACCTTTAATGTTGAATAACCTGGATTTATTGTGTAGGGATTATTTAATCTGGATGGATTTAAAGTAGTTTGTAATACAAATGCTCTATGGAATTCACCTGAGCATGTTAGATAGATTAATACCATGTATAATTTAATTAGTACCTGACCAATTCAGGCTTTAATTAATTCTTTTATTATTACTATTGTAGACCCGATCAAGGCTAATACATTTAAGTTAGTAGTAAGGTTATTATTATATTATCTAAAATGTAAAGGAATAAAATGTATATAATATAAATATAATATCACAATATCACTGTCTTCACACCCTTCCAATAGATATATACATATATATTTTTTGACTAAGTTAGCTAAGTTTTGTTACAATTTGAGTTTTGAAGACATTCTTTTAGTACAATGTGGAGGGTTTGTGTTAACTAGTAAGTAGCACTAACACTTGAGTATGCAGTTATGGATGGTGTAATTTTGGTACTTGTAATTGTTTTATTTGGAGAAGGTAAATCATTCAGCGGATAGAAGATGGCAACTATATCAGGTTGTTTTCATCAGTTTCAAAGTTATTGCTAGTGTTTCTAATTGTTAAACTGTCTTTTTTGGGTAAAAATGATGTTTCAAAGGGATCATGTCATTGGATTATTTCTGTAATTTGGGGAGTGGCGTATTGTGTTAAATGTTGTGTTGATACAGTGTCGATTCTGCCATTCATATATTTTATACGTGCATAATGGGGTGATATAGTTTCAAGTAAGGTGACTGGTTCTACCAGCGGGTCTCCTTTTAATCGGATGTGATTTTTATGTAGGGCAGTACTACCTGATTCCACTATGAAGTCAGGTAAATCAACACCAGTGATAGTTGAGCATTCATAACCCATTAGTCTGTTGTGTGGATTAGAACTTGTTGAAGTGCATAGTAGTGATCAAATAGAGAATAGAGCTGCGGGGATACTAGTTCCAATTCACATTTTTCTAGTTCAAAACTTCATAAAATTAAGTTTATTATTTTCATGATTTTCGAGTTTAGTCTTTCACATTACCCATTCCCTTGTGGCTGATATGGTGTTGAATATTGCTGCATATAAGAAAGTTTTTAAGTTTTCTTCCTTCAAACTGAGCACCACAGTTGAAGTGAATGCAGGCAGGGGTACCAAAGAGAGAAAATATTTCTAAAAGATGTTTTATTACTGTGTCAAGATGATTTAGGAACAAGGGAATGCAAATGGGTATCTGGAATACTCATCAACTATGAATAAAAGGTATTTTTTGCTATTTTGGAGGGAAGATGGTTAACAAAATATATGGTGTGTCATTGCTATGGTCTAGTAGAGGAGATAAGTTGATCAGACAGGGGTTAAAAAATTTGGGTTTAAGCTCACAGCATACCTGACAATCAGAAA
This sequence comes from Hydra vulgaris, assembly GCF_038396675.1. Classification (NCBI taxonomy): domain Eukaryota; kingdom Metazoa; phylum Cnidaria; class Hydrozoa; order Anthoathecata; family Hydridae; genus Hydra; species Hydra vulgaris. The sequence goes on from NC_088923.1 coordinate 33,843,971, forward strand.
ATATGACTCTAATTTCACCGATAGTGTAGGGTAAATTTTGTGTCTTGCTGTAGTGGTTCAATCATGTTACTCTTGGGTGGCATAGTTTGATATGTATTTATCTTAGTGTACACAGATTGGTATGTATAGCAAGACATCTAGAAAGTGATCTGCTTTAATATTTTGTGGTCCAGATCTATATGAAATATTGAACCAATATTCAGATAGTTCTAAACGCCATCTTGTGGGTTTGTCATTTTTTATTTTGGAAATTTGTCCGGGATTAAAAAGGAAAAAAACAACTTTTTGATTTGTTAAAATATGGAATTTTGGAGCAGAAAACACTAGATAACTCCATTGACAACAACATTCCACAATAGCCATTGCTTATTGATCTATGACAGTTACACCGGAAAAAAACACAAAAAACTAACAGTTCTATTTGTGTTAACAAGATAGTATAATAATATTGTTGCAGGCTAATTACATGTAAAAACTAAAACATGTAAGTTAAAAGGAAATTATTTTAAATAAAGGAACACAATACACATAATATAAATATAATAACACAATATCACAATAACACAATATCACAAATACTAAATTGATTCACAAGAAACAGAAGTTTGGGTAGATTGAGTTCATAAAGAATATAAAAACAGAATATAAAAACAAAACTGCTGAAGATATGAGCATTGTTTATTAGGTTAAATTTCAATACTTATAGATTACATGATGCTAATTTTTTCAAATTTGGTCCTATCTTGAATCTTTACTAAAAAGCAAAATGTCAAAATAATCCAGAAATATAAAGATTCAGTTTAAATAGGTAAATTAGCTAACAGATTAACTAAAAATAAATTTACCTATTTCTGGACTAGTGTAAATTGTATTCGTGTTGAAAATATTAGCCTTCCACATTAAATTGACTCTGCTTCTGGTGCTGTAAATAGGCGTAACTTTCAATTTACTTATTGTGTAGTATAGTGGTTAAACAACCAGAATCTTTTTGGCTGGGATGATGTCACAATTTCAGTTAACAATTTAGTATATCAAGGAGGTGTTTTATTTATCTTTTTAAAAACAAAAAGTTAAAAACAACTTCATGACTTTTGGTCATGAAGTTGTTTTTAACAACTCTCTATCTTGAGTATTGCTTTTCAAAAAAATGTTATTTTTTGGCTCAAAATTAAAAAATGTTTTATACTGTTTAACATGTCTCTTGTAAACTTCACAGTACAAGTATATGCTATATTTAAATCAATTTGCAATAAGATGTTTTAAAACAAAGATGGTGTCTATGCGCCTGAGCCAACATCCTTATTTAAAAAGTTTTATTCAATTTAATTGCTAAACAAGACAACGCTATTCAATTCTTTTTGCAACCCTTATTGTCTTTATCAAAAAGTTTATAATAATTTTTCATGTGTTGCGTTCAACAATGCTATTTGATATCTTTTTGTTAAGCCATCATTTATAAAGGCTAGTGAGCTATTTGTTAAACATGATTCTTATTTAATTCTCTGTGTGATTTGTAAGCAACAGGGCACTTTATTGTTTTTGTTGTTAAACTGTGGAATCTCATTAGTTAAAAGATTCTCTTCAGTCTAATATTTTTTAAATTTTTGAAAAGTTTTATTTATTATAAAAGTAAACAATTCAAACTTATTTATTTAAGTTTTGTATCTTATAGGATGAGGAATTAGCAAGACAACTTGTTGAACTTGGTTATCGAGGTAGTGGTGAGGTATATATTAGATATTTTTTCAATTAATATTACCCTCATTAAAAACCTTTAAAATTATTTGGAATAAATGCAAGAAAAACCCTAACCTTTATTATTAACCTATAGATTGATTCAAAAAATTATAATTATAAAAAGATAAAGTTATTTTTAATCATAATGGCCTTAGGTAACTTTTTATTATACTCATGAGCTACACCTTTTTAAGATATAATTAAGAACATGAAAGTTGTAAGATCGATATATGTAATTGGAAACTCATAATTTTAATTACAAAATATGTAGTTTACTATGTTTAAAAACTGTAAATTTTTAAAGCCACATAATATCTGTTCTTGAGTCTTTATAATTGTGATGATAAATACCAAGCACAGTGGAAACTGGTTTTTCTTAAAATTAATTGATAGATCTGTTGTTCAATTTAAAGTTAGCTAAAGAAATTTCTTAAAATCAACCAGATAGTATATTCTAAATTTATACAATTTAGGGGCTTAGAGACAACTGCTCAATTTGAGTGAGATGTTGTTTAATTAATTCATTCACATATGCTTATATTTGCATAGTAGCTGAAAAAAAACAGTTGGGTTTCAATCGGAATCATCATTTTTTATAAGTTCGATTGAGAAATCAGATAATAAAATATTTATTTACAAAAAATTATAAGATTGAAATTACATTTAAACAATCTCATTCAAAAAATACCTCATTATTCAGTTAAACACCAACTTTTTTTCTTATTTTAAATCATTGTGTAGTCGGTGTGTATTGTGCGGTATGCACACTATTAATGGAACGTGCATCAATAAAATAAACAACCATATAATTGTCATTTTATTAAAGTTGAACCGCACTTTTAGTTTAGATTGTAAAAATATTATTTTTAATACATTTGGAGTTCTTTGTGCTGTATCTATATATAGCAACTTCTAAAACTAACTCAGAAATGCAAGATATACCTGAGCTGATTATTTTATAATACATTTTTATGATGCATTTATACATAACTACACTTAAATCAATTCGATGTAACAATCAACAAATAATGTGTGCTGTGACACAACCTACTTGCAAATGAAACAAATACATCTACAGCTTAGTTAATATATGCACTTCAATAAAGCTGGTAGAAGCCTACAAAATAACAAAGATTTGCTGAATATGCGGCAGCCAAATATTTGATGCTTTAGCCAAGTATTTGGTATTTGGCAAAATCACTATTCATGGCATCTCTATTCAATATATTTGAAGTTTGAGCTAGAGTTTTCCAATTTTCACGTAGCTCAGCGCACCAACTTCTCCTCTGTCATTTGATGAAGATAAAGCGTTTTGTTACTCTCAACTTTTTTGGTTGCATCTACTGCATGCTGATAGTTTGAGCAAGTAGGATCTGGTTGTTCCTGGATTTTTGCACTGGATGTAAACGTAATTCCTGAAATAAATGTTGACACATTTTCATTTAATGACAGACTTTTGGGTAATAGTGCATCGACATACAACACTGAATATGCTATTATTAATTTAATGTTCATTGACCAAGACAACTTTTTATAAAAAAAGTAAAATTAAAGATATTATAATTTCTTAATTCAAATGTTAGGTTTTTCAATTACATAATGATTTCTTAATTACAATATTTATGTTCTCAATTACATCTTGAAAAGTAGCTTGCAAATAGTGTGTAATTTTAACTTTTTTTATTTTTCTGAACAATGTTGTTAGAGTAATGGTATCTAAGGAAAATAATATTTTAGGTTTTAAAGCGGGAAGAATTTATTGCTCGAAAACTAGCAGCAGAAGCCAGTATTTTATCGAAGCGTAATACTCAAAAGTTAGATTTATATTTTTTGTATTATTTATTTTAGAAATTAGATGTAGGAATAAAATTTAAAATTAATGTTCCCAATACAATATTATTGAAAACTATTTTATTATTTTTTCAATAAGACCTGTTTACCCTAGAGTCTTTAGTTTACTCAAGAGTCTTTAGTTTACCCATCAGTTTAGAGTCCCAAATATTTGATCAACAATCTTTGAAAGCTGCTTTTAAAGCTTCTATACCGATGAGGTTATAAATCTGCACTGTATAACCTTCTATAAAATGTATAATAACTCAAATAAAAGTAATACGATCAATAAGTAACTCTTTAAAACTTATATTTATTTTGTTTGGAAAACAAAACTTATAAGTATTATACAAATCAAATATAAGATATGTAAATTTAAAAATTATCCTGAACAATGTAAAAAACAAATTCTGGTAGTAATATCTTAAAACTGAAAATAATTTGTTTTTTTGGATTTGAAAATAATGCAAGTAAGTTTGATTTTACAGTAAATGAGAACAAAATATGGAAATAAAAATAAAACAAAGTAGAAAAGCGATATTCTTTGTTTAATCACAATTTTCATTTTGTCTGAATTCTATAGTTAAACTGTAGACTTTTGACAAAGGAAAACCCAATCTGATGTGTAAATTGGTAGTATAATGGCAAAACAGGAATTGTTTTTTGTTAAAAATCTCAAGAAATAATTTGTTTTGGTTTAATAAAGTTTAATAAAATCCAAACTTATTTTCTAATGCTTATTTACTAACAAACTTGTCTAGGAACTTGGGAATCCTTTAAAAAAATCAGATGTGATAATTTATGGAGGACATTAGTTTGGTTAAATTAGGTTAGTTACAAGGTTATCTGATTGGATATAAAAATTTAAACCAGCAATGTAGCTTAATTAAATATGAGTCATTTGTTTTTTATAAGGTTTTGCTTTTAGAGTTTTAAATTTTCTTTAGAGTTTTAGCAAGCTTTGGAAAAAATTTTGTTGATCCATTTTTAAACGCACTTGCAGTAAGAGAAGAATTAAATAGAAATGGGAAACTAACTGTTAGTTTTGTATTGTCTTTTTATATTTTCTGTATTATTTTTCATATACAAATTTATAATATATTATTAAATTTGTTTTTTAGACAATTATTTTTATTAGAGATAAAAATTCTAGAGGCCAAGTATGTTTTGTTTTGTTTATTATTTAGTTTTCTAATGTATTCTAGTTTGTATTAAATTTATCCTGTATAGTTTGTATTAGGTTTACCCATTAGGATGTAATTCTTACTAAATATAACTTCATGGTTTCATCATGGTTTAATATATATAATAATTTATATTAAACCATGTGTGTGTATATGTATGTGTATATATATATATATATATATATATATATATATATATATATATATATATATATATATATATATATATATATATATATATATATACACTCTTGCATGGTCGTTTTTAAGATTTTACCATAAAATGTCAGTTTTAAGTTTTTTTTTAATTTTAAAGACCTGAAAAGTTTGTTTTTTTTAATTATTTGATAGACTGTCTGTCCCAACCAAACCTTCAGTCAATGTTGCAGCACTCCGCTGCAAATCAGGCTATTTGTCAGTTGATGCAACAGCACTCCATTGCGAGTCAGGCTATAAAATAGTCAATGTAACAACACTCCGCGCATGATTTACAGTTAAAAAATAAAAATACAAACATTGGGAATGGTTTTATTTTTAAAAAGTAAAATAAAAACATTCTGAATAATTTTAAAAACATTCAGAATGTTTTTAAAAACATTTTAGTCTTTTAATTTGTGGTTTTGTGGTTTAATTACTTCCTGCAATTATATTAATGCGTTTTGACATAAACTAATCTTAATTTTGTCAACTTTAATACCACAAACAAGCAAAAAGCCATTTTTTTACCACAAACATGTTTCCTAAGCCGTAAACTATAGGAATATATATATATATATATATATATATATATATATATATATATATATATATATATATATATATATATATATATATATATATATATATATATATATATATATAGTTATCTTAATAGTTATATATATATGATATATAAAATGGTATCAAAATGTCGCCATGACCTCAAATTCTTCATAAACGTATTTGGCGTCATCAAAGCGGACACTGCATAGTATTTATGTAATTAATTTTGTTGTTGTTAAGATTATTTGTAATATCTGATGATCACCATAGGCGTGAAACTCATGATTCACAAGTCATGTTTTTTTAACTACCAGGTTTTATTATTTAATTTTAAATAATATAATTTGCTCTACTCTGTATTGAGTACTCTATACCAGTTTATCAGAAAAATTATTATTATTATTTTATATATATATATATATATATATATATATATATATATATATATATATATATATATATATATATATATATATATATACTCTTGCTTGATTGTCTTTAATTTTTACCATAAAATGTAAACATTGTTTTTTTAAAAAGAAAACCGTAAAATGTTTAAAAGCTTTCAAAACATTTTTATTTCAATTGATAGATTGTCTGCTTAGACCAAAACCTTCAGTCAATATAGCAGCATTCCTCGCATGTTCTACCTATTTGTCAGTTGATGTAGCAACACTGCTCGCATGTTCTATCTATTTGTCAGTTGATGTACTAACACTCCTTGAATGTTCAACTTATTTCGGTGTATTTAAATAATAAAACTACCTATTTGTCAGTCGATGTATGTATAAAATAAAAAAATATATTCAAAATGTTTTTATTTTAACTAAAAATATAAAAACATTCTCAATTTTTTTCAAAAACAATCCATTCTATTATTATTCGCTTTTGTGGTTTGTGAAAAAATGGTAAATTTAATTGAGAATTGTCTTCTTTAAACACCTTACCATATGCACCATACCAATGTGCACTTATAAAGTTGAACAGTGTATACAGGGTTTTGGTATTTTTTTGGTAATTTCATTTGGGTTCAAGGCAATAGAATTGATGCAATAGAAATGGTCTTTGGTCAACTTAATATTGTAACAAAACTTGTTGCTTTCTCATGTGAATGTGTAACCCAGTTAATACATTGCTGGGCTAAAAACCAGAAAATTGCAACTTCAAATCCACGAATAATCCACAAATAAGCAAGTTGCTCAAAAATTGTTAAATTTAAATAATTTCTTATGCAAGTATTACAAATAGATATTATTATAGAATAAAAATATCTATTTAAAAAACAAGTTCTTTTACTGAATATATTATTGAATATATTGTAGAGGATTTTTTTATGTGTCATTAATTATAATTCTTAATTTTGTACACATGCTATCAAATTTATATTGATTTTTTTTTTCAAAAAGACTTGTGAGAAGATGAGTCGAAATAGATAACAAGAACACAATATTCAATTGAGCTACATGCAAAAATTCAAATTTTGTCTGAAAAGTTTAATGTCACAATTTGAGGTGGTTTTTGTGGAGGAAAAGTTGACAATTTAGTTCAAGTCAAACTAACTATGTACAAAAAAGTCTACCATAGTATTTTGATTCATCGTGTTGTGCCATCTGGTATTGGTAATATTGGTAAAGTGTTTGTCTTTCAACAAAAAAATGACCCCAAGCACACTTCTAGATTATGTTCAAATTATTGGAAGACAAAAGATAAGCAGAAGGTGCTTAAAATCATGACTTGACCTCCAACAATTTTAAAAAATAATTTGGCCTCCACAATCACCTGATATAAACTCCATAGAGAAACTATGGGATGAGCTGGGCAGAAAGGTACTCATGTGCCCAACTAATACAAATAGTCTCTGGGAGAGTCTCCAAGATGCCTGGAAAAATTAAGTTGTGAATTATTTGAAATGTTACTCTCTTGAATACCAAATCTCTGTAAGGCTGTCAGTTGTTCTATAATGTTATAAGTTCATCACAAGTTTTTTATTTGCTTATTGTTTAAATCTATATATTTTTTCTTTGGTTTTTTATTTTTTTGTTTTGTATGTTTGCTTACATATAGTCGTGTGACATTTGGTTATGGCCACCTATGAATTTTGATCATTTTGAAACTTAATCTCATTTTTTTTATATGAAGAATGAAAAATCATTATTGTAAGTTATTCTTTTGTTTAAAATAAAGTTTTAACTCATTAAATCAGTGGGTTTTTTTTGCTACAGAGCGATTCCATGTGAAATGTCCAATTTTTTTATAAAATGCAAACATAAGTTTTAGATTTTGCTGATTTTTACACCACTCAAAGATTTTAAGTTATGAGTATTCCCAAAATTTTATCACTTAATTCCAAATGGTTTCAAAGATATAACTATTCAAATTTTGCCTTTAACCAACAGAAATTTGCCATTTTAAAAAATGGAATTGGACTTTGTTTCTGTTCTGTATGCAATGGAAAGCTGAATATGTGTACACATACATATTTTGAGGCAAGAAGTCCAATAAAACAACTTAAAATATTTAAAAATAAACATAACACCTGTAATTTTGACCTTTATCGTAATTTAACTAGAGGCAGTTTAATTAAGAAAACGCAGATGCAGCTCGATTTTTTTTTTTCAAGATGTCCTGAATAGTTTAGTTAGAGTTGTTACAAAGAATTGGAGAGTGGTCTTTTCTTGAACAAAAATAAAAAAACATGACTAAACTTACTTAAATTAAAAAATAGGAATTATGAAAAATCTAAGAAAAAAATAGGTGATACTTACCAAGGTGATACTAAACAAAAAATGGTGATACTTGGTGATACCAAAAACTTGGTGATACCAAAAAGTGGTGATACAGGTGATACTTACCAAAAAATAGGTGATAGTTACCAAGAAAACAGAAAAAGTAAGCCAACAACAACTAAAGAAAAAATTCGATATGGTCAAAGCTGCTTCAGTTTCATTACTGTCAAGTTACTCTTAGGTGCTTAACACAATGTGGGGTGGAAATATAAGAATGGAATTTTATCCAAATGTAATAAATGTGGGGGAGATTGAAAAAGAAGGAGGCGGGGGGGGGAGAGGAAGGTAGTTTTAACAAACAAGTGAGTGGGATTTTTTTTTCTTACTACAAGTGAGTTTGTATTTTCTAATTTTTAAGACCTAAACGGGTCTGTATTTTTTAATTTTTAAGACCTAAACCAGTCTCAAAAATTAGAAAATAATAACTAAAAATTTTTTTAAGATTTGAGATTTCTGTGACAGTTCTTTGTTCATAACAAGTAAAATTTAATAAATAGGGAGAGGGAGTCTTAATAAGCTCAAGGTGGGTGGGAAAATTTTCCAAAAATTATTAAACATCAACTCAAATAATATCAAATAATACAATCTGTGTATTAAGCACTCAAGAGTATCACCTGTTATTTTTTTTTTTTTTTTTTTTTGATTTTTGATAATACCTGTTTTTTAAGTAACAAAATTAAGTAAATTTGACCATGTTTTTTCGTTTTGTTTAAGAGAAAACCACTCTCTAATTCTTTATAACAACTCTAACTAAACTATTTAGGATAACATCTAAAAAAAGACAAGCTACATCGTCATTTTTGTAATTAAATTTGCCCCAGTAAAATTCTGATGAAGGTTCAAATTACAGGTGTTATGCTTATCTTTTAATATTTTAAGTTGTTTTAGTTATATTATTATTAGTATATATTATTATTATAGTATATTATTATATTGTTATTATTTTTTTATATTGAATATTTTTTGTTGTCATAGTTACTTATAATATTAGTTCGTGGTTTTTCAAAGTTTAATTTATTTTGAATGTTTAATTTTATAACTGTTAGCTTTTAATCACTTTTAGCTATTAATCATATAAACTGTTAGTTATTAATCACTTTTTTCTATCATTTTTCTTATTTCTTTATATTGTTATGAAATTTATGGACTTTGTGCCAATCACTCCACAACTCACGCACTCATTGAAATGACTGAATTGATTAGAAAAGCAATTGATGAAAAAAATTTTGCATGTGGTGCATTTGTTGATTTACAGAAAGCATCTGATACAGTAGATCATACAATTTTGTTGAAAAAATTAGAATACTATGGGATCAGAGGCATACCCCTTAAATAGTTTACTACATATATAAACGAAAGAACACAATTTGTTTCTATCAATGACTCAAAATCTACCCTTGTAAAATGCTCTAATGGTGTTCCTTAAGGTTCAGTATTGGGATCACTGCTTTTCTTTCTTTATATTAATGATCTTCATATATTCATTAAGTTTGCTATTGTTTACCACTTTGCTGATGATACTAACCTAATGCTATTTAATAAATCCCTTTAAAAAAATTAGCAAACACATTGAACATGATCAGTCTAGTTCAGTGGCTTCAATCCAACAAACTTTTTCTAAACTCCAGTAAAACTGAACTCGTTATCTTTAAATCAAATAAAACAAAAATCTATAAACATATGAACTTTAGATTAAGTGGCAAGAAAATTGAACCTGTTAACTCAATTAAATATCTTGGTATAAAAGTAGATTCAAATCTTTTCTTTTTATCCCACTGTAAAGACTTAGCAATGAAACTAAGTAGATCTAATGGCATGTTAGCCAAAATTTGCCATTATGTTATTATTTTGAAATCTACGCCATTATCTTGAAACACTATTGAACATATACCATGCTATTTTTGGCTAAACTTATTAAAATCTTTGAGTGGTGTAAAAATCAGCAAAATATAGGGTTGCATTTTATAAAAAAATTGGATGTTTTTACATGGAGTCTTTTACATCAGCAATACTCTCAATTTTGGAAATAATTTTCTATAATGACATCTTAGTTAACTTTTTTGCCCTGCACTTGTTGAGTTTAATTACCAGAGTTTTGAATTCATTATCTTCAAAATGTTTATTTAAATTAATAAAAATATTGTTTCTTAAATATTTTCTTTATTTTAAAGTAAAAATAATTGTATTTGATGTGATATTTTTAAAGTTATGTGTACTTAAGCAGATTCTTAACTGTGGTACTGAAATGTGATATTTTGTTTTAGTTTTGGGGGGAAAAAAAAGGACTTGTTACCACAAAAAATTTCCGAATTCAGGGCACTTTTAATACTAATCTTTTCTCAAAGAGATATTGCCAGAAAATGTGGTATTTTGCGTGTTTCTGTACAAAATATACACAAAAAATGGTTAATATGGAAAACTTGACACCAAAGTTGGTAAATGTGGTAAGAAGAGAATCCTAAGAATACCAAGATTGTTCTAGAAAATAGGCAGGCCACCAACAATGAAATAAATGAAAAGCTGGACTAATCTGGTGTTAAAATGTCAAAGAGAACAGTTTACTTCACCTGCACGATCTTGGTTACATTTCACGACGTCCACCTATGAAGCCTAATAAATAATAAATGAGTTGCAATATAAAACAGTTCTGAAACAAAAATTGTTGCCACAATTGGCAGAATGGTTTGGTTTGGGTGAAAAAAAAAACCTTCATGCAGGACAGGGTCACCATATCATACAGCTAAATCAATTTAAAAATATTTATCAGAACAGAATCTTCTATCACTTGATTGGCCAGGAAAATCTTCTGACCTAAATCCTATAGAAAATGTTTGGAGACTCCTAAAAAAAGGAAATATCTAAAGAAAATATTACAAATAAAGTGTATTTAATGAAAAAAAATGATTCACCACTGGGACCATAATCAAAGATGTGATGTTAAAGGCTGAAAAATGAATCAAAAGTATATCAAAAAGGGTTTTTACTATTATAAAGGCGAAAGTGGGAATCACCAAATATTGATCTTGAATATATTTGAAGTAATTTTTAAATAATAAAACTTGTTACCAAATTATTAAATGCATTTTATTTGTCAAAAAAATACCCATTTCTGCAATAAAAATTACTTTTAATTACATAAATCACAAATAAATATTAAAATAATAAACTTAAAAATTTGAGTATGTAAAAAATTGTGGGTGGCCATACTAAATTGTCACATGGCTGTAAGCTTTGCATATGTTTACATATGGGCATATTTTATGCACGCATTTATGTTAGTTTATAATATTGTTTATCTCTCAAATCACATTTTTCATAATTGATTTCTTTCACATCAAAATAGTAGTTTAAAAACTTATTTTGGTCGCCAGATTTACCTTATACATTACTTTCAAATAAGTCTTTTCCCTTCTAGCTTTTAAACATGCTAAGAACTTAAGCTCCCTATTTATCCCTGAGTACTTTTCTATATCTTAGTGTTTTTAAATAAACTTACTTATTATCAAAACCTACTTTTTAATGGCATATGCTTTACCTTTGTATGTAACATTGATTCTACTTTTAGACATTTTTAATACTTTTAAGTCAGGCACCTTATGTTTTTTCTAATGATTAACCAAGGTTCTATATTTTTTTGATTTAGATGAGTTTCTATTTACACATTTTCATTTCAATTTTTTTAATTTAAAAGTAAGAGTTGAAGCAACCATATAAGTAAAGTTAAAATATATTACATCCTGATTTCAGTTTTAATATTTTAGAATTTTTATATCAATTTCTAAATCTGATTATTTAGTAAAACTTATTTTGAAATGAATAATAAAAAAATTTGCTTCTTTGTCTTCATTCTTTGTCTTCTTTAATTTTTGTTTAGTATATCTTTTAAATTTCATTGTCAATTTCTTCTTTTTGTGAGAATATTGGAGTAAAGATAATGTAATCCTGATTTTAAGATAGTTCTGCACCATTTACATACTTTTATTGGTTTGGGCATATTCACTTTTACCACCTTAATTTATCTCATATTTTTAGATGATAATCCTGAAATTTCAAGCAATATCATGAATGCAGAATGATTGATTTCTGGTCATAATGTTAAGCTTGAATTATATAGTTTATTATTATGATTTGTTTGTATTATTTTGATTTGTTAAAAATTCTCTCAAAAAAAGAAAATTTTGAGCATTTTTTTTTTCTTCTCTGAGTTAGCAATTGGAAAGTTTTTACTTAACTAGTGCAATAGTGAGGACAAAAAAATTATAATAAACACATTTTCGATAAAACTAAAAAAAGAAACATTTTTACTAGCGTTATAAATCGTTTCAGATTTATAATGTCAGTCAAATTTTAAAGAGAATGGTTTACATTATCAAAAACTTCCTTTATAAAACTTAAAAAAGCCTTATATATCTTATAAGCCTATTTATATCATCAAAATTATGTAGCAACAAACCCCTGTCATAATTATCTAATTAATAAATAAAACATTTTCATTGAATGTAAAGTTAACATAACTGCGTAACAGTACAGGTAGAAAATATTGAACAGTATTTAATTATAGCTGTTGTAAATTTACAGGAGATCTCCGGCTACATAGATTACTCAGAAAGATTGAAGGTTTGTTATTATCTATTTCATGTTTTTTATTAATTAATTTCTTGTTTTTATCAAAGTTCGCTTTTTAAGCAGAATGAAGATTTTGAAATATATTTTTCTGAAAAAAAGCGGTTGCTACCACGTCCATCTGATTTAAGGTTAGGTGAAGAGTTATAAATTTATGAGACAGTAGATATTTTGAATATTTGAAAGTTTTTAGTACAAATTTATAGATTTAAGGAGGTGTTTGTTAGTTTAAATTTGCATTGTTTAGCTTTTATAATTGGGATACTCATGTATGTACTTCTCGATCATCAGCAAATTATCAGGTGTTTTACAGTTTATTAATTTATTTGTAATAATTTTTTTTGTTTGCAGTTTTTAATAAATAAATAAAAATGCTTATTTGTTTTATGGAAATGAAGTTATTTGTTTTTAGTATTTAAAATGATTTTATTTTTCCACATTTTTTGCATTTTTGTGAGCAACACTCGATGCATAGCGTTTTCTACTACTGGCCTATTCATTGTGCAACCAGATTTTTTGGTGGAGGCCTACTTTTTTACGACAAAAAAGAATCATTTCTGCACTTTCAGACCAGATAAAATGTCATTTATGATATATATTTAAATAATGGAATATAATACAATGTTAATATACCTATATAATTTAAACATGGAGTTTCAGATTTAATTTAAAGCGAATAATATATTTATAAAATTTAGATTAAATCATCATGTCAAATAAATGTTGTGTGTATGCTTGTCACACTAACTATCAAAGTGAAAAAAACATATTTCAGTTATGGGATCAAAAAAAACTGGAGATAAACTTTATACGCCTGAAATTGTTATATGCTCTTTTGTATATCTTTCAACACCAAGGGCATTATATAATCGCTTAAGAAATGATTATCAACTTCCGTCTATTTCAACACCCACTTGAATTACTTCAAAAATTTCCAATATTAATGAAAACAAATTTATTTATTTAATTTTTAACTCTCTTCCGGATAAGCAGAATTGATGTATCATACTACATGATGAAATATATGCTAAAAAAAGTTTGCTTTACCATGGTGGAACTATTTTTGGTAGATCAGAGGATAACCCAGTGGAATTGTCCAAAATATTGTTAGGGATTATGGCTGTTTGTTTAACCAGGGGTCTAAAAGTGTTAATTAAAATGATACCAATATCAAAATTACAATCTGATTTTTTGTTTGTACGGATTAATTTAACCAATTAAATAATTGATTCAGTCAGTGCAAATGTAAAATTTATTATATGTGATGGGAATTGTGTCAATCAGGCTTTTTTCTTAACGTACACATTCGTTCCGGGAATACCATGGTTAACAGTTGATGGAAAGTATTTACTTTACGATTTTATACACCTCATAAAAAATATTCGTAATCTTTGGTTAATTAAAAAAACTTAGGAATTAATATTTGATGATAACGGAGTAACCAGGATTACAAATTGGATTCTTTTTAAGCAGCTTTCTAAAGCCAGAATCCAGAAGCTTTCTAAAGTTATCTGACCTGAATGAAACTTGAAGACAGTGTGTCTCGACGGTTTTAAGAGTATTTTATTTGCTCTTATGCAACATCCGGCATGATTCATAGTAATTTTAATGACACTGCTATTTTATCAATAAAGATATTATTTGGTGAAAAATTTTAAATGTCAAAGCCATTGGTGCTGATACAAGGCATAATGATCCTTGGCTGTTATCAATAATCCTGATGACAACCGTTTAAATTTACTACAATTTGGTGATATGCCACTTAAAATGGCAGGTCCCAAAGGTAAACGTATTAAACAACTTTCTAAAGATACTGCAACTTGTATACATTAAACTTGTTATGGACTAGTAGATATTTACTTAACACTACGCAAAACTGTGTACTTCTTGGTCAATTTACATCAGATCAAAAAGAATATAGTATACTTCGTCAAGGTTCTGGTGGTACATATTTTCTTAGTGTTCAACAATTTATTGAAAAAATTACGTATCAAACATGCATCTCTACTTTTGAAATTGAATGTAGATATTGACGACTTAAATGTGAAGTCTGGTCATCAATGTGCATTATGCCAATACAAATTGTCTGAAGACTGCTGCGAAATTCTTGATAACTTGCAAGATCTGGAATCATCTATTGCTGATGATGTCAAAATGTCCCTTATTCACATTGCTGCTTATGTTACACGAAATGATAAAGAACGAACTGATTATGAACTTTTAGATCAAACAACATCTATTATCAGAAATATGGTCAGTTTTCTAAACTTTTAGATCGTGGTGGATTAAAATTCCAACAGATAATACCTGCCAATAGACATTTTTTTGTTTTGTAATTTTTCAAATAATTCAAAATCATGTTTGCAGAAAATCTTTAAGTAGTATTTTTATGATTATATCAGACTATTATCTATTGGATATGGAAGAACATCATCGTGTAATATTGAGCAACATTTAAAAAAAAAATTTATGTACAGTGGTACATCAATTCAAGATCTGGCAAAGATTCTGCACTAAAAGTATTTAAAATCTTTTAGAAGTCTGCTTAATTGTCTACTATTTATAATATATATAGTATACTATTTTATAAAAGTATCATATAATATTATTTTTCATATAGTATTATTTTTAAAAGTAATCATATAGTATTATTTTTATTTTTTTCCAGATTTTGTTAACAATTTTAAACAAAATTTATCTAATATTCTTTGTTTGGTTTAATAACATTTCTACTCATTATAAGAAAATATCAATTTTGTATGTTTAATGTTAAAGCCAAAACTAAATGTAAAATATATAATTATGTAAATGTGTGAAATTTTGAATTAGAAAAAATTTCTTTTCGTTTTATTTACATTGTTTATTACTTGAGATTTTTTTTTTTCTTTTTCTTTTTTTATCAAAAAAAAAATCTGGCTATACAAAGAATTAAAAATACTTTTTAGTTTTAAAATTACGTTTTAACGAATTTATTATCTTTTTTGTCGTAAGAAAGTAGACCTCCATAACAAAATCCGGTTGCGCGATGAATAAGCCTGTAGTAGAGAACGCTATGACTTGATGTCAAACGGTTGCAATTTTGGGTTTACAAAGATACAACATGGTTAATTAAGCTATATCTATATATTTTTTAGGTGATTGCAGAAAATACAAGTGGTTTGCTGTTTAAAAACAAAAAAGATAGGAAACTTATAAATGTTGATCCAAAAGCAAGTTTTCATCTCTTTTATAGCTTATAGTTCAATTCATTATAAAAAATTTTTACAAATTGTCCCGATTGAATTTTTTTTTTTTTTTAATTTTACTCTCATTTTCGGCAGGCTACTTCTCCTGGCGATAATTCTTCAAGAATTTCCATTTCGTCATCTAAGTACATCCAAGTTGTTTTGTACGACCACGTGACAAGAAGAAAAACTTGATTCTGTCAAATTTACTTCTAAAAATTAGTCTATATATATATATATATATATATATATATATATATATATATATATATATTATAGACATATATGTATGTATATATATATATATATATATATATATATATATATATATATATATATATATATATATATATATATATATATATATATATATTTTATAGACATGTATGTATGTATATATATATACATACATACATACATACATACATACATACATATATATATATATATATATATATATATATATATATATATATATATATATATATATATATATATATATAATAAGGACTCCGCAGAGCTTTTAAAAGGTTAAACTTGTGTTAAATACTTAACATTTATGTTTCATGGCATGGTTCGTTAAAGTTACACTATTCAACATTTTTTTTTTTTTTTTATTTTTTTTTTTTTTTGAAATTACACTATAAAAATCGGGTGATTTTAAGCGATTTTTTTATGTTAAAGAAAAATATAAAATTCGAATTTTTGCCGCCAGCCACCTTTTTTTTTTTGGTAAACTTAAAATAATTAATATACAGTATAATCTTAAATTTACCGTATATAATTTTTACAGTTTAAAAAAAATCTTTTATCTTGTTTGCACTTAAGCTGGGAAGCTTTTGGGTGATGTAATTAAAGTCTGAAAGAGTTTGATTCATTGCTTTTACAAATAGTTTGAGCTGAACCAACCTTAAATTCAGTGTAATATCTCTAAGTAGCCAATAACCTTCTTGACTGTCTCAGAAACATAAAATAATGTACACTATGTCGGTCGCGTTATCTGTTTCTAGGATGTATCCTTTCTTAATTTCAGTAAACAAAACAACAATTTATAGATCAGCACGATTTCAATTAGTGGATAGATGCCAATCGATATTTATTGATTCATCAAAGCGCAGTGTGAAAGCAGTTTTTCTATTTTATAAAAACACAGTATCACCACTTCCAATGACACACTCTGTAACACTGAAAGAGACGTATTAAAAAATGAAATTGTTGCTCAGTTTTTTGAATTATAACCACAAATGGTTGATATGTGGGGATTTACGGTTCATAGAAAGTAAAGCAAAGCTAAAGTCTTAGTGGCACAAAAAGTTAAGCAAAGCTACTGCCTTAGTTGCTCAGAAAAGAAAGCAGTTTAAGTAGAAAAAGCGTCCATACAGTAATGACTATGTAATAACAAGTGTACACAAAGTAGAAAACAATGTAAGAGGTTATAAAGCCTTAAGTAATAGTTTGTTTCTTTCGATTAAAAGTAAAGTTACTATGAACAGGTGCTTAGACAAATAAGTGATAATAAATAAAGAAAAGTTATATTGTAACATTCTGACAAATGAGGATGAAGAGCTATTTGTTAAGTTTGTAAAAAACAAAAGGAGATGCTTGCAAGGTGTCAACAAAGCTAATCTAATTGGATCAATTTTAGGTGTACTTTAAATTAGAGCTCTCGTAAATGAAATAAAAAAGGTACTATTTTCAAAAAGCTTTCTCATTTTACTGAAAACTCAGGTTTAATCAATCCCATTTTTTGCTAAAGTTTAATCAATCCTAGTCTTTGCTAAAGGAGCTAAATTAAGAGTCTAAACTGTGAAGAAATTCCAGGCTTGTTGGTTATTGAAAAGTAAAGCTAAAGATATTAAAAGAAAAGAAAAATTTCGTGTTTGACTTAATGTACGGCTGAGACTTAATTTAACTTTTCTAAGAGAAAAAATAAAAAGTAGAATTGAAAGCTGGCTTTAGAAAGAAAAAAAAGGCAAGTGTGCCTGTGATAAAAAAAAGTGCTTTAGATTAGAATTAAAGGAAATACCGCCATTCTGTCACTTAATTTTACACTCAATTTTGCGAATAAACTAAAATAAAGCTTAAAGTTGTACTTTCTGTGACAGCTTTTATAATGAGAAAATGTTTTTTGCAAAACCACATTTCTAATAGTGAGTATTTTATTTTTATCTCAAAATATAATTACTAAACACATGTAAACATAGTACATTGCGTTACTTTGTATAGGTATTTATTATATTAAAGAGCGGAGTTTGTTGATCATAGAGGCAATTTGGGCACTTAAAATACCTTTTAATCTACGCATAAAATTTTTATATTTTAAAAACACCTTTCTTGCTATTTAACTTTTTCTCTACTCTTACTTATGTCATTAAAGCGCATAAAATAAAAAGTTTGTAAATTATTGACACGGTACTGTTAACGATAGTTTTATTGATGATTCATCCAAGTTCCGAAATCATGCTTATTTATTTGTCTTATTGCTCAACTTGCCCAACACAGTTGCTTAGCTTACCCCATTGTAATAGGTTGAGCAGCTCGGTAAACGTTAAGCATTATCTTCTCAAAAAAATCCAAAAGTATATATTTTCCTTAAACAATTTTAAGCAGGTTAAAGAATCTTTTCAATAGTAAAATATTATGTAAATCTAACGCACCGCTTATGATATCTGTTAAATTTAGTAAAAATCTCTTAACTTGCCCTGCTCTGCCCTACTATGAATAAGAAATCAGTAAGAGATGAATTTGTTGGTATATTTAAGGTACTGGTTTTTTAATGTAAATCCATCTAATGTTTGTTATAGAAGATGTAAACCAACAAAACCCTTGGAGCTATTATATTAAAAAATGTTTTCTACAAAAATGTGCATGCAGACATATCGCGAGGTTAGAATTATCTTGTTCTAACTCCAATTTTTTAAAAATTTGAATTATTAATTGTTTTATTGTTGTTTTGTCTTCATTGTCTCGAATTCTTTATGTTTAACAAATATCGTATATTTAGCGGAGATTGTCAATATTTAACGGATGTTATCTCTATATTTTAGCGATAATGAATAAAAATAGGATTTTAATATTTATTATTCATTCTTTATACATTTTTATAAAGGCTATATGATAACAAAGTTTCACTTTATAGTTTCACCAATTTTATTTTGTTTTAAACTTATTAAAGTTAAAGCCTTAATGCTTTCTTAAGGAGGCTCTACCCCTTTTCTACTAAATTCTTCAAAAATTATAAAAAATGTTTCATTTGGATTTTGGGTAAGCCCATGTAAGCACTTTTGTATTATTAATTTGGGTTACTGAGATGAAAAATATTGATAGAAATCGCTATAGTATCTGTGTTGACATCAACCCAACATAAACAACATAACTTCCTCCTTTTTTAAATGTCATCTTTAAAATCAAAACTATAACTTGTAAATAACAGAATGCCGTAAAACAAAGTAGACAAAGTGAAGAATACATTTTGCAGTTCATATTAAAAGTTTTGTGTTAAAAAGTGAACAAACAAAACAAAGCTGACACGGTTGCTAAGGTGTTGCTATGGATAACATTACTCACCCTAAACCATAAAAACGTGAATTTCTTTATAATGGAACGTATAATTCATTTCAAATGATATATTTTTGGAATCTGCAATGTTTAAACCAGTGGCGTAGCTAGCATGAGTGACACCCGGAGAGGACTTCAATGGCGTCACCCCTCGAAAATGGTCAAATTTAACATTATGTAAAAGAAAAAAGCCCAGATAAGCTTGAAGTATGATTTTAATTCAGCAATTTAATTAAACACTACAAAAAGTATTCCTGTACCATTTATAACCGCATATAATAATGCTTGTAAAATAAGTCAAAAGTTAATAAGGAAAAGAAAATGAACACAATATCTTCAATACTTAAAGCAAAACATAAATGAAGAACTTCAACATACTCGGAAAAAATTAAATATTTGTTAATTAACATTAAATATCAGTTATTTAAAAGTTTTCCTTCCTGGTCTTCAAAGCTGCAAACCAGTCAATCACATCATCGAAATCAATATCTTTCACCATATCACTTTCAATTGATAATATAGCCAGATCAGAAAGTCTTGACTGTTCCATGGTTAATCGTAATATAGTTTTTTATAAGTTTCAGTTTTGAAAAGGTCCTCTCACATGAAACCAGACACACAGATCGTAAGAAATAACTGTAAGCCTAGTGAGTGTATTGGGAGAGATTCAAGGAAATCCCAGTCAACTATGAATTTTAAAATATCAAATATTGACTAGTCTTAAGCTTTGTGGATATCAACATCTGCTGCCGTCATGTGCCTTCTTAGCCTTGGTATTTCTTTTAAAAGCTCTACTTTGGATAGAAAGTGGTCAATTTTGGAACTGACACCCTCAACTCCTCTTCAATTGATGGTAGAAAACTCTTGGTTTGAACAGCCTCAAACATTCTGGTCTGCAGTTCAGTAATAAAACGATCAATACACTCGATCACCGCCCTATTGTTTTTTTTCTTGCATAGTAAGCCCAGCACCTCTAAGTTGTTCCCCTTTCATTCTTTTCTTGAACCTTAATCTTCTTTCTACTGTTATTTAAAATTGATCTGCTTTTAAAAGTGCCTCTTCAATTGCATGCTCCACTAAGTGACTGCGCTTATACTGTAGAAAAAGTCTTAATGCCTCTAACTTGGTCACTACTTTGTCAAGAGTTAAGCCTTTAGCCTCAGATACTGCTGTGTTAAATTAGTTTCCTTAAGTACAGTAGCCTAAAAGTAAAAGTAGCACAGAAACGTGAAATCACAGACAGCAGGTAAAAGACCGTATGCTGCACCTCTTATTTCCACATTTTCACGAAGATCGCATAGAGCTTCAATCGTCGCCACACATTTATCAAACTTATCTTTCACCGGTTTAACATCAGCATGATGTGCACTCCAGCGTGTTTTTATAGTTTTTTAACCGTCATTGCAGCGTGTTTAATTAAAACATTCCATCAATGGGTGGAAGCAGCAAAGAAGGAATACATTCTCTCAAGAACTCAAAAATATGTTACATATAGTGTTTTCAGAAAAAGAGTGTTGACTACACAAGTTAAGCAAATGTTCTACTCATCCGTTAAAAATAGCTTTCTTGTTCTTTCTTTTCAGAATGGCTTGAACACCTCCATGAATTCTAGACATTGTGGCAACATTATCATAACCTTGTGCTCTGCAGACCATTATGTCAAGTCCATCACTTTCTAAATTTTTAAAAATGTCAAAACAGAGGTCATCAGCTTTTTCACCCTCGAAAGAAAAAAATCCTATAAACACTTTTCTCACTTCAACTTTCCCGTTGTGGATTTTCACATATCTGATCACCTCAGGCATCTGGTCAGTGTGTGGTATGTCAGGTGTAGTGTCAAACATGATTCCAAAATACCTTGCAGCCTTTATATCATTTAAAAGAATTCCCTTCACATGATTAGCCAGAACAGTTATAAATTCATTCTGAGTTTCTGGTGAAAGATAAGATACAGTCACAGATGCTTTTACTGTTGTAGATGTACTTTGCTTTAATATCATCAAGAGTTCTTTTAACACAATCATCAAGAGTTCTTTTAACACAGAACCATATTTAGAAAGCATCTTAACCATCTCAAGAAAGTTTCCTTCATTCAAAGAAGATCTTCCTTGTGGCCACGAAATGCTAGATTTTGCTAAGCAAGAAACAATGTGATATCAACCAACCTGTGTAAGATATCCCTCCATTTTTTTTATCCCTATTTATTACAGCAACACAGTCGGCATCAATTGTTTTGCAAAGCTCAAGGCCTGCTTCCGATGTTTTCCATTTTTCAAGGCAGTCTAGATGGTCATCTGATATCTCATTATCTCATGATTATGCAATTTTGGGCTCAGCTTTCACCACTGCTGAAACCCAGTGACAAATTTTGAAATTTGTTCTGTTACATTAGCAGTAAAGAGTCTGCAGCAAAAACAGTATAATTTCTCACAGATTAGCAAGTAAACCATCTATGACCGAAGCATTTTCTCACCCTTTGGCATCTTCTTGTAGAACCATTCTTTAGACAGATAGCGCACATCACCTTTAGTCCTTGCACCTTATCTTGTCACAGTACTAAAAGGCCCATCCTTGTTCTGAAAAGAACCACTTCTTCTTTTGATAATTTAACTCTAAAATGATCTGGAACAGGTGCATTCTAGAAAAAAGCATCAGATAGAATATTCAATTTTTTCTCATTTACTTGACTCAACATATTTACAATATCATGACAAGAATCATTTTCAGCATGCATTTCTGTTTCAAAGTCATTTACAGCTACTTCATTGCGTATTTCTGCATCAATATTGTGATCGTGATTCTCTTCCATTTCTAACTTTAGTTGTTCTTTTAAAGATTGTGTGCTGACAGGATTTAAGGAATCTATATCAATTGTAGAATGTGGAAGAAGATCATTTGATGAACCTTGGCCATCAATTGGTCTCCTGACATTTTGAAGCATGAATCAAGTTAGTGATTTTAGCAATTCACATCTTTTCTTCTTAGCTTTTCGCTGCTCGCATCCACTAGGCCTCTTTGATTTGTGCACTCCATGTGGAAGGATGGAATATTCTAAACTAATATATATATAAGAAATCAGGGACTTAAAAAAATACAGCTAAACAAAAAGATATAATATAAATAAATATATATATATATATATATATATATAGATATATATAGATACATATATATATAATATGTTGGTAATGATGGCTATTTGGCAAACAGCCAATTCTCAGTTGAATATGATTAGTCAATGCTATGATTAAATTTAAGGAGATTTTTTGCAATGTTGGTTGTTCTTTTAATCTTAAAATAATAATTATGAATGAGCTTTATTAATAAAGTATATAAATTATTATTTATAAATATATAATATCAATATACCTTAAAATAAAAATGCTGCTGAGCTGCAATTGTACAAATTAATTAATATTTAAATTAATTTATTTGTACAAATTAATATTAAAATAAATTTAAAATAAATGTTTATTTCGTTAGATTTTTAGAATTCGTTATTTTTAGAATTATTTTAGGATTCGTTATTTTTAGAATTCGATTGCGGCTCTCTGTATTTTCGTAGAGCCCCTGGTTATTTTAACGATACTTCTCTTTTTATTTCGCAATTGTTAATACAAAGATTTGGAAGTTTTAATAGAATTTTGTCACGTTCATGATAACGATAGAAAAAAGTGTAGGTATAGTAGTTCTGTGTTTACAGTTTTAAATAAAATTTTTATATCACTGTGAGCATAAAACAGATTAGTATCATCTGCAAACAAGATTGTGTCTAATACATTACAAGATTTGCTTATATCATTGATATATACTAGAAATAAGAGCGGTCCTAATATAGATCGTTGTGCTACTCCACAAGATATATTCATGTTGTTAGTTTTTCCGTTATTATGAGAAATTTATTGCTGTCTATTTAACAGGTAGCTTTTAAACCATTTAAGGTTCGAGTGTTTAATACCGTAATTTTTTAATTTGGTTAATAAAATATAATGATTGACAGTGCCAAAAGCCTTGCTGAGATCAATAAAAACGCCTAAAGTATATTTGTTTTCATCAAAAAATTTAAGAATATCATGAACAAGATGAACAGTTGCCTGATCAGTAGAGTGACCTTTTTTGAATCCAAATTGTTTATTATAAAGAATGTTTTTAATATCTAAGAAATAGTACAGTCTTTTATACATTATATGTTCTAACATTTTTGAGAAGCATGGTAGTATTGAAATAGGTCTAAAATTTACGATACGATACGATATACGATATACGATACGATTACGATTACAATTACGATACGATTACGATATACGATACGATAAGTTGCATCTTCAGATTTTAGAACTGGTATCACCCTTGCAACTTATAATTTGTCAGGAAAGATTTCTTGTTCTAAAGAAAGACTGAAAATGTGCAAAAGCGGAGTTTTTAAATAAAACATTGAAATAATTAATATATTGCCACTTACATCATCAACTCCATTGCCTTTATTTGATTTTAATAAATTTACAGCATCAAGTAGTTTTTTTTCAGATAACTTATTATTTTCCATAAGATTATTATTAGAGGTTAAGTATGATTCAAAGCTAGTTTTACTATTTTTTATTTTGGAGGCCAAACTTGGGCCCGTATTAACAAACGCATGATTGAAAGAGTTAGCGATTAAAGAATAATTAGTAATTTCACGATTATTTATAATGAGTTTTTTGGGAAATCCATTAGTGCTTATGATTTTTTTTACCTATCACCTCTTTTATTATGCACCACATTTTTTGTACATCATTTTTGCAATTAAGTAACTGATTAGTATAATATTGCCTTTTTGAATATTTATAACTGTTTCGAATAGCCGTTTGTAGTTTTTATATTTTGTTTCGTTTTCATAAGTTCTTTTTTTAATAAACTTTTCGTATAAGCGTTGTTATTTTTTTGATGACTTTATTATTCCCGTTGTTATCCAAGGATTTTGCTGGGATTTGATTTTGATATACTTACTAATAATCGGGATAGCTTCATTACAGTGGCTTTGAAATATGCTATGAAAACAATCATAACCTTCCTCTGCATTTTTAATTTTTAAAATAGTTTCCCAATTTGTTGTGGATAACAGATTGATAAAAGTATTAATGGATGAATTAATTAATTATTCGCTTTTTAATTTTATTTTTTCCTGATATTTTATTGATATTTTTTTGTGAAATTATAAACACTGAAAAATGGTCTGAAATGTCAGTGACAAATGTTCCAGTCTTAACTTTTATGTTTTTGAATTTATTAATTATGGTTTGATCAATTAATGTAGCGCTATTTTTTTTTAGGCGTGTTGGTTTGTTAATTGTTGGAATGAAACCATTTTGAAATATAATATTGGTAAAATTTCTAACGCTTTTAATTTTTTCATAATCAAGCAAGTATAAATTGAGATCGCCCACAAAATAAATTAGTTTGCCACAAATATCTTTTTTTGTAATTAAACATTTAAAGTGTTTGTTAAATGCTTTTATATTACCTGAAGGCGGTCCATATATGACGTGTAAAATTATGTTTTTGCTGGTGTTGTGTAATACCTCAATAGGTAACAACTCATAATCTTTTGTTATTGAGCACAATTCATTACGAAGGTGGCCGGTTCTAGACAAGAATTCAGGAAAGCCTTTCTAGGAAAGAAACATGAAAATTCTTGCTATGATAGAAAAAAACATGATTACTTTTTAGGATAGAATAATTGAAGGATAGAAAAGAAGAAAGAAATACATATATCCTTTCTGGCAAAGAAAAATGAAAAACTTGCTAGCAAAGACTTTTTTAGGATAGAAATCGCACAAGTAAAAGTCATTTTTTTTCTAGCTCAGAAAATTGGAAAAACGTACTAGCAAAGAAATTTTAGAAAAGAAATTTTAAAAACGTGCTAGCAAAGAAATTTTAAGAAAGAATTTGCGCGCAATTTGGTAATTACAGTTATGATTTTTAATTGAATAAATGTTAAATAATTATATCGCATTAATTTTGCAAGCTTTTTTGGATTAATGAAATAAAATTCTGTCGTAGCAAGTTTTTTAGATTTATTAAATAAAATTCTTTCCTAGCAAGTTTTTCGCATTTATTAAATAAAATTCTTTCCAAGCAAGTTGTTTACGTTTATTAAAAAATATTCTTTCTTAGAAAGTATTTCAAGTTTCTTTTCAAAATTTCTGCCAAAAAATATTCTTTTGTAAAAATTCTTTTCTAGTAAGGTTTCTTTATTTCTATCATAAAACATTCTATTATGAAATTATTCTTTCCTAGTTTTCTATCCTCATTTTATTCTTGTCTAGCACGGCACACCATTACGAAGTTTAAAATCTAAAGAATTGTGTATGAAAATGCACACTCCTCCTCCTGCTTTTTCAGATCCTCCTATTTGATGAATAACTTTATAACTATTAGTTTGAAAGTTAGAGTTATTTTCAATTTCTTTATTCCGGCACAATGTTTCTGTTAGGCATATAATTTGAAAATTTATTTTGACGCTTAATAAATTCCTTAAGTTTATCAAAAAAATTTTGTATACTCCTTATATTTAGATGCAGGATGGATAGTGCATTATCATCTATATTAGCAGTTAGTGTGGAAACGTTTGAACTGTAATAATAACTGTAATCCCTTCCCCATCCTTATAAAAGCTAATATTTGATTCAGGGTTGTTTTCTAAAAGTATATTTTTGTTTATTAGAAAAGCTTTAATTTTATTTATGTCATTATCATTGGATGTGTTATTTTTAGCATTAAAATTAGATAACAAGTTTGTTTCCATTTTAAAATAAGAATTTAAGCAATAAAAATAAAGTAAAAACATAAACTTTTTACTTTTCTTTGGGTGTCCAGTCGCGAATGATTAGTTTATCGATATATATATATATATATATATATATATATATATATATATATATATATATATATATATATATATATATATATATATATATATATATATATATATATAGATATATATATATATATATATATATATATATATATATATATATATATATATATATATATATATATATATATATATATTTAGTGTGCATAGTTACGCCTATTGTTCGTTTTATTAATTACGGTTCTGTATTCTGTAAAATACTCTATTTCTTATTTTTTAAGTAGTTTCTAGACATTTTTAGCGCGACTATACGTTCCATGCGGTCTTCCGAGTAAGGTCAGCGAGCAAATTAGAGCTGACATATTTTTATTTTCAAGAAGAATTGATGTTGTTCATTGTTTAAAATAAAAGTTTAAATAATCGTTTGTTTGTTGTTGGTTGTTTTTATTTTTCTTATTTTTATAGCTTGTTTTCATTTTTTAGAAGAAGTTAGAACTAAAATGACTGGTAAAATAGTTTTTTTAGTACTATGTTTCTTTTTTAGTAAACTGTTTCAGTTTTGTCGCTAGTTTTTTTGAGGAGGCTGAATAAGTGCGAATTTCATAACTGCGAATCTGCATAAGTGTGAAGCAGTTGCAAAGACTGGCATAAGTGCGAACTGGCACAAGCGCGAACTGGCATAAGTGCGCCGAAAGAATTTGCAAACATTGGCATAAGTGCGAACTGGCAAATATGCGAATCAATTGCAAAAACTGGCATAAGTGCAAACTGGCACAAGCGCGAACTGGCATAAGTGCGCCGAAAGAATTTGCAAACATTGGCATAAGTGCGAACTGGCATATGTGCGAATCAATTGCAAAAACTGGCATAAGTGCGAACTGGCACAAGCACGAACTGGCATAAGTGCGCCGAAAGAACTTGCAAACATTGGCATAAGTGCGAACTGGCATAAATGCAAACTGGCATAAGTGCGAATCAATTGCAAAAACTGGCATAAGTGCAAACTGGCACAAGCGCGAGCTCACATAGGTGCGCTGAAAGATTTTATAAACATTGGCATAAGTACGAATCGGCATAAGTGCGAACTAGCATAAGTGCAAATCAATTGCAAAAACTGGCATAAGTGCAAAAAAGTCAGAATTATTATTGTGAAAATAAAAGTCACTGATAACTGATAGAGAGCCAAGATGGGTCCCGGGGCAAATTTCTTTATGGGCCCTATCTTGACTGAAAATAAGCACCATGTAATGCCAAATTAGCTACTTGTTTTTTTTCTCCCATTTTATGGGAGAAAAAAAAAATAGCCCGGCTTTCTTTAAGAGTCCTGCTCCGGACTCTTAAAGAAAGCCGGGCCCCAGGACAACGCACCAGCCTAATCCTCCCTCTCTACGGCCATGCCGATAACCACTGATATAACCTCTGAGTGGATACTTAATTAAATTTTTACAACTTTTATATCAAATACATCAACATTACTCTTCACATTTTGATTTTGCTATTGTTAAAGCAAACGGTATCCAACGACAACCAACCAAATGCTAAAAATTCAAAAATTAGTTTGAAGATGATATTCAACTCGTGCAAAAAACCAAATAACGATTAATAATTTTTACACTGACCACAAATATTATTTTTAATTACATTATTGATAACCCGACGATTACCATTATTTGTAATGATCATTCTCTTTTATACTTTTTATTTTATTTCGGTACGCTTAGTTAAAAACAGCAGGAAGATATGTCGAGCAGAACAGTATTATACCCTTATTGAAGGTTTTTTTAATTTTTAAGTTTCATTTTATAAAAGGTTTTATAAAAGCTTTTAAATGCTCATAAAAATATTAGAATAATTTATTTATGCTATAATAAACATATTTAAAAAAAGCACTATTTTAATATTTGAAAAAACTTTTAAAAAACTTTTCTTTTTGGGTTGCCATAAAGTACGTACAAAGTTATGGGTTTCCATAAAGTACGTTTGAAGTTATTTTTTATAAACTTTCTGGTTTTTGAAAGTTCATTCAAAAATTTAATAAAGCAAAAGAGAGCACAACCACAACTGATGTAAATAACACTATAGTCATTAAATATTGATATTCATTAGAATCATTAGAATAAACTCACCTATAGTAGGTACTTTGATAAAAAATTCAATATAATAATACAATAACAAAACTTATGCTGTTACATAGAGCTTAATGAGAGCTATCCAATGACGCCTAATTTGCCTGTCTATGTTAACTATGACGGAAGTTATGATTTTTTTTCCGCGTGTAAAAGTGGTAATTTCTGCTAAAGAAAATTAAGCAAAACCGTGACCAATATTTTGCGTTACTGGCACTAAAAACTGCATAAGTAAAAAACCGACTGAGATAATGTAATAAAATTTAAAACAGTGATTCATCATTATTAGATCTTTAATTTATTAAATTTTTTATGGATCAAATAGCTTATTTTCATCTTATCAGATACAAAAAACAAAGTGGAGTGGGGGTGAATTTTGACGAGGATGCAATTTAAAAATTAATAGTTCACAAACTAAGTGCAAAGAAGACTTATTTTTCTAAGGTATATGACTCATTACATTAACTTTATGTTTAAGGTACAAATTACTAGTCTGCTGAAAGGAGGCTCATATAAATATTAATTATCAATATAATATTGAAAATCTTTTAAAATGGAGTAAAATTGACAACAACATAAAGTTAAACACAATTAATCATAAAAAATGATACGTTCAAAAGAACAAAAAAATTAAAATGCATAACTAAAATAAAATACTATTGTAAACATTTGTCTAATATTTAAATACCGGTAACTAAATGTAGAACCTGAATCAATAGAAAACTAAATCACCAAGAGCAACGTCAGCCAAGAGGCTATCTACTGGTATTTTAAAGTCTTCTGCATCATCTTCTTCTTCATCCTCTTTCCAATATGCAATTATAAAACTAACAACTTTTCCAATAACAGGTGGTAACTTCATAACTATTCTTCCCTTATAAGCTACTTCATTCCCCTCCTCATTCCATAAATGTTCAACTCTAGCTAACATTTCTAATACTTTGACTCTTTGGTATTCTGAGAGTGAAGAGAAAATGGAATTATGTACAATATCTAAACTATTTTCTAAAATAAGTTTTTTTATATCTCTAGCTAATCTATTTCTCTGTTCCATTTCTCTTTTCTGACCTTTTTCTTTTAATCGTAACTTTGCTAACTCTTCTCCTCTCAACCTTCTCTCTTTACTTTGTTTTCTTGAAACTGCCCCCCTAGATATACAAAATTTAACTATTTTTTCTTGCTCTTTTTTTGTATTATTACACAGCCAGTCCAGAGATTTGTTCATCTTCACCTTTGTCTTGCCATCTAAAAATGAAATTTCAGCATTAGGCACCCTGCGAGTAAAAAAGTCTATCATGCCAAGGGTTTTCTCAGCCCAAATATTATTAATAGGGGCACTAACTGCCTTATCTTGCATGAACTGGCTTGGTGTAGAGAGTTCACCAGTCAAGTACCTTGACAGCTGCCTTTTTAAAACTGTCACTGTAGCATTAGCTAATATTTTTAAAACAGAAAGCAATTGCTCCAAATACTTCCCTTCAATAATGCGTAATGTAACCAATGTCTCATCAGAAATCAGTGGGCGACCAAATGCATCTAACTGTGACAACAATAGAAATTCCGGCTCATTACAAAGTATTTCCACAACCTTAATTGCAGATTTGAGATACTCAGCCTAAAAAGAAGTTATTTTTTATTAGAAGTTATTTTTTTAGATCATAAATTAATACATGCATTAAAAGTTTAAGTTACATTGTAAGAATAAAAAAAATTGCATACCAATTCAAAATGGTTTCTTTGTTTTTCCTCTGCATAAAAAAGGGCCATCCAAGGTCCAGTTAAGAATTTGCCCCAGAGTCCAAGGGCTTGTAGATGGATCATTATCTCCTCATTCTTGAAATCTCTTAGTAGAGATGTCCTCAGTAAAGTCGTGTTGTTGCAGTACTTCTCCAGATAGTTGACTAGTATTTGTCTGTGCCTAAAAACAGAATAAATCAAATTATGCATTTGCTATTGGAAAATCAAATGCATGAACTAGATAGTTGAATACCAATTGTCAGTACCTGTATACAATGCCAGCTGAACAAAACAGTATGTGCAATCGGTTGCCAACATACCTTGGAAAAGTACTGCAAGATAACCCACTTTGCTTGAGAAAGGATTTAAAACCATGCGGATCTCCTTTGGCCTTGTATCTGAAATACAATAATGCAGATTTAAAATATAGCAAGCAATTAAACTCTGATTTTATAAAAAAAGTAACAATATGCAGTTTGTTTACATTATTTGGGTCAAATACATAATTCAAACATTGACCTTAACTTTGAAATGCTGTACAAAAGATTTGCAGCTCTGCAATCTGACCCATAAGTGGTGCTGGGTATTGTATCATTCAGCTTTTGAAGTGCTTTCCTGGTCTCACTGGCTATTCCATCAAGTGGATGCAGATGACAGTTTAACTCTAACAGCTCTTTTTCAAGTATGCTGTTTAGCTTCACAACTGCTGCATGGTTAACCGAGGCCCTGTCTGTCAACGTTGACATTATTTTGCCCATTAGTTTTTTCCTTACATCAGCAATCTTTAATTTATAATATGCTGCATATGTGTTGGCTAAATCCTCAATGGTATCAGTAATGTGTTTTACATAGTCCTCTGCCTTGCCTCCTGGTAATTCAGTGATGCTGGCTGTAAGGATTTGTTGCTTAGTAGCAAAATGAATTTGATTTATGTGAATGCCCTTAATTGTTGTTGCATCAAATACTAATGTCACAACATCAGCATTTATTATTGTTTCTGCCACTTGTAGCAGAGCAATTACTCCCATTTCTCTGGACATCTGCGCAATCGTTGACAGATTGGGGAGATCTTGAGGCTTCAAATTCACGTTACCAAGACTTGCACATAACATGATCACTTTAGGTATGGCATCTACAGGCACGTTGCTTTCAAGACAATGGTAAACAACCAGACGCAATGAGGCATTGAAACTTTTCTTTTCTTTTGTAAAAATTGAACCCTTTTCAATTTGATTGATGTCGCAGTTTAGCTGGTCTATGGTAATATCACTTTCTTTCAATGCTAAGCCTTGAACTCTAAGTTTTTTTTCTAAATCTAAAATAGTAAATTCTAATGTCAGGATCTTCTTCTTACAACTTTTATTTTCTTTAACCAAACTTTTGCATTTGAGGTTCAACTTTTTCAAGGATTTTGTTAAAGATATAACATCAGCTTCATATTTTGGGCCTTCAACTGATATTTTGAGATCCGGCGTGACGTTCTTTTAATTAGTTGGTTTACTCTCTTAACTTGAAAAGTCTTACTGATTGTTGTTTTCTCTTTTTTTACTGTTTTGATCACTGTCCTAAGATTTTTGTTTTGAGTAAGTAAGGCTTTATTATAAAGTTTCCTTTTTTCACAGGAATGACATTCTCTGTTAATCCTTGTCTTTAATAGAGACACAGAAGGAGGTGTCTTTGGCTGAACAGGGAGAAGTGATGCCCTGGCTAGCGGAAACTTGAAGTCTTCACTTAAAAAAACAACTATCCTATCCCAGCTATAATGTATGCGTCTTTTAAAAAACTGGATTTTTTCGTTAACTCTCAGAATTGATAGAGTTAATGATGAAACTTTACATTCACTTATACTAAATGGCTGAATTAAATATTTAGCTGTTTCTGTAGCATTTCTGTTCTGTTTTAAAAAAACATTGTACACAAAACCATTTGAAAGTATTTTATACTTGTGGGAACCAAGAAGATCTTCAAAGTCTTTTGCCTTTTTAATTATTTTCTCCATGTCACAAAAACAAGTTATTGTAAAAAACTGAAATAAAAAAAAAGGGATTTATATATTTAATAATTAACAAGGCAACATAATAAAAACAAAGAAAAACTACTAAATATTAATTTTTAAATAAATCTTATTTATCGTAGATTAGCAACTAATCTACGATAAATAAGACATAGCTATTTCAATTATATTATTATTGATTTATTAATTATTATGCCATTTAAGCTAAGCACAATTTACTACACTCTATAATCATTATAACTAAGTAAAAAAAATGTCAAATTTTATGAAATTAGAACTCAACCATATTTAAAAAAAATAACAATAGTAGTTTAAGAAACTTGTGTTGAAACTTGTATTTATTCTAAATTGGATTGTGCAACACCACAAATGCCCATTATCGGTATTAATAACCGGTTACTTGTGGGTAAGTACGTTGGGAAGCATTTATTTTTAAAATTGGGTAATTTATTTACATAAAAAATACACAAAAGTAAATTAGATACATACATCCTTATGCAAATTTAATAAAAAAATGACTATCTAGCACAAAAAGCAAAAAATTTCGAAAATAAAAACTTACCTTGTTTTGAAAATCAAATTTTTCACTAACAGCACACTGGATGAAGGATTTCCAAGTTATTTATAAAAAGATTAAGTATTCAATGTTGAAATACAAACAAGCCTATTTTAAAATCTAGAGAATTTAAAGAGCAGTCTGGTTTTAAAAAAACACACTATCCAGAGATGACTAAAAATCGGGTTTATCTAAGTATATGAAAAACCAAGTGCAATTTCCGACTAAAGTTACGGCCGATATTAAAGTACCTACCTATAGGTTATTTTAACCTATAATAATCGAACAACTATTTTATAATTGTCTTTAATAACATGTTATTGGCGGTAGCCAGTCGGTTTTCAAAATCTGTAGTATTAGTATTTTTTTTATTTAAGAATGAAGGCAACGACATCAAAAGAATTGATTAGTTAAGGCAAAAAACTGAGGAATATGTTATTAAAAATAAAAATGACTTTATGTCGGCAGATGATGCTGTCGGCAGATGATGCTGTCGAAATGTTTAGATCGAAAACAACGATGTAAAACTTATTCCGTTTGCACCCATTCTATCTATTGCTGGTAGAATATTTGTTTTTAAAATGAAGTCTGAAAATGAAGACGATTATAAATGCAATCAATATAGATGGAAAAATAATAAGAATAATAAGTTCTAAGAATAGCAAAAAAGGTTTTAAAAAAACTTATTATACTACAGGCCAAAAACATTGTAAATCCGCGAATTTTAGTAAACAAGTGTTCATAAAAAAACTACCAAAGGTCTTATTGCTATTATCTATTATTTAGGCAATGAAAAATGTGGTGTAACAGATTTGAAACACGGAAAAAGTAAAATTGACCATTCATACATTCGCACTGAATCGTCTGTAGTGTCATGTATAAAAAAAGTTTTAAAACCAAATGATAAGCCACAAAATATTTATGAAAAACTAATGTTTGAATCAAATGTGATTCAAACATTAACAAACGTTAAAAAAAATAGGTCGCGCAGGGTCGTCAAATTTTTTATGAGTTTTTTCATAAAAAAAATAATTATTTTTTTTCATAAAAAAAATAAGTTATTTTTTAACCGTTTTCTTACCTCATGCAGGTAAGAAAACGGTTAAAAAATAACTTTTTTCGTTGTAATGAGGGTTTTAGGCCACTTTTGAAGATTTAAAAAAACGTGTAAACTTAAAATTACCTTAAAATTATCAGCTTACTAGTGAGTTTTTAAAGCACATTTTTTATTTAAAATGACGTATACATTTAAACTAGGAGATTTTAATTAAAAATCTTAAACTTCAATAAAAATGAACTAAAACGGGTTCTAAAATATGGAAAATGGTTCATCACAAAGAAAATAAACTATATAATTAGGTTCAATTTCTTTTAAGACCAAAATATGCTTATTTTTTTTAAATTGATATCATAGTTGGGTGGGGTTATCTGGGCCTATATGTCAGTATTTATTGCATTCTTAAAAATCTAATACTTTTACAGCAATAAATACTTTTAAAATGAAAACTAATGTAAATAAGATCTCTGGCAATGCTTTTGTATTCATTTTCTGATTTTATTTTTAAACGGATTCATATGGACAATCATTAAAGATGTAACTTTCCATTGAAACTAGTAGATCAATAGTAGATCGTTATTAAATCTATTCTAATATGAAATGATATGAATGAAATTTTTCTTATTCGGTTGTTTTTTAAACTGGTTTTTATCGGTTTCATAATTGTTTTTTTCAGAAAAGAATTGTTTTATTTGCACAAAGATTTGCGTATTTCATTCTCCCCGAATGTCATGGTATAATAAAATATTTTTTTTTTATATTTGTATATACCGATTTTTATATATTTAAATACAGCTCAATATTCTCTTTCAAAAAAAAATTTTTAAATCATTTTTCCGTAAAAAAAAATAATTAAAATTCTTAACTATTCCATTTGACCCCATTTTACTCTATTTGGGGAGAATTTTATAGCCAAATAAAAATTTAACCGTTATTTGCTAAGGAGGTTGTCAGAGGCGCGTAAACAAGTAAGGTTTAGTAAAGTTTGCTTTCCTAAAGTTAATTTTAAAGCTAAATTTAAAAAAAAAAAGATTTTCAGAATATGATTCTCTAATAGATTTTAAATAACATTAAACAAAAAAAAATTGAAAAATTTGATTTTTCTGAGGGAAATACCAGCTTAATCTTAATTGCACCCCTTTAGCGCCGGCCCTGTATATTGTTCTCTATATTCGCTACAATATTCAACAAAAATTAAAACATTGTATTACTTCTATACTAAGAATTATTATTCCGTAGTAAAAAAATTTAGTTTTTAGTTTGCAACTCAACTTTGAAAAAACATATTTCTTTACAGAAGTAAAGAAAACAGTTAAATTCGAATGGAGAAAGTAATTTAAATAAGTGCTTTGGGTTAAAAATGGAATTTCGTTAATTCGTTTTCAGATAAAACATTCCGGTACAAAGAAGAAGAACTGGTTGGTAACACACAAAATCGAATTTTTTTAAGTTTAGTTTATAAATGTTAGAACGATTAGTACGTTCTTATTAAATTTAATGTTAACGCTTCAATTTATTATATCAAAGTACAAAAAGTCATAGTAAAAGAAAACTTTTCTTTTTTTAGTTAAACATTAAATTGGAAATACTCGAAGGCGAAAGAAAAAACTCAAAAATTTATTACCAAAATGGTTACTATTATAGTAAAGACAAAAAAGCAACAGAATCGTATGGCGGCGGTTTCAAATGTAAGGATGAATTTTGTAGAAGTCGTGCAACAAGTGAACCAAGCCTAGAGTTGGTACAAATAACGCCGCATAACCATTTGCCAGATTTTGAAAAAAAGAAATTTTAAAATTAAAACAATCAATAAAACGAGCTGCTGAAACTACAAGTGGAAGTTTGCGAGCTATTTTTGACCAAGAAACTGCTAGTAACCAATCAGCACATCACGTTTCTTTTGGAATGATGGAAAGCACTATGTATCGCAGACGTAGATCAGTGCAGCCGCAATTACCAGCCAATTGCGGGGAATTAAACAACTCTTTGAGAGTAAACAACATAAGTAAGTTTTTAGACGGGACCGATTTTTACAAAGGGTACGTTCGTATAAATAACGATTATGCTCACATATTTAATGGGAAAACAGTCGTTGCTTCACCGACTGATTTGCACGTTGACGGAACGTTTAAGGTAGTTCCGAGAATGTTTTATCAAATGATAACATTTGGATACATTTTGTTTGATCATGTAAGATAATCAATAAAAGATAATATAAGAAGGGTGTAAACAAGGAATTCTATTTTTTTCGCAGTGTTTTTTAATACCGTTAGATTTTTTTAGAGCACCTTAATGAATTAAAAAATATATATATATATTCCCTGTTTTTTCTTGTTCACCCTCCATATATTATTATTTTTGTTATTATTGTTATTACCAATGTTTTTTATAAATTATAGTTTTTTTTTTTAATGTTTTAATGTTTTAATGTTTTTTTAATTTAAAGAATCAAAAAGAATCAACTATTTTCATACTTATGACTAGAAAAACGCAAGAGCTGTATTCTCTTGCATTTTCCAAAGTTACTGAACTCGTTCCACATTTGTCACCGTTACGGATAATGACGGACTATGAACAAGCATTGATGAATATCTTGGAAATTCAATATCCTTTAGCT
Organism: Hydra vulgaris; assembly: GCF_038396675.1. Classification (NCBI taxonomy): domain Eukaryota; kingdom Metazoa; phylum Cnidaria; class Hydrozoa; order Anthoathecata; family Hydridae; genus Hydra; species Hydra vulgaris. The sequence goes on from NC_088923.1 coordinate 33,880,638, forward strand.
GAAATTTCAGGCTGTTGGTTTCATTACGTAAATGTAAGCAAAAAATTTTTTAACTAAACATACCTTTGTTATAAAATGGCAATTTTAAAACTAAATTGAAATACAATTTAAAAAATATATATAGTTATTTGTACTGAAAGTTTATGTTTGTAATTATTTATATTTAGGCTGTGGTTAACAAGTGTAAACATCTTGGATTGTTTGGACTTTTAAAATTGCAAGTTCACAGTGATTTGAAGAAATGGATAAGGCTATTATTGTGTCTTTCTTTGCTACCGCCTCACCATATTCAGCCAACATTAGGCAATTTGAATCCAAATTTGTTTGTGATGTCATTAAGTATAAATGACTTCGCAAAATGTCAAAGTTTAATGACCTATATGGAAACATTTTGGATTGGGCGTATTGGCAGTAACAAAATTACTGTTTTTGGTTGTCCCAGAAGAACGAACTCTGATCAAGAAAGCTTCCATGCCTCGCTTTTAAAACGAATAAAGATTGCTCATCCAAACATTTGGGTTTTTATAAGTATATATATATATATATATTTTATATATATATATATATATATATATATATATATATATATATATATATATATATATATATATATATACATATATATATATATATATATATATATATATATATATATATATATATATATATATATATATATATATTTATATTTATATAATCTAAAATAAAAATATAATTTGAACTTATCTTTTATTTGCATTTAATTACTTTAATATTTTAGCAGAACTAAGAAAGTTTGCAGAAGTCCAGCAACTTGATAAATTACGTTTAGAATGTGGACTTCAGATTCGTCGGAGACGAAAGCAGAAATATGTTTTAAATGATCGTAAAATCAGAGTTGCTACTGAAAATTTGGCCAACAGACGTCTAACTTCATTGGAATTTCTACAAAGTGTTTCACATTGCACAGATGCGTTATTTAACAATCAACTTGGGGTTAGTCGTATAAATCAACCCCCGGTTGATTTATACGAATAACCCCAAGTTGATTGTTAACAGTTGGAAACAGTTTCATCATTTACGCAAGTTCAAATAGAGCCCTCACAGCCTAATTTAATTCCACCACAAGATGAAGCCCAGCAACTTAATGTATCAATACCACGTGATGTAGCTATAGTGGAAAATACAGATGATGTAGCTATTGTGCAAAATACCTTCCAACTCGGAGAAAACTTACATAGTTCTACAGAAATTGTTGTAGTCACGGAGACTTCAAGAGTAGTGGATGAAACTAATGGAACAATATGTCCTGTTTGTTTAGAAAATACTCCAAACTTCGCTGCTGTTCCCTGTGGACACATGGTTTGCACAATGTGTATACCACATTTACAGTTAAAATGTCCTCGTTGCCGAGCAACAGTTGTTATGTTTATACAAACATTTGCGTGATCTGCTTGATAAATGTTCATATACAAACTTTTTTGTTGAAATTTAACAGTATAGTTGTGTTCAAAACTAAATTTATTTGAACTTACAAAAAAATATTTTTATTTGAACTTACAAAGAATCATAATATCATCTTTATAAACCAACTTGGCAACTTTAAAATTAACTATGGCAATAACTACACAAGAAATAAGGAAATTGTTTAAAGAAATGTTTAATGAATTTAAAAAAGAAATGTTTAGCAAGTTCAAAAGAGAAACAGAAGCAATGTTCAAAAAACACGAACAAACAGTTTTAGACATTATTAGTGGAAATCTTAAAATCATAAATGAAAGATTAGATGGAATCGAAAAAAACACTAATGAAAATATAGTTAAAATAAAAAAAATTTGAAAAAGAAATTGTAGATATGGCTGAAAGTTTGAACTTCAACAAAAAATTTATTGAAGAACAATTTGAACACCAAAGAAATCAACTAGAGAATGGAAGAGTTGAAAACGAAATTTTAAAAAATAAACGTCGTAAGCTTGAAGATCGATCGCGCAGAAATAATTTGCGAATAGATGGCTTAAACGAAGATAAAAAAGAAACGTGGGGACAAACGGAAGAAAAAGTTCATTTGTTTTTCAAGCAACAACTTGGAATTAAAAACATTGAAATCGAGTGTGCACATCGTACCGGACAGAAGACAGACGGAAGATCTCGGACAATAATTATCAAGCTCCAAAGATACAAAGACAAAGTGAAGATTTTACAAGAATCGAGTCGACTTAAAGGCACTAATATTTTCATCAACGAAGACTTTTTGCTAGAAACCGTTTCGATTAGAAAAAAATTGTTTGCCGATGTTAAACGAAGACGCTTAAACGGTTAGAATGTTTCCGTTCGATACGATAAAAATATTTTCTTTAAAAATACTATTTTTGAGAATGATAGAATAAAATTAAACTAAAATACGCATTCTTAAAAGGAAATCTTTTGAGCTTATTTTAAACAATCATGGCTGCATTAAATAATTTTGAATCTCTTGCTTTTAATTTCTTTGAAAAAGAATTTTTTTCCTTGGATGAAAACTTAGACCCCGACAGTAATTTTTATTCTGAGAATTTTTCAGATTGTTCGTATCTTTTTCCAAGTGAATTAGAAGAGTTTCTTTTTAAGAATGTTATTGACAAAAATTCTAATCAAATTAGAATTCTCCACCTCAACATAAGAAGTTTAAATCGTAACTTTGAAAAACTTTTAAATCTATTAAAAGAAACAAAAAATCTTTTTAATATAATATGCCTAACAGAAACTTGGATAACTTTAAAAGATCTAAATAGCGCTTTTCAAATCCCGCACTTTAACATAATTTTATTAGAGAGGCAAACAAACAGAGGTGGTGGAATTTTAATTTACGCACATGAAACACTAAGGCTTATACTTAAAAGCGAGTTGAGCGTTTCTGACTGCGATAAAGAAGTTTTAACAATTGAAATTGAAAACAAAAAAACAAAAACCATCGAAAATCAAATCATATAACTTTTCTTAAAACAAAAACAACTGCAAACGAAAAAATTTACAAAAATTATAAATATTTGTTTGAGGAAATTTGTAAAAACTTAAAAAAAAAAATTATTATTCAGAACTAATTAACAAATTTAAAAATAACACAAAGCGCATTTGGGAAATAATGAAGCAAATTACTGAAAAAAAAAAATCATGCTTAGGTGTTCTACCACAAATGATTAAAATTGATAACACTGTTATATTTGAACCAAATGCAATATCACATGAATTTAATAAATTTTTTACTGAAATAGGTCCTAAACTATCAATTAAGATCCCTAATACCAAAGCCTTATTTAGTGACTTCTTATTACCATTGGATATGTGTTGTCCTCTGATTTATCAACTGAAGAACTTGAAAGGGCATTCAAATCTATTAAAAAGAATAAATCATGTGGATCAGATGAAATAAACGGAAACGTGATTATAGATTGTTTCGAGCAATTAAAAGATGTTCTCTTTAAAGTTTTAAGCGCATCCATTAAACAAAGAATTTTTCCAGAGCAATTAAAAATGTTAAAGTGACTCCTATTTATAAAGAGGGCGATCAATCTAAAATAACAAACTATCGCCCCATCTCTGTGCTTTCTATATTTTCGAAAGTTTTAGAAAGAATTATGTGTAACAGAGTATACAAACATCTTGACAAAAACATCTTACTATACGCTAATTAGTTTGGTTTTAAAAAGGATAACTCAACGGAGCATGCCATCATCCAATTTGTAAATGAAATCTCAAAATCTTTTGAACAATCAAAATATACTTTAGGTATTTTTATTGACCTATCGAAAGCCTTCGATACGGTCAACCGTCACATTTTACTTGAAAAGCTGAAATACTATGGAATAAATAAACAAGTGTTAAGGTGGTTCAAAAGTTACTTATCGAATAGAAGACAATTTGCTATTGGTAATGGCAGCTATCAAAACAATTGTCTAAATATAACATGCGGGGTTCCACCCCGGTTTAACCCCGGTTTTCCGGGGTTTTTAATCTATATAAACGATCTAAATAAAGCAACTAATCTAATGAGCATCATGTTTGCATATGATACTAATTTATTTGTCTCTAAGAGTGATATTAACGAACTTTTTGCTACAGCAAATAAAGAACTTGAAAATTTATCCCACTGGTTCAAATCTAATAAACTAACACTAAACACCGAAAAAATTAAATGGACACTTTTTCATTCGCTTAAGAAAAAAAATTCCTTACCCTCAAACTTGCCTCAAATCTTTATTGACAATATTGAAATTAAAAAAGATTCCGTCACCAAATTTCTAGGTGTTTATCTCGATGAGAACATTACTTGGAATCAACACATTAATTATATATGCTCTAAAGTCTCTAAAAACATTGGAGTTTTATACAAAGCTCGAAATTATCTCAATAAGATAAATTTAAGACAACTCTATTTCTCATTTATTCATTGTTACTTAAACTATGCAAATATTGCCTGGGGAAGTACTGAAAAAAGTAAACTACAACGTCTTTATCGCTGTCAGAAACGAGCAACTCGCATAATTAACTTTGCTGATCGTTTTTCTCATTGTAAACCTTACTTTATTGAAATGAGAATTTTAAATATATATGAACTCAACGTCTTGAAAATTTTATGTTTTGTTTATATGTGGAAAAACAATCTATCGCCTCCAGTCTTTAAAGATCTCTTCAATTTAAAACCAACCAACAAATACGAACTTAGAAACATAAATTTTTTAGAAAAACCTTTTTGTTACACAAATTTTAATCAATTCTGTCTTGCCTATCGTGCGCCACACCTGTGGAATAAACTTGTTTTGCCAAATTTTGATTTTGATCTAACTAACTCTCTTCATGTTTTTAAAAACAAAGCAAAAAATTTTATTCTTTCTCAAGATAACATTTTTCAATATTACTAATCACTTGAAAAAATTTAATTTCTTGTTATTTTAACTTAACTTGTGAACTTTTTTTTTCTTATTTCTTTCTCACGTTTTGTATTTTATATTGTTTACAATATTTTGCTAGTTTATATTATTTACAGTTTAACTCGTGTAAAAGATTAATATATATGTATTCTTCATAATACATTGTACTTCACAATTATTGTAAATAAAAAACTATTAAAAAAGATGTAAAAAACTATATATATATTTTATGATATTTTATAAGGTCCCGATGACAAGATCCTTGTGATCTTCTTTCGGAAACCTAGTTTATATTGTTAGTTTGCTATATTTATATATTTGTAAAAGTATTTTAACAGTTTATTTTGTTGTATAACGACTGACTTTGTAAACTGAAATGATAAAAAAAAAAAAATAAATAAATAAATAATATTTACAAATAAAATAAATAAATAATTAAACATTAAATTTGAGATTTCGAAATGCAATTTTGTTTGTCAAATAATTAAAAATTATGTTTATTATTTAAAAAAATTGTAGCCACTTAATACTATCATCAATATGAAAGTATCATTTTTACAGACCTATATGGGGCTGTTAATACGTGACAGTTTTAAGGTGGGAGGGGTATCAGAAAGTGTTATCAAATGTCAGATGGAGGAAGGGGGTTAGCTTCAGTGTAACGTGACAGGTTTTTAAAAATTTAAATTCTAATCACAGCAATGAAAATGTTAGCGAAAAGTTGCAAAATTGGGTAAAAATAACGCCGCGTCTCATATTGGAAAAAGGGAGGAGGTTGACAGAAAATGTCATAAAATGTCACAAATTTAGATATCATTACTGAAAATAGGTTTGAGAAATTGTGGCTAAGGTATTTCGAGCCATCCGGTGGGCAATATAGGACACCAAACAATATACTCTTCGTCTTTGGAAGTATTTTTTCGAAACAAACGCTCACTATTTCGTTGGATTTGAAATCGTTACGTCTTACCCAGTTTAACTTATAAGATATGTAAACGGCAACACATCCACCCTCGATATGATATAGTTCACTAGGGTCGTCCTTGCTTATATGGGTTTATATGGGCGAATATGTCAATGTTTTTGTTGCAGTTAAACAAATAAATGATGCTAAATGTTCCATAGGCCACGGATATTTAAAATATGAAAACATTGTAAGCCTTTCATATACAGAATATTTTCAAGTTTCTTCATCACTGAAATAATATGGTTCAAATACATTGGTCCAGGTCATAGTTCTATGTCACCTGATAATAATAACATAACTCTTAGGAAAGCATGTTCTTTTAGTATAATTTTATTTTCTGGTTGGTATTGCCATAAAAATATTTGTATAAATTTAAACTCAAATTCTATAGTTTCAAGAGATGTTTCAGAATAACATATCAAATTTGAATTTTGCAATGACGTCACTTTAACAGTTATTGTAGCGTAGATTAGAAGTGTAATATAGATATAGTTGAACATTTTAAGAAAGTATACTTAGATACATTGCTTCCGCATTTACTTTTGAACAGACGTGTTTTTATTGATCGAAGAAATTTTTTTTTTTTTTTTTTTTTTTTATAATACAAACTTCTTAAACTTAGTCGAAGCATTTTGTGTACATATTTTATCGAAAATGAGTTCAAAACAAATCACTGACGTCTCGATAAAATTAGTTAGGGAAATTTTTCAAGAAATGTTCCAAAAACAACAAAATGATATACTATCGTTAATAAGTGCAAATTTAAAACTGACTAATGATCGAATCGATGGATTGCTGAAAGAAATTAGTACATTAAAGGAAACTTGTGAAATGTTAAAAAAAGATAACGTAAACTGAAATGCTGATCAAAATAAAACTAACAAGCAGTTGATAAAGTTTGAAAAAACACAAAAAGACATTGAGGAAAGTCTAACGTTTTATCAAGATTGCAATGACAAAAAAATGAGCGAGTTGGAAAAAAAAAAGTCATCGAATGCAAATATAGGTGAGAATGAAAAAAATAAATTTAGACAGCTGGAAGATCGACAAAGGCGAAATAATCTTCGAATTGAAGGAGTTAAAGAAAATGACAACGAAAGTTGGGATGATACGGAAAAAATAATAATAAACATTTTTGAAAATAATCTCAATGTAAATGGGGTAATCATAGAAAGAGCGCATAGAACTGGCATTATTGAAAAAAAAAAATCCAAGAACAATTGTAATTAAGTTACTTAACCATAAAGACAAAGTAAAAATCCTAAAAAATGCCAATAAACTGAAAGGATCCGGAATTTATATCAACGAGGATTTTTCGCTGGAAACTTCCACAATAAGAAAGAAACTTCTTGAAGAAAGCAAATTGCACAGGATAAATGGTAAGTATTCCGTTGTTATATACGATAAGCTTATTGTTAGAGAATTTATAAAAAAAAAAAATAATGATACATGATTTTCTTACGTTTTTATATTACTTTTTGAATTTTAATATTGCTTTAAGTTATTTCTGATTTAAAATGGCTGATGAAACTGTTTTAACAAACATAAATTTTAATTCATTTGTATCAAAAAAGTCAATACTATTAAACAACTATTCGGATCCTGATATTAATTTTTATAATAATGATGAAATAATTAAAAATATTAACCCTTTATATTATGACCCAAATTCTAAAAAAATTGCTAATGGAATGGAGGATAACTATTTTTCAATGCTTCATATTAATATTAGAAGTATTCAAAAAAATTTTGAGTCATTAAAACAACTTTTATATAAAATTGGCATTAAATTTCAAATAATTTGTCTAAGTGAGACATGGTGTAAAGATAAAAACATTGAAAACAATTCTAATTTTCAATTACCTAATTATAAAGTAATTCATCAAGTTAGAGCATCTAATAAGGAAGGTGGGGGTTTGTGTATATACATAAAAAACTCAACATTATTCAAAGTTAAACCAAATTTAAGTTCAACTACTAACGATTACGAATCGTTATGTATTGAAATTATTAACAAAACCTCAAAAAATATCGTCATTCATGGTTTATACAGACCGCCTTCAGGAAGCATTAAGGTATTTGAAAACCACATTAAAAAAATAATTAAAAATAAATCGTCTATGAATAAAGCTGTATATTTTATTGGTGATATCAATCTCAATATATTAGATTATGAAAATAATATATATATATTAAAAACTTTTTTAACACCATTTTTCAAAATAGCTATATTCCACTAATCAATAAACCAACGCGAATAACTAAGGAAAGTTCAACATCCCTAGATCAAATTATAACAAATGAATTTATAAATGAAAATATAAGAACAGGAATATTTACAACTGACGTGTCTGATCACTTTCCGATTTTTATCCTATCGCAAAAATGCATATATAATGCCCAAAATGAACGGGAAAAAATAATTAAAACACGTTTAATAACCGACACTTCTATTAGTCATTTTTATAAGCTTCTATCCTGTGTTAACTGGGACACCCTAAAACTAAATCTAAACGCCAATAAAGCGTATGATATTTTTCTAACAGAGTTTCTTAATCTTTATAACAAGGCATTCCCAGAAGTTACTAAAGTAATCAAAACAAAAACACTTTTAAACCCTTGGATCACGAAGGGCATTCTTAAATCTTCAAAAAAAAAACAACGCTTATATAACAAGTTTCTTAAAAAAAGAACTCTTAAAAATGAAACTACCTATAAAAACTATAAACGGCTATTTGAGTCAATCTTAAAACGCTCAAAGAAACATTACTATTCTGAACAATTAATAAAGCACAAAAATGATTCTAAAAAAACTTGGCATATTATTAAGGAGGTAATTGGAAAAAAAAGCTTATACAGAAATTTACTTCCTCTAAATCTTAAATTTAATAACAAACAAATTGTAAATAAATCCTTAGTCGCTGAAACACTTAACCAGTTTTTTGTAAATATAGGTCCTACTTTATCATCTAATATAGCAACTACTCAATCACACTTTAGTTCGTACTTAACCTCAACCAACCTTAATGTTATGTCTAATTATAAACTTACAGAAAAAGAATTACTAGACGCAGTCTCTTTATTAAAACCCAATAAAAGTTTAGGATTTGATGATATAAGTAGTAATGTCATTATCAAATCAATAAAACAAATTACAATTCCATTACTACATATTTTTAATTTATCTCTAAAACAAGGCGTTTTTCCAGATAACCTAAAAATTGCAAAAGTCATTCCAGTGTTAAAATCAGGTGATCCTTCCGATGTTACGAATTATAGACCAATCTCAATTCTTTCTTGTTTTTCTAAAATATTAGAGCGGGTTATGTATAATAGACTATATTCCTTTTTAAATGTTAATAATATTCTTTTTCATAAACAGTTTGGATTTAAATCTGGTCATTCAACTGATCATGCAATCACTCACCTTGTTCATGATATATTTAAAGGGTTTGATGAAGACAAGTATACCCTAGGTGTATTTATCGATTTAAGTAAAGCTTTTGACACTGTCAATCATCAAATCCTTCTATCCAAACTGAAAAGTTATGGTATAATAAATACTAATTTGTCCTGGTTTGATAGCTACTTGTTTAATAGAAAGCAGTTTATTTCATATGATAGCGGAAAAACGGAATATAAGTCAATCACCTGTGGTGTTCCTCAAGGATCAATTTTAGGACCACTTTTATTTCTCGTTTATATTAACGACTTATATAAATTTTCTAACATTTTAAACTTAATTTTGTTTGCAGATGATACAAACTTGTTTTATTCTAGTAAAGATATCAGTAAATTATTTCAAACAGTAAACAAAGAACTTGAAAAATTAACCCAATGGTTCAAATCAAACAAACTATCTTTGAACATCAATAAATCCAAATACACTTTGTTCCATCGTCTTCATAAAAAACAAGATATTCCATTAAAACTTCCTGATCTTTTTATTGATAACGCATTATTAAAAAGAGAGCAATCAATAAAATTTTTAGGTGTGGTTCTGGATGAAAATTTAACCTGGAGGGACCACATAGGTCTAATTGAAAATAAAATATCAAAAAATATAGGTGTTTTGTATAAAGCCAAGCAGTTTTTAAATCTATCTTGTTTAAAAAACTTATATTTTTCTTTAATTCATTGCTACTTAAATTATGCAAACGTTGCTTGGTGCAGCACAAACGCAACAAAAGTAAAAAAACTGTTTAGTAAACAAAAACAGGCTATAAGGATAATTACAAACGTAGACCGTTTCTCTCACACTCAAACATTATTTAATAAACTTAATATTCTAAATGTATATAAGCTAAACCTTTACCATATTCTTATCTTCATGTTTAAACTTGATAAAAAAATATCACCAATGTTATTTAATTCACTTTTTGAAAAAATAAACCACATATACCCTACCAGATTTTCAAAAAACAATTACATTCAATCCAAAACACATTATTCAGCAACCAAATTCTCAATTGCTAACCGAGGTCCTAAGCTGTGGAATACAATATTAAATAATGAGCTGAAATCTAATTATTCTTTAAACCAGTTTAAAACAAAACTTAAGCAATTACTGATGATACACGAAAATGAATTAAAGTTCTTCTAAAAAGCTTTTTAAACTAGCAAACAAAAACAAAAATTAACCTACTAATTACTCTTTAATATTATATTTAATATTCTAAACAATAGTCTGCTATTGTAAATGCATTTCTTATCTTATAAGTTTTGAATTTACAAACGATTTTTTTAAGTTTTATTATTTGAAATACTAATTACTAAAAATATTGTAAAATTTTATAATTTCAATTTTTATTAAAAAAAGTTATTGTAAATTCTTTTTGTAATATTAATGCTTATATATCATCTTATTTTACTAATCAGTTCTTAAATATAAATACTCTTTGAATTACTAAATATTTTAAACGTTATATATTTTATTTTTTGCATTTTGTTAAAACATTTTATTTGATGAATATGCATTTTTTTTTTTGGGGGGGGGGGGGGCTTAATGATAAGATGAATTTTTTATTATTCAAGCCCCAGTCATGTAAATATTTTTTTTTATAAATTACTAGTGTAAATTATTTTCAATCGGCAAATACAATACTAAAAAAAAAAAAAAAAAAAAAAATACATGCAATATTTATAAAGAAAACAGCTTTAAATTGAAATATTTCATACGAACCTGGCTGATGGCGTAGAATAAAGTAATAATATGATGTAACTTCCAAATCTATATTAATGTTTTTTCTTCTTTTAAAACTTTATATTAAAATGAAAAGTACCCCCCCCCCCCCACACACACACACTACTGTGTGACATCTAGAAAGACGTCTTTAGTTTGTCCGGATACGACGTTCTCAAAACTATTATATGTGACCAATTTAGGATGTCTAACGGAGAAGAAATCTAATATAAATAAGTGCAGCATAGAGCCACCGAACTAGTTGCATCAATTAGCCGTTTGTGCGATGAAGATCGATCCTCCTAGCACAAACAACTAATTGATGAAGCTAGGTCGGTTGCTCAACGCTACACTCATTTAACTATCATGACTCTTCAAACCAAGAGGGAGGGGGGGGTCAAACTTTACATGGTCATAATTTTTTTGGCATATATGTATACATAAAAACAGTGATCGGTTAACAAAATGATAGATTATTAGAAATAATTTTCTAATATTTGTGTTCTAAAAAGTTTGATTCATTTCCCCCCCCCCCCCCCCCCACCTTCGGTTTGAAGAGATATTAAACTTTGATGGATCATAAAAACCGAACACAGCAGATTATTTCTGGAAATTTTAAATTTGTAGATAAATTAAAAATAATTTAATTATGGTAAAGTACCTACTTTTTTTTTAGTTTTTTTTGGTTCCCAGGCTGCAATCATTACAGTACTTGGCAAAGCATCTTTATTTGACATTAACATAAACATATACATGTTTGGAATAATTAAACACTAAAAAATGAGGTCAACGCCCCCTTATGAATCGATATCATTTATAACAAAAGACTTGAGCTCAGCTAAAATCCATATTTATCCATAAGTTTATTTATGCTTGGGTTAAGTAAAGTGTTACAAAAACGTTAGGGCATACTAAGAAAAGTACTTTGAAAAAATGCTAGTATAAAAAATAAATTTTCATATCTTTTTTTCTTATTTCAATATATGGTGTCTTTGACCTAATATGTAGAGTTAAGACAATAGAATAGAAAAAAATTGTTTCTCTGGCTTCATTTTATTTTTCATTTTGACTAATATTTGAAAAATAAAATATTACCAGTTCCCTGGTAAAATTGATATGCTGAACCTAAAAATTAAGTATGGTTAATATTAAATCAGTTTTTGAATGACTAACACAATATTCGTTTTGCATGGTTTTGCTTACCTCAGGCCCAACTATGCAATGACTAAATTAACACTCAGTAATAAAATTACAATTAAAATTTTATTTTTTTGGAAATACGAGTTGATTAAAAATGTTACATTTAAAAAAGTTGACGAACTTGATTTCCTTACAAATTAAAAGTTCATAAACTTTATGTTCAGGCCCGTGTACAGGCCTGACATATGAACATATATTGCCCGTATATGATCAACAATTGTAAATTGTTAACTATAAATATAGTTTGAAATAAATAAATAAGACATGGAAATTCATGAACTTTGCTTTAAAAGAAAAAATTTAAAATGTTTTGTGTGATGCTCGGATTAATTGTAGGAACTACAACTTGATTAAATTGGCTGTCACAGCTTTACTCTATGTTCACTATCATGCTCACTGGACAAGTTACAGCAATAAAGAAGAGAATAAGTCAAACTATTGAATAGTATTTTGATAAACAAAAGCTTGTTTATCAAAACGGCAAACTACTTGTAAATATTTTATATAAAGAATATTTTAAACATTGTGTGGAGTAACCTCGTAATTCATTGGAAAGTTCAACAATCTCTTTTAATACTTTTATTAACAAAGACTGTAACACGAGCCCACTACCGGGCCTAACCAACTTTGGAAAAAACGTTTATTAAGGCCCAATTTATTTGGAGCCTTTGATAAAAAAAGATCTAAACGGCTTTCGTGGCATTGAGGCCACTAAGCCTTATAGAAGCCTCACTAAGGTGTCCCGTTCCCGCATAGTTTTTGAACGACAACACCAACTTTTAAATTGAGTTTTAGACAAAGAAAATAATAATATTTACTGAGTATTTTTTAAAAATAAAAAAATTCAAGAGTCCCCCACTAAGAAAAAGTTGAAAATTCTATTCGGTGCACAGTTCGCACTTATGCCAGTTCGCACTTATGCCAGTCTCACTTATGCAGATTCGCAGTTATGAAATTCGCACTTATTCAGTCGCCCCGTTTTTTTAGAACATTTTGAGCGAGTACTGTTTTATTTTCAAGAGCAGTTAAGAGGAGCTGATGACTTTTTTAGTAAGTTCAATTCATTTTCTTATTTATAGAGTAAGATTACTTTTTGTAGGAAAAATGATGAGAATATAATTTTATTTATGTATTTTATATGAAAAGTTAAATAAAATAAGACTGTTGTTTGTGGTCATGTAAGTTTATATACATAAGTTAAAAAGTTCTTGATAAATATGTGTATGTGGTGATATATGTTGTATAGTTGTTTTATAAATGTGTTTATATAAATGTGTTTTTATAATAGTATGAAATGTATTTTATCTAATGTGTACATGATTGTTAAATGAGGTGTTTTTATATGTTATATAACATTAAAAAAAGTATTGTGTTTTATCGTTAGTATAACTATAAAACACAATTATTCGAGATCTCGATTTCGAGCAATATTCGTCAATCTTACCAGTCAAGCAGTGTTATTGCTTTAGGTCTAAGTGTTGTCTAGCCTTCAATATTACTATTCTGAAAATACATAACATTATCTTTGATAATTTTTTGCGTAATGTTGTTATCTTATCTTTATGTTAGTGTCTGTTGTTAAAAATGATCAGTATGTAGCTTCATTACTAGAACTCACTGCTTTTGTTTCTTAATATAAATAACACAATGAATTATATTATTATTTGATATTAGTTACGGTTCTGTATTCTGTAAAATACACTATTTCTTAGTTTTTAAGTAGTTTCCAGACTTTTCTTAACCAAGTGTTTTCTTAAAGAAGTCACCACCTTTCATGGTACGAGTCCAAAATGTTTAAGTAGATATTAGGAGATAATGTTTAGTAGCTTGAAATGATAGGTAATATAAAATCTTTTTAAAATTTTATTAAGTAATTAATTTATTGTAATCTTTTTTTAAATTGTACTTTTAAATTTAAAGCTTCGTGTTAATATTGTTATATTATATAATATGTTAATATTGAAAATATAGACTACTATAATTCTTATATGGGGTCTAGCGTTGAAAGATATTTACGGGTAGGTTAATGCTTTCACATGCTTTTAATAATTGGGATAAAAGTCATGAAAACATTTTGTTATAAATAAAATTTACCTATAGTATTGTTAAAACCTTTGCTCTTTGAAAAAAATGTTTCTGGCTTTTCAATAAATGTATAATAATTTCACTTGCATGAATGAATTATGGTTTAGGATATAATTGTGTTATTATATGTTTGTTTTTCTATATTTAATATAGCATTAATTCATTTCTAACATTTTTATTTAAGTTTAAATGTTTATAATTTCTTAAGATTTAGATTATTAGAAAATTCATGTTTACATAGTTGTTATTAATCATAATCGAGTGTTGTACCAAGGAAATTGTAGAGGGTTATTTATAAAGTATACTATATATATTATAAAGAAAATTTTGGTTTTCATATGTTTCCGCTAATAAATAGTTCAATATATATATATCCTTGGAGTCGCGGCAGCGTCATGGTTTGTGTGTTGGAGGGGGGAATTTCCCAATCCGCATTAATAACCTGTTTTGTATTGTACATAACACATTTATAAGTTTTATTATCAGGGTGTTAGCTAGCCCAATGGCGCCGCGTATAACGCTGAATTCCCAATATGTTTAAAATTCCCAAAATTCAATGAACTTTTTTTTTAAAGGTAAAAGGATAATCTCAGTAAAATTTCTGAATATTTTGAGGAACAATAACGATAAAAATTCCCAATATCGCAAAAACGCGGTATAAAATATTTTCCTGGCTAACGCCCTGATTATGCGTTTTGTTCAATGTTTTCTCCAAACACATGAAGTATGACGCCGTTTGCGATTCTAAGGATATATATGTGTGTGTGTGTGTGTATATATATATATATATATATATATATATATATATATATATATATATATATATATATATATATATATATATATATATATATATATATATATATATATATATATATATATACATATATATATATATATATATATATATATATATATATATATATATATATATATCATATACATATATATATATATATATATATATATATATATATATATATATATATATATATATATATATATATATATATATATATATATATATATATATATATATATATATATATAATATAATTGCTACAGAAATGTTTAATGTTTAACATCATTTCATTAGTTACTAGGCTTTGAAAGAGCGTGTTCTCTAAATGCACGCGGTCATTGGAGAAGATCTCTTAAGCTAGTTAAAACTTTTTACCTTTTTGGAATTTAATTATTATTTATTAGTTTAGAAATATTACATAAAGAATCATATTAAGATAAATAATTATCATTAAGATCATATTATAATTGAAGTAAGTATAGAAAATAGCAATTTATATATAACATTTATTTAGATATAAAGTAGAAAGGGTCACTCCTTTTAATTTTAAAAATCGTTTACAATTAGTTTGCTTTAGTTTTTCTTTTAGCTTTGTTTTTTTGTTTTTTTTTAGCAGTTTTGTTTTTATTGAGCTTTTTTTTTTTTTTTTAGAAGGAAAATAGGGGCATGGATGAAGCCTAATTATTTTTTATGCAACAAAAAAGTTATACTAATGCTATTTCCATAAAATTGGTTATTACTACTTTAAAATTTCTGTGATGCTATTAACTAGTTTTGTTCTTTTTTAGAAAATTTAGAAAAATAAATTAAAATTTTGTGCCAACACTGACATGGCATGTCACATGTTATTGTATGTAAAGGTTAAATTTTGTTAGGAGGATTACAGTTCTCATGAAAAAAAAATGAAGGTAAAGAGTTTTGTTTGTTAATATTTATTTTGTTTACTTTGAATCTTTTTAAATTTTCGCGCGTTATTTTAAAATTTTTTGTTTGCACATGTTTATTGTTTGCTTTTTTCATAAGTGTGTGTATATGGTAATATGTACTTTAAAGTTGTTTTATCGATTCTTTTTTATAATAATGTAAAGTGTTTTTTTATTGTTTGTGTATGTGTTAATATGTGTTATATAATTGTTTTATAAATGTGTTTTAATATGTATATAAGGTATATATTTAACCTTAAACATATTTAAACACATTTATTGTGTTTATAGTTGGTACATATGTTTATATTATGTTGTTTCCATGTTTTCAAAGTGCTGTGACTTGGTAAACGTGTAGAGCAAGATTTGTCAACCTTGCCAGCCAAGTGATGTACTTATAACAGAGGGTTACACAACAGTGTTTAGTGTCAAACTGTTACTGCTTTAGGTCTGGGTGTTTTCAAGCCTTTATTATTAATTATTCTAAAAATACATAGTAATGTATTTTAATAACACTTTGTGTAATGTTGTTTCTTATGTTCTGTTAAATATGAATGTTATGTTACTTAAGTTATGTTATATGCATATTATATTAACTTATGGTGTGTGCTATTGTTGTGTGTTGTTGCTGTGATGTTGTTTTTTTGTTATCTTTTGAGTTGATAGACATTTGGCTTACCTTCATTTGGTGTCTATTGTTAAATAGGTAATTTTATTATTATTGATAAATAGGTAATTTTATTATTAAAAATCACTGCCTTAAATCATTCATTAAAAGCCTAAACAAATTATTTTGCCATGTATGCAATTTATTTTGCCATGTATGCAATTTATTTTATCTCAATTTGATTTTTTGTCCTTAGCACTGTTTATTATATGATTTTTGCTATAAATATTTTGGAATCATGATGCACCAGCATTAATTATTTTCTAAAAGCTAACATGAAATAATAATATTTAACAACTACTACTCTGGTAAATCACAACAGTTTTTCTCTATATTTTTTGTATGTAATGTTTTTCTTATTTATTTACTTATTCATTAAATTGTTCATTTTAGATTTATCAGATGATGTATTTATGTTGTACATAATACATCATCTGATAAATGTAAAGCTAAGTTAATTTTTTTTCAAACATCTTCTTGCTGATATATATATTTTTTAAAGTCATAAGAGTATTGTATTGTATATGTAATCTTAGGCCAAATCAAGATGTTTCGCTGACATATTGTCAACTATGCCTATATGATCCACTTTCAGCAGTAAATTTTAGAATGCGACAATGTGGTAATGATCTTTGCTTAAATGGTTTAATGTTTCGATTGCAAAATTTTATTAGTGAAGAGAACACAACTTCTCCTGCATTTAAAAACATAGCTGAAGTGGAAATGAGGAAATTCGCCAAACAGCTATAGGAGGTTGCTCGGTCTTAGTTATAAAAATGACTTTACTTGGGCAAGATAGACATAGCTATTATCTCCTTTCACATGATATTGCAGTTGTATTTGTTGGCAAAGATGGTGCTCCACCTGCTTCCAGGGAAGTTGTTATTTACCCAAGAGGTCATCCTCTCAAAACTATATCAAGTATGTCTGCCAACTTAGATCCTATGGTTCTCCATTTTTTCCAAGGGGTGATGCTAATTGGCATAATCAAATAGTTCACAACCCTGAATGTGCTACATTGGTTAGAAATCATGTTACATTATCTCAGTATTACAATTATAGACTTTCAGTTAGACAATTAACCTAAACAGAGAAGCGAGCAGTATGATGCCTTACACAAACATGTAAACAACCTTGAAAATGATCATAATAATAGACCAGGATGTGTTTTAGTTTTGCCATCACTAATGTAGGAAGTCCTAGAGATTTATTTAATTTAATTTGTTTAAATATAGTAGTTTTAATTAAAAAAATATTTGTTCCAAGTTTTTTGCTTTTCTGTTTATATTATTGCTTTTCTGTTTATATACTTAAAAAAAGACATGGATTTCAATTAATCTTAAGTTAAAATAAAGTCTTTAATTAGAAAAGATCACAATTTGTAAGATTCTTTTACATTTATCTATTAAATTAAATAAATCTGTTTGTTTATTTGATTTATTTAATGTTTGTTTTTTTGATTACTTTAGAACAATACTAAAAATGAATTTTACTATTTATAGTAACAGTTGATAACAGTTTTAAATTAAAATGATTTTAAATTTTTTTATAAATTCAAACATAATTATGTTCTTTTTTTTAGTTGCCTTTGTCATCACTTGATTAGTTTGCTTACTGTTGAAACATGGTTTTAATTTTGTAAATTTAATGATATGAAATTTACTCTATTAGTCATTAGTCAACAGTTAGAGAGAAGCTGGAACTTCAAATAATAAAGGTAAAAATATAATTATTCAAATTGTTTAACCATAGTTGTTCAATATTGAAACAAAATCTTTTTAGTTCAAGTATTTTAGTTGATAAAATATCTTATTAATTTGTGGTGTTATTTAACCGTGTTTTTACGTTAAGTTTTCTAGCCTTTGTAAAATCTTTTCTTCTTTAATTATTTTGGAGAGACATAGTAATGTCTGTAATGTGTGCTTACAAATATCTTATGCTATGCGCTATTGTTTCTTTGTTTTGTGTTGATAGAGTTGGGCTGTTATAGCTATTTTTTTAATTCTTCATATTTTCTGTAATATTATTATCTGTTATATACTACTAACAATAAAATGCAAATGATACTTTTGTAATTAAAAATTGTAATTATTCTTCATTTCTTTTTTTAGGTGATGGCAGGCTTTACTTGACTTTCTTTTTATGGTACCTGCTGTGTGTAACAGATTTTAAAAAGAACTTAACGATGTTAATTTAGTCTTTTTGTCGTTAACTATAAGCAATGATTTAATTACTAATTACGTGTATATATATATATATATATATATATATATATATATATATATATATATATATATATATATATATTTAAACAACTTTAAAAAGTATTCTACACAATAGAGCGCTCAATGTTCTTAAAAGAACAGAGCAATTATATATTAGTAGAAAATCACTTAACAAAATTTTTTTCCATTTAACACTGTGTTATATATATATACATATATATATATATATATATATATATATATATATATATATATATATATATATATATATATATATATATATATATATATATGTGTGTGTGTGTGTGTGTATGTATATAATTTTTATAATGCTAAGAAGTAATTATCAATTTAGTTGCTCGCTCTTTCCTTAAATACTTCTTTACAAAAGCAGTTATCAATAACTGTTTCTAAAACTTTATTCCGAAAAAGCATTTTCATAGCTTCAAGTACAGAGGTTGAAGATATTTGTTTTCCGTTGTCAATAGCTTTTATAATTTTATTACTTGAATGAGTGCTTTACTTGTACTCCAACAATCAAATGATTCCTAAACCCATAGGCTGCAAATAGGAAGTTATATTTGAAGAAAGAAAGTAGAGTGAGATTTTTTTTAATTTTTTTTGTAGTTATTGAGCTGCTTCAAGATCTAACGGTCTTATCACAGAGTACCGTGGAAGAGCATTTCACGCGTTTACATGCAAGCAGGGGAGAATTTGTACCCTTGATCCGTATGTACCTTTAATCATTTAGCGTTATGTCCATACTTTCTTAACTTATTAAAGAGGGCTGATTACCAGCGTGCTATAGATAATGAATCTAAAAAATTAATTGTGTTTCGACATAAGAATAGACCATTATTAACTTATTTCTATTAAGTTTGATTTTGACGGCAAAAAAATTTTTTTTTTTTAAAAGGATCTCACATTTAATATCTATTTGAGTTGAGTAACTTTGTTTACACCATTTTGCTGCTGAACTATATACCTCTAGTATGGTTGCTTTTGTAAATGTATATATATATACATATATATATATACATATATATATATATATATATATATATATATATATATATATATATATATATATATATATATATATATATATATATATATATATATATATATATATATATATATAACGGGTGGTTACTAAAAATCCGGACTATCTTTAACTGAATTTTAAATGCCACAAACTAAATTCTTTTTTTTCATGCTTATATCCATTTTAAAGCTTATTTAATTCTCTATAAGTTAATTTACTTGTTTTTAGATAATTAATAATAGTTAAGAAAATAATGATGGCCAAGCAAGAAGAGGTAAGAAAACGAGGTAATAAAATTGTGCTTGACAAACCTTCTGGAAACAATTGATTTTTTAACAGAAGTTATATTTCAGGGATACGCTACATACGTAATCTTCACGGATCAGGCAAAAGCCTTTCACAGAGCTCCACACAATAGACATCTCTACGAAATTCAAAACTACGGAATCAAAGAGGAGTTTCACGTATAGATTAAAGCATTGCTCTCACGAAGGTAGCAGAGAGTCGTTTTCGGAGAGCGTACATCAAATTGGAAAAACGTTATTAGCGGCGTACCGCAAAGTTCGGTCTTGGGTCCGTTACTATTTGTTCAGTACATAAATGATCTTCCAGACAAGTTAGAACATCAAATCAAGCTCTACGTTGATGAAAGCAAAATTATTGACATCATAAAATCTGACCGGGACGTGGAGAGTCTGCAAGCAGACTTAGACAAAGCCATTAAATGTTCACACAGCTAGCTCATTACCTTTAATAGTGTAAAGTGATGAATACTGGCCGAGGAAAAAAAGTATCAAAACGAAACTACTTCATGCCAGGAATAGACGACCTGCCGCTTGCAATCGAAGTTACTGAATTAGAGAGCGAGATCTTGGAATTATTATCTCAGATGTTCTTAAACTTAATGCTCAAGTTTCAGCAGCTGCTGCGAATGCTAAACGCTCCTTTGGGAGGCTGGAAAAAAATTTTCGCAGCCGTAGTTTTTCACTGTGGAAAAAACTGCATACCAGTATGTTCATTCTCACCTAGAGTACGTTATACAAGTGTTGTCACCGTACCAACGGGCAGACATGGAAGCGCTAGAAATCAAAACCGTGCTACAAAAAATGCTCATTTCTGAGATTAAGCATTGCACCGCCGAGCAGAAAAGAGTCATGTTATGTCTTTCGACACTTCAAGAGAGCAGAATAAGAGGTGATTTAATTCTGATTTTCAAGTTCATGCGTGGTTTGATGAAATAAATTCACGTTATATTCAATCGTCCATCAAAGTATATTATGCTCAGTCATAATCATAGACTTACACAGCAAAGAGTACTCTATAGCATGCCAAGAGAGAAATTCTTCACAAACCGTGTTGTGTTGCAGTTTAATATCCTGCCGCAAATAGTAATTGACGCGACTTCATTTTCAAAAATCGACTAGATGAATATTTAAATTAGTTAAAAGAGAACTTCTAAACGATAACTGGAAATAAGTTCTGTTCACAAATGTTTCCAGTATTCTATTATGTTCTAAAAGTATGGTACTTGTGTTGCAGATGTGCACGAGTATCTTAAGGCTGTTAGTATAGAGGTACCTGATGCAGCACATCATCGTTGGTAATTTAAACATAGCAAACATTTATGATTTTTCAAAAGTCTAAAACTTTATTACGGATGGTTGTAAAAATTTAAATTATTGATCAATAAAATAAACTAAACTAAAATTAACACAGAGCAACTATCTCTTGTACCAAGATTTGTTGATAAGAAACATGAAACGCGATGCAAATACAGATACGCGAGTAGTTTGTGACATTTGTAAAGTTGGTGCGAGTGAGTTCCAAAGATATATTTATTAAAATTTAAAAGCTTAATATTCGAAAAATAAGGTTGTATAAAGCAAACTTAATATGACCTTAATTTAGATATTAAAAATATGAGAGGCTAAGGATACGATGGTTCAGCATTAATGGCAGGCTCGTTATTAGATTACAAGCCCAATTTCCGAGCATTCAAAAGCAATACACACCCAGTACACAATATACGCGAGCGAATCTGCCCTTCGAAACGTTTGAAAAATATTTCAAAAGATCTCTCGTCATTCCATTTAAAGATCATGTATTAGTTGAATTGAAAGATAAATTTAAATCATTAGATACAATTGAGTTATTGTTAGGTTGTGCCCCTTCTATTGTCTGCGTGAAAACTTCAGTGGAGTTATCTGAAATGATACAAAAGTTACGATACATTATGAAAGTGATCTCGCTAACTTTAATTTCCTTGATGAAGAAATTATTTTGGCAAAAAATGTGGCTTAGATGTCAACCAGATAAACAACCCTCAAGTGCTGCTAGTGTTCTTGAAAAATGTTAATCAGATAATTTTCTTTCTCTTGATTGTGTTCTTCTAGTCACAACCGCAGAATGTGAAAAAACGGGAAGTGTAATTCGACGTTATCATTTGTACACTAGAGCAACACAAGGACAGTTCTGAGTTGGCTTTAATGCACATCTACTATGATTTTAACTTTGATATAAATGTGTCCGTTAAAGTGTTTACAAAATTACATCCGAGTAGGTTAGAATTTATCTCCTTTCTCCAAAAACGATTAATATTTGTTGTTATTAGTTGAATACTTATCATTGAGACCAAATGTTTGTTGTTTATTTATTTTTCATCAGTTACATTTTATTAAAAAATGCGGGAAATTTTTTGTCAAGTTAAAATATTTTTAAAAATTGTTTTTTAAATTTTATTTACAAAAATAGTGGTTAGCAGTAAAAAATTTGCCACCCTCTTAAACATTATAGATTGAATAGTGTAACTATAAAATAGATTAAAAGTTATTTTACTTTTTAATCATTAATAATTACAAAAATAATTCGTTTCTTGTAATGATCCTTATCATAAAAATGTTTTAGATCCAGGCAATGTTCCACACGGATCAATGTTGGGGTCACTTCTTTTTTTAATCTACATTTATGATTTGCATAAAGCTTCTAATCTTTTAAGTATTATGCATTTATTTATAGCTATATGAATTATACAAATATTGCTTGGGCAGGCAGTGAAATAAATTACAACCTTTCTACTGCCGTCAAAAACATAATTAATTTTGCTATTTATTTTTCTCACTCTAAACAACTTTTTTTTATATTCGTTGTTAATTTACCTCCTCAAGTCCAAGAAGACCACTACAGGCTACTTAATTGTGGTTATAACCCTCTCTCAACTCTTTAACTCCGAAACACGAACCTTGACGAACAAGACCGCTGTGCGAATTAACAAGTTGAGTGCAACACTACCAGATGTTGAGGGTTTAACTCCAAACCTGTCACTTATGAAGCAAGTGCTCTACCACTACACCAATATCGCATTTACGAACTTAATATTTTAAATAATTTTATGCCGTTATTTGCCGTTTTTAATGATCTATTTACCATAAAACCTACCAATAAACATTCTATGAGAATTATTACCAATTACCAACCAACTATATAAGTCTTTTTGTCGATCAAATTTTAACCAATTTTGCAATGATTTTCGCGTACGTAAAATGTTTTGCCTAAATTTAATTTTGATTTACCTACTTTTATAAATTAAGCTGAAAAATCTTTTAATTTCTCATATTATCAAAATTAGATAATATTTATTTTATACAAATATTAAAATTTATCATCTATACTTATTCATGATATTCTTATAGCGTATATTGTAAAACGAACAAACAAATGTAATCAAAACTAAAATGTTTGCAGTAAAAAAGTATATAAAAGAATTGCTTTATAAGAGCATAGCTTTAAACAATAATGTTTAAAAGAATGTAGCAATTAAACCTTATACCAAGAATTTAGCAATTTTATGGATTAATGATTTTTAGTTTCGACATTGTTTAATAACAAAAACAAATATTACAGTTTAATTATCACATTTTCATTTGCCTTTTAGATTGATCACAGAAAAAAAGTCGAACAAAAATGCAAATTTAGTCTGTCAGCAGTAGGTGAAGATTTTCTTAAGGGCAAGTTATTTTTAAAAATTAGTAGATACAGTT
Organism: Hydra vulgaris; assembly: GCF_038396675.1. Lineage (NCBI taxonomy): Eukaryota > Metazoa > Cnidaria > Hydrozoa > Anthoathecata > Hydridae > Hydra > Hydra vulgaris. The sequence goes on from NC_088923.1 coordinate 33,904,657, forward strand.
AACTCACAGTTATTCTAACCTTCACGGGTAATGAAAGTTTATTTTGTATAAACAAAGGAGAAATCGAGAGCACTTTTTTTTGTTGGAATTGATAGGATCAGGAGTTTTTTTATAAGCTTCACTTAATTTTAAAACAGCTCTCACATTCGTCTGAGAGCGTAAGATATGGTCTGATAAGTTATTATTCTTGACTGGTGTTCCGCCGTAAACAAGTAAACGAATACTATATACAAAATAAATTAATATAAGATTTGAAAACTTAATAACATAAAAAACGCGCAAAAATATCAAGTAAAAAAGCGCGTGTACAACAGACGTTTGAAAAGTTTTATTAACTTTTGAATGAATAATTGCTTTGCTTGTTATGATTTAATTTGAAAAAAAAAATAAATAATAACTTTTTTTAAAATAAAACTTGTCTAGCTTGAAAAAAAAAATAATTCCAACAAATAAGGGGTCGTACATAAAGCTTTTTGAACGACCCCTTATTACGTACTTTAAAGTTTCAATTTAAAAGTACGTATGCATAAATTAAAAAAAAAATCCTTAGTAATGCTTTTTTTCTTAGTTTATCACAATTAACTTGTTAATAAATAAATATTTTTGAATAACTAACTACTTTAAAAAAAAAAAACAACCATACCGTATCATCGTTGTCTATAATTCGCCAGCTAAACAACAGAATAGTTAATTTTCTGACTAAAGGCCCCAGTTTGCCAATGTAAAAAGATGTATGGTATTGGGGAGTCGAGGGTGCAGTGTCCCTCTATACACACACATACCACTCCTTATACACTGGTCCTGAGTATGACGAAAATGTATTTTAGGCAACTCCTTTTTTGAATCCGCAAAAAACAGATTTCAGTAGTGCAGTGGCTAATGGGTTGAAGGCCCTCCAAATTTCTTCTCTGTCATTAGGGCCCCAAAATCTTAAAAAAATTTTCCACAAAATATTGCTAAAAAATGAAAGCTCCTTAATTTTGCTCCTAAATTTTCCGCAATTTTTAAAAATAAAAAGTAAATTATGACTTTTAAAAATAAAAAGTAAATTATGATTCATATGAGATTCGATCTCGGGTTTCCGACATGATATCGCTCGCATACTCGACCATACGTAATAAATACTTTAGTGCCATAAATGTGTTATTAAAGCTGGAATCTGGTACCGAAACTACGGGCTTCCGGGTTGTATAAAGTGCCTAAGGGAGATTAAGGGGGAGGAGGGATCTGAAAAAAAGCGTCCAATAAAGTAATGGATGGCGGCATATGATTAACTTTACAAACAAACGCTTTATTTAAAAAAATGTTTCTTAATTTATACAATATTTTCTAAATTAAAACTTTTTAAATTAAAAAAAAAGGGGGTATTTCAAAAGCCTACGTACATTTTAGGGAGGAGGGATTAAAAGTACTCATGTCAACAGTGGGAGGGGGTCAAACTTTTTAACTTTTGGCGTACGTACTTTATGGACGACCCCTAAATTATGATTTAATATCGAACGAATATTATATATCTTTTACATATGCTTATTTTTGCATGCCAAATTGGGCCGCAATTACATTTTAGTTTGATTGGTGTAGCGTTGAAATTTTTTAGGCCTATCTGCATACAAAATGGCCTTAAACAAATTTTGTAACACATAACTCTCTTCAAATTATGTCAGCAATAGCACAGACTTTAAAAAATTATCTATCGCCATGTCTTAATTTAAAAGTACTACATGAAGAATACAAAAGAGTTTGTATACAAACTGTAATTATGTAGAATTTACTGACTATTTTCATTCTTATAAGAATAAAAATCGCTAGTAAATCCTTGTTTGTAGAAAAATCTTTAATACATGATTTAATCGACTTTTTATTTGCCTCAAAAAGATACGTGAAAAACATGTGATTCTATAAATATGAAAATTAAACCATCAACTAATGAAATTGGAGATATATCTTTGAAGAGCAAGTTGGAATTAACATCAACGGAAAGCTGAAAAAGTTAAAAAAATAATAAAAAAGATATAAATCAAGCTCGTCTGAATATTGGCTCTCAAGGAGCTATTGTTTTTGACATGCAAAAACATTTGCCTAATTGAATATGTTTTTTTTTTTCCGAAATCAATTGAGACTATGTAGAGCAATTTTTTAACTATGTAGAGCAATAGCTGTGGAGGGCAAAACAGAAATATTAAAGCTGTTCTTGCGTTGCTGAACTTCTTTTATAAAGATCATGATTCATTAACTGAGATAAATATGAAATTTTTTGTAGATGGTTATAGCTTTTTAACATGTAATACAGATTTTGCTATAATTGAAAAGCAGAAAAAATATCATCAACAAATATTTTGGTGGATTTTTTTTTTACATCAACATCAAGTTAGAACACTATACCTTGATATTGAGACATTTGTTTTTATATGATTTTTGTTGAGCATGAAATTCTCAATCATAATATGTTTACCTGAAAAAATTTGGAATAATCTGCAGTTGGGGTTAACCCTACATGTTAGTTGGAACCTTGTAAAACTAAATATTAGCTAACTAAACCTGCATATAGAACTTTGGCACTTTGGTATTCGTTTTATGCTAGATCGCAGTAAATTTTAGTTTAATTTGTTTGTCATGATACAAATAGTCCAATAAAGCCATATTCTCAATTTTTGAAAAAATGTCAGTTAGAACCTTGTCAAACCAATGCGACGAGATGTTGTTGGACAAAACTATTAAACATAGCAAAAAATGATGTTGTTACCCTGCACGCTGAGTTTAACAAAAAAGTAAGAGGCAGACCACCAAGAATTATTATTTGCAGTTGGAAAAACAATCACTGTTATAAAGAGAACAGATTTCATATCATTACTTAAATTCATTCCTCCAAGTTCACACAAATTCTATACAGGTTTAAAAACAAGTTCTGATGTTACCGATGACGGTCTTTAAAGTTTCGATGATGACATTTTATTAGATTTGTTAATTGACTTGATGTTTTTTTGTAGTTAGTTATTAACTTAAGTTTATTAAGCTTATCAAATTCTTCAAAGCCACGTGTGTGTGTGTGTGTATATATATACATATCGATGGCTAAACTCCAATTCTAACAACACTTATGTTAAATAATACCGGGAAAAGTGTTTAAATTAGGTAAATTTGTTTCCTGTATCTTATTAGCTGGCAGAACTTAATTCTAACATCACGTATCATAAATTGTTTACATTGAAAACATGTGACAATATTAACCAGCTTGTTCATTTCAGGTAATTATTGTTTAATTTGTTAACTGTAATTCAGTTAAGTTTATTGATTACTAGCTTAGAAGTATAATGAATAGTTTTGAAGTGTTCACTTAACCTAGATTTGTTATTTAATATAGAAAAATTCCTTGTTAAATAAACGTTCAAGATACGTGTTGTTACAGTTAAGTTTGTATTCTTGCAGGTCCAAGATATGTGTTGTAATATTAATATCTAGCTAACTAGCAGTTGAATCATGGATGAACCAAATAGTGAAGATAGTAATTTCATTGATGACGTGATCGGTTTGCTACAAAAAGAAGAAACAGTACGTAAGTAGCTTTTAAAATAAAACTTAAATTCAAATTTCTATAGGCCTACTCTATAAAGTCTTAGGCCTATGCCTACTCCTGTATAAAGTATGACTATTTGACAATACTAGCTCAAGCTTAGTTGTTTAATTACAAGAAATAGTATAATAATAAATAGTATAGTAATAATAACAAAGAAATAATAGAAATAACGATGCTCAAAATATTGAAAACAATTCCAATGCAGACCATTTAATTAACGACCTTGCAAGAAAATCTCAAGATGACTTACAAAACTATGCTCAAAATATTGAAAATAACCCCAATGCAGATAATTTAATTTGCCAAGAGCTTGCAAGAAATCCTCAAGATGATTTGTGTTCTGTTGAGGCACTTAATGATAAAGGCAATAATGGCAAGAGAAAAAGAAACAAGCGGCCTGATAAATCTTCTTGGAATGTTAACGTTCACAAGAAACTAAGATGACAGAAAAAAAGTACTTAGGCTATAAAAAAGTCAAGTTTGATGGTAAAAATACAGTTAAACGAAGTGAAGTTTAGCATAAAGAAAGAAAAATGGGACCTGCGTGTAATTCCAAAATTTGTAAAGCAAATAAAAAACAAAAATGTACTGAAATATCAGAAGAGATGAGACACAATTTATTCAAATTTTTTTGGCAACTATCTTGGAAAGAAAAACAAGTTTACATCCGCAACCACGTAAAGAAAATTGATGTACAACAGAAAACTGTTATAGACAAAATAAGCAGGAGGTCTGGTTCATTCAAATACTACTTAAGTTCTACTACAGGTGATTTAAAACCTGTTTGTAAACAGATGTTCTTAAATAACCTTGGTATGAAATGGATGGTTCAAAATTGGGCATCAAGTACAGTAGTGTCTCCAGACGACGAGGAAGCACAGCATTCAGAACAAGAAGATGGTGCTATTCTACCAAAAGATGTCATTGAAAAATATGGATGTAGAGAGAAAAAAATACCACAAAAAAAACGTTCATTTCTAAATGTCTTAAAAGTTTACAAAAAATCCCATCTCATTATTGCAGAGCATCCACGTCGAAAATGTATTTAGAACCATTGTGGGATACAAAAATTGAATTGTACAGATCATACAAAGACTTTTGCATTTCTCACAATAAACCGTATGGATCCCTTACTATATTTATGCAAGTTTTTGAAGAAAAGAATTTATCCCTCTTCGTTCCCAAAAAAGATCAGTGTGATACTTGTTATGCATTCGAAGCAGGCAATGGTTCAAAGGAAGACTACGATCAGCATATTACTGAGAAAAATAGGGCTCGAGCTGAAAAAGAACGGGAAAAACAGAAGGCAGTTGATGGTGAAATATATTGCTTGACGGCAGACATGGAATCTGTTAAGTTAACCCCCATGACAAAAGCAAGTGCCATGTATTATAAGACGAAGTTATTTTCACATAATTATACGGTTTATAACTTAGCTAATAGACATTGCAAATGCTACTGGTTTTCAGAAGTAGAGGGGGATTTATTGGCCAATTATTTGAAGGAACATTATCTATCTCCTTGCCGCCCCATTATAGTATACACAGATGGTTACACAAATCAAAATCGTAACCAATTTATATCAAATGCCCTTCTTCACTTTGCCGTCCAAAATAATATCCATGTAACTTAGAAATATCTAGTGAAAGGGCATACGCAAATGGAGGGAGATTCAGTACATGCGAGGATTGAAAAACAAATCAAGGGAAAGGATGTGTACCTGCCATTTGAGTATGTAAAATATACCAAGGCCCGGCAAACTCTCTTCCCTTATGAGGCTGCATACTTGAAATGACTATTTCAAGGATTTCTCTAATATATGCTATTACGACTCAGTTCGTCCAGGAAGAAAGAAGGGTGATCCATGTTTGTTGGTGTTCGCTGTTTCCAGTACCTACACACAGGAACGATTCAATACAAATTATCTTTTGATGGAAGTTTCGTGGATTTGCCTAAAAGACCAATCAAAGTTAAAAAAGATGAGTCACCTATACAACTATTTAAGGAAAGGATTCCGCTTCCATACACCAAATGGAAACATTTACAAGACTTGAAGTATGTCATCCTAGAGGATTACCATCACTTTTATGACTCCCTTCCTTACAAAAAATAATTTTGTGAAGACAACTGCAGGTGTTGGAGGACATTTAGAAGTTACCCATTAGAACACCATAGAAGATATATGGGGTAATGCAACTGTTTAGCGTTACTTTTTTTTAAGACTGCCTTTTTACAGTTTTATATGCCTTTTAGCTAATAAATTGTGTCCTTTTTCATTTTAGACAATTTGTCTAAAATTTTCCATTTTTGACAAATTTCATTTTAGACAATGCAATTTTATTATTGACTTACCCTCTTAAACAACACTTATCTCAGACAAAACTTTAGGTCAACTATAGAAAATTGCCCATATTTCAAAGTTAAAACTTATTTTAATCAACATTTTAACAAACAAAAGAATTTAATAATTTGACGTTTTTTTATTTCTGCGTTTTTTTTGTGAAAAATATCACGTTTTTCGGCTCTCCTGAAAAGTTGTGATTTTTTAGATACGTGGTGTTGGAGTTTAGCAATCGATATATGTAAATTAGAGTTTATATACATAACATATATGTTTATAAAAAGATTTGTCCGTTTGATACTGGAGTTTTTTGAATCTGAAACTGTTTTTTATTTAGTGTAAAGTTTGTGTTTTGCATTTTTTCTTACTTTTGTTATTTTGAAAAAGAACCTTTTTTTTTCTTCTTGTTTCTATTTCCAAATTGACTATTTCTCAAACATTTATTTAAAACAACTTTATCTTAGCCTAAAATTTAAATACTTTTACTATTAAAACGAGCTACATATTATTAGGAGAGAAAATTTAATTGCTTTAAATATTTGTAAATATTTATTAAGTACTTTAAAAATAATTTTGAAAGCTTTTGAAAAGACATCTTTAAAAAAAAGGCCGAATTTTACTTCATGCCGCAAATGGTATAACAATTTGTATATTTTTTAAAAGCTAGAAACGCTAGAAATAGTTTATTATCATCTATTATCTTCTCAATAAATATCGAAATATTTTTCAATTTAATTGTATGAACATTAGAACATATTTAGTAAAAAAGTTACAACGATTGAAAGATTATTCGAAAAACCACATGTGATTTTTCTTTAATATAAAACTTAGGGTTCAGTTATCTCATTTCAACATATTCGTTGAATTAGCGCCAGTTTGGCGCTAAGTCATCTAATTTATCATGCAATTTTATCAATTGTGAAAAACCTCAGCATTTAAAGATTTAACTTCCATTTAAAAAAATCAATTCTATTAAAAACAAAAACGCAAACTAAAAGTAGACCGTTTAAATCAAATTAAATAGTCAGGTGACTTTGGCCACATTCGGTAGATTCGGACATAATCGGAACTTGTTGATTTTTCCCTAGCATTGATGTCTAGATGGTTGTAATAATAATCATTTATATATTTAATAAAAAAATGGAGAAAAGCCTAACGAAAAACCTCGATAATTATTTGTAAAATAAAACCTATTAAAAGTTTATTCAAATCGGTATTTCATCAAGTTGATCTAAAAAGTATGGTCTATTATTTTTACGAGCAGTGAGAATTTCAAACCCAGTCTCAGTGACAAGATACGTTTGTTCGAATTGAGCTGACCTTCGGCCATCCTAAATAAATAAAAGTTTTGCTTTATTTCTATTGGTAAACTTGTTCCGAAAGAAAAAAAAGAAAATGATCAATACCTGGGTAACTGCGGTCCAGTTGTCAGGCCACAACAAATCTCGCCAAGTACCTAAAAATATTTTGTATGCAAAAACTAACTTCAAAATAAAAAAAACGCGAAAAGTAACAAACAGTTATTTTGAATTAATAACAATAAAAAGACTTATTGTATATGTTTTTAACATATTTAATATATTTGTTCAACTCTTTTTAATATAAATAAAAGATTAACTAAATATTTATATATTTTAGAACAAAACAAACAAGCCTGGAAAATGCATTTCAGAAAAAATAGAATTAATTTACAAGCTGTATAAACATTCCGATCACTTAACAGCATACGATGTACACATACAACATGACTATAATCGAATGAAAGTATTAAAGAGCAAAGAAAAGTTCAACACTAAAAATATTTTTTTTAAAGCGAATTTTAATTATATATTGATTTAACTTAAAAAACTATGAAGGCAATTTCAACCATGTCAACTTTAAAACTCATTAATATAGCTGTGTTGACAATATTTAGTCCGATAGGAATGATACTTAATATTTTAGTTATCGTTGTAATAGTAAAAAACCAAGACTTACGAACTTGTACGTATTTTTTATATGCACATCTAGCTGTCAGCGACATAGTCGTTTCAATGATTGCCACTTTTACAAGCATCGTGCTTCTCGTAACCGAAAAGTTTATATACTGTCAGGTAACATTGGCGATTGTGGCTCTAGGTTATAGTCTGTCTATAGGAACTGTGTGCTTGTTATCACTGGATAGATATCTATACATACGAGAGCCCTTGGGTTATGTGAATCAAATGAGTAAACACAGAGTTACATTTTACATCCTACTCGTATGGGGAAGTGCGTTTGCTACACTTTTACCCATTGCTACGGGAATGGTATTTGTAAATAGTAAATTAACCAGTAAGGAATTTGAAAAATGCATGATGACTCGAATAGTAAAAAAAGAGTTCTTGTTATGGATATCTATTGGCATTATGATTATGCCGATAATCGTCACATGTTATTTCAATATACAAATATTGCAGATGGCATCCCAACATTACAGTCGATTAAGAGCTTTGACACATTTAAGCGAAATTAAAGTTACTTCGTCTATAAGTAACTTAGAAGTTAAAAACAACGTTAAAGATGATAAATTATCAAACAAAGGCAAATCAAAAAGTAAAAAGTTCACGGGGAACATTTGGAGTCCGAAGGCTGTTCGCACAACATTTCTAATTGTTGTTACATGTATTATTTGCAATCTACCTTACGCAATTTTATTATTGGTAGAAGCTGTAAGCAATGAAGATTTTAACTATAACAACATTAAATATGCATATTCTTTATACTTGCTAACTTTTGTACAGTCTATTTTAAATCCAATAATATATACAACAACAAACACAGAACTTCGAGGCTTAATGAAAAAACTTTTACCATGTTTTGGTAAAGAAAAAGTAACAACCAAAAGACGATCGAACACGACAGCCACTCTGTATACAGATACTAGTAGTTTAGGATCAATAGAGCCAAAAAAAGAACTTTTCGATATGAACAAAAACCTTTCGCGTATCGACATTTTTTCAAGTCATTCAGAAAAAATGCCAAATATACAGAAAAATACATAATAAATTATTTCCTGGAGTTGTCTTAACTATTAAGAACGGCATTGCAAACCTGCAATTAAAGAACTAAATTGTCATTTTCTATTTGCATGCTGATATTTTATTATTAGATTTGTATATAATGTCAACATGTTGCAAAATCCCTAAAAATGACGTCTCAATCCAAATATGGATTAATATATTAAAATCTCTCTAACATGATATTAAATTTTAGACGATAAAACAATTTTTATAACAAAGTAAAACTTTTATAACAGAAAAATTAGGAATTATGACACTCAAAAATATTTTTTAAACATTATAATAGTATTTTTACCTTGATTTATCATAGGTTCAATTGTAAACACGTGACCCGGTTTCATAATACCAACAGCTTTATTTTCTATAACAATTTAAAACAAAGTTTATGTAACAGTAAAATAGTAAAAATGAGTGAAAACAAAAGTAGAAATCCTTTTCGACTATCATTATTCGTTTCATTCATTGTTTTAAATGTTTTTAAGTCACAATAACTTTTTAAAAAAAAAAGCAAAAATATGCATCAAAGGACTAGACCGAGCTGTGAAGCCCAAGTGAAATAAAACAAAGTAAATTACAAAGAAAATAAGACAAAATATGAAAATAAAATAAAGACAAAGTACTTGAATATGAACATATGTGTGTGTGTCTATATATATATATATATATATATATATATATATATATATATATATATATATATATATATATATATATATATATATATATATATATATATATATATATTTATATATATATATATATATATATATATATATATATATATACAGTATCGGACAAAACGAGTTCAACCAAATAATGCTAATTTAGTTTCCTTATATAAAAGTGCTGCATTTTTTCAATTTAGAGAAATAACTATGTAACTGTTCAGAGACAAAGTTCTTCAAGTTTTATTCATCACAAAGTTCATTATATGTACACGAAAATTAAATTAATCAAAAGTATTAAAAAAAATTGATTTCATTCTGGACAAAACAAGTGCAACTTGACAAAATGTTGATCAAGCTGTATTTCGCTATCAATATTTTGTGGCGAATCCTTTGTTGTCGATCACAGCCTTGCATCTTTGAGGCATAGATTCGATCAGGTGATCAATGAAACTTTGTGGAATCGCTGCCCAGGCCTTTTGGATTTGTTCAAACAGTTGATCCTTGTTATGAACACCTTCACGATTAATTCTGCGGTTGACAATCTTCCACAGGTTCTTGATAGGGTTGAGATCCGGAGATTGAGGCGGCCAATCGATCACCGATAGGTGGTTGTCATGAAACCACTGCTTGACTACTTTTGGAGTGTGTTTCGGATCGTTGTCTTGCTTTCAGGATATTTTTATACATAAATGGTCCATTATACCATCGTTTCGATGTATTGGACCTAAACCGTTAGCAGAAAAACAACCCCAGACCATTACATTGGCTCCACCATGCTTCACAGTCTTATGGCAATAACGTAAATCGAGGCGTTTTCCGGCCAGTCGACGTACAGGGAAAATGCCATCGCTCCCAATGATGTTGAACTTCGATTCATCACTGAACAGGACAGTTCGCCATTTCTGCACATTCCAGTCAATATGAGATGTAGCAAACAGGAGTCTTTTCTTCTGGTTTTTTAGTGAAATCAGCGAATTCTTTGCAGGGCGTCGAGAAAACAATCCGGCTTCAACAGCATGTCGTCTGATTGTTCGGTCCGATACAGGCAGCTCTAATTGCATTTGTATCTCGACTGATGATATCCAGGGATCCTTCTTGACGGATCTGACGATCATAGAATCCTCTCTAGCAGTGGTGGAACGCGGTCTTCCACCTTTGTTATCTGCTGCCAACTTCCCCGTAGAACGATATTTGGAACATAGTCTTGATACGGTCCATTTTTTCAAGCGATATTTATCACAAATACTTTTTATATATAAAGAGTATTTGTGATAATATGGATAAATTCTGGATGCTTCCAGATGCTTCTTCTGGAAACTTCAGGAAGCTTCTGCATGCTTCTGGATACTTCCTTTAATTATTAAAAAACTTCCGTGACGTTGACACAGACCAGACTTAAGAAAATGAAACAAACCAAAAAAGTTGCACTTGTTTTGTCCGCTGCAAAATGGCACTTGTCAACGAAATTCTGCCTGTGTGCTGTCACCTGTCAGCTGATTGCTCATGTCATGGCATGCTATGACTCCAGACTCCTGAACTGTTTGCTGTGGTAGTATAGTTCGTTTCGTTTTTAAGACATGTAAATTAGGAACACTTTTTAGCATTGTTCGATGTTGGTTGCAAATGTTTTGTCCAATACTGTATATATATATATATATATATATATATATATATATATATATATATATATATATATATATATATATATATATATATATATATATATATATATATATATATATATGTTCTGACTATTTTTGAATTTATATATATATATATATATATATAAATTCAAAAATAGTCAGAACAGTGAAACAAATAGAAAATCCAGTAAATCTTTTTTCTCAAAATGTTTTTATTAAAAACAGTATAATTACCAAAAAAAATACTTACACAAAATATTTTTTTATGTATTAAAGCTATTAGCACTAGAGGCCTTTCAATTAATAATCAGTTGTGCTGTTTTTGGTATTGTTGCAAGATATTTGTATTAAAAACAAAAATAATTTAATTTTCATATTGTTGCTATCGGTAACTATTGATTGTGGGTAACTATTGATTGTGAAGGATTGAATTGTAATTATAGACAGGAAATATCAACTAAATGTATCATGTTTTTGTTTGTGCAAATGCTTTTTATATGATAACAAAAAACTTTCATTGTTAAGCTCAAGAAAAACGAAAAGTTGGAAAAAAGGTTCAATTACACTTTTGTGGGCACGTTGCCAAGTATGTGAAATGGATGATGACTGTTATAGTTTAAATAGTTATGGGTGTTTCTTTATAGTAAATGTCTGTTTGAATTTTATTATAATTTTTAAGAATGATTGCAATGTCTAAAAAGTTAATTACACTGTAGGTGCTATCATTTTTTATAAATTCCTTGCCAAAATCTTTAGTAAACCCAATAAAGTCATTTAATTCCGTTGAATAAATTTCAAACTTTCTGATGTCAAGATGTTTTGGCCAAATTATAAAACCATCATTAATATATTTAAAATAAAATTTTTTTAATATTATCTACTTTATGGTTAAAAAAATACTGAGGTAGGATTATTGGAAAAAGCTTAGTCTCTTCTAGGAACGCGATAGTAAGACACGCATAATCTGGTGCAAAATCTGTACCCATGGCTGTATCAGTTATTTGGTGAAATAATTGTTTGTCGAATATGAAATTATTGTTATTTAGAAAAAAAGTCACAATGTCACATGTCATTATACAACCTTCTGATTCAAGTTCTCTTGGAATTTTTCGGAGGAAATCCAAGTCATCTTTAATAAAAGATATTTGTTTCTTTACAGGAGACAAAATTATATGGAGAAACTGGCTCAAATAAGATGTAGGTGAATTTATTCCGGCAATAATTGGTCTACCTTTGAAATTTTTTAGTGGTTTCATTTTAATAAATAAAGAGTCTTTTGCCTTGTCAATGATTTCTTGACATTTGTGAATTTTGGGAATTATATAGAAATAACTTGATTTCCATTTAAAGTTTGTGATATATTTTATCTAATTTGTTGTAAGGCATTTATGTTTATTTATCAAATTAAATAGATTTCTAAAAACTATTTTATCAGATTCCGAACTTATTTTTTCATATGTAGTAAGAGATAAAAGATGGTCTTGATGAACAAGTTTGTTAATATAATATGTTGAATCCATTATAACTAAAGTATTACCTTTGTCAACTTTTTTAATAACTATGTCTTTCATTAGTTGCAGTTTATTGCTTTTCTTTCTTGTTTTGTAATGTTATCAACATATTGAACTTTAATAGGTTTGATTGATTCAATTTGTGAAACAATTTCGTTTAATTCTGGCAGAGTTGTTTTGGTACTATAATTGGATTTATTTTTAATTATACTAATGTCATTACTTGTGGTACCAAAAATTTTTTCTTTTAGTTTAAGTTTCTGTATAAAATTTTTAATATCTGAATCATTATGTAAAAAATTACCATTTGTGGCTGGACAAAACTTTGGACCTTTTGTGAGAAGAGATATTTGAAAAGATGTAAAGTGTTTGGTAGATAGGTTGATGACTTTAGGTTGTATCTTTTTGTATTTGGGCTTATCTAGTGTTTTGATGGGGTTGATTGTGTTTTTTGGTCATGGTCTGCAACATCATTATTTGAAATAATGGAACTTGCATAAATATTATTACTATTTATGTAATGTGATGGTTGTTTTCTAAAATTTAAATACTTTTTATCTTTTTCTAAAGCAAGTTTAGTAGAGATTATTTTTTTGGACCATTTTTTATTGATGCGTTCAATATCTTTGCATTCTTGATATCGATGACTTAACTTTTCGTGAAGCTCATCACTAGAGGCGTGATTTATAATAAAATTGGACACTTCATTATCTAGGTTTTTCAATGATGTAAGAAAATTGTCTTTTCTTATAGTAAGATATTCACAATCAGACTTGAGATGTTGCAAATCAAACTTTTTAATTGCATTTTCTTCCTTGTTAGACATGAAATGGTAGTTACCACTTCTAAACTTTCTTGGGATAAATAATGGTTCTTGGTGTAAACAATTGTTGTAGATACTAAGAAGGTTGGTAGATCTACTATGTTTGTAATATAGATACTCATGTTTGTCAAGTGATTTTACAAAATATCTTGATGCTAATCTTTAAATCTTAAATATTCCTTTTCCATATTGTGTTTTGAACTGTTGTTTTGGTTAAAGTTTTTTGGTAAGCATTCTTTCAGAGTTGACTCAATTATTTCTTTTATTAAAGGTTTTAAGTCAGTTATAAGCAAAGTTAAATAATTATTATATTAACCTTTTGCTCCAAGTATCTTATAATAAAAGAATTAAAAATACTTTTTCTAATATTCACCCGGTATTAGCATTTAAACAACCTCCTAACTAGGGTTAAGCTTTTATCGGTAAAATGATGTCGGTAAATTTCGGTAAATATTGTTTTTTTAATAACGTTGAAGGATGCTTGAAAATGTTTTAGAATGCTTGAAATGGCTCAACCAATAAATCAAAAATTTAATTAAAAATTTAATTTTCATTTTCCTGTCAACAAAGCTGTTGTTTATTATGCTTGAAAAGTGATTTTGTTGGTTTAGATTTGTCTAAACACTTTAAGAAAAACGTTTTTACTTTCTTGTGACTTATTTATCAATCAATGTAATTTGGAAAACGATATTACATCCACGGTCTTTTACAAATAGTTATAAAACTAGAATTAAGTAAATACCTATAAGTTGATATAAAAAAATATTTTTTAACACAAATAATAATAAAAATGATGAACAATGAATTAATAATAATGATAACACTATAATCATAAAAAATAATATATTGAGTATAATATTTATACATTTACACTAAATAAAACCAATTAACTAAAATAAACAGAAAGAATTAAATAGTTTTAAATACATAACATATATAAAAAGTAAAATAAAGAATAAGTACATCCGAGGAGATTTTTTAGATACAAAAAATTATAATAAACAACAACAAAAAAAAACAAACAAAAAAAAATAAAGAAAAACTAGACTGAATATAAAAAAATCAAAATAATAATACTAACAACTGTAATCAATACCACTAGAATACAACAGTTACAATAATAATCAAAAAAACTTAAAATAAACACGTCACACTCTAATATAAAATAATTAAAATCTCCAGCTAACAGACAAAAATAGATTAGGTGGGTAAAAATGTATAGGAAAAGTCAACAAACGAGAAAATCAGGAACATTAAAACACAATACAAACACACACACACACAAAACAAAACATATATCATAATATTAAAAAACATAAAAATAGGGACAAAATCACAGAAAAAATAAAATTAAACAACATTTAAACATAGAAATAAATTTTAAAAAGTATATATTTTTGTTACATCGTCAACTTTTCGAATTTATAAAAACGTTCCATATTTTTCTTAACTTTGTTTAGCGTTTAACTTCTTTTTTTTTTTCATACATTTTAATTTAAAGATATCTTTTTGTTGTATTTGATTGACATTTTTTTTCTTTTGGCTTAATTTTGTTAATGCTTTCATTTATTCTTTAATATATATATATATTTTTCTTATTTACTTTTAATAGTTTTTGTTTTTTTCTAGATGATTCTTTTTTCTTTCTTTTTAACCTTTACAAAAAACCGACCGCCATTTGCGATGTCATTGCAAAGTCTTCATCATTCATATTTATTGTGGTCTTCATCATTAAATTTGATTTGCGTTTTGGCAAAATGTCGGACGCTTGGAAACACTACACCTTAAACAAAGGGAAAACAGTTACTTGCAAAATTTGAGGAAATACAAGTCAATACACAAGTTCCACAACTGGAATGTGGTATCACTTAGACAAGAAGCATGGAATCAAAAAAGAAACACAGGAAAAAGTGACACCAAAAGCTGCATCACAATCAAAAAGGCCAAAGATTTCAACTTTTTTTCAAAAGCAATCAATTGAAGAAGTGATTTCAAGACTTACAGCACTGGATGGATTTAGTTTCAATGCCATTGTTAACAGCTCTTTCATTCGATCTGCAATGTCTTAAAAAGATTATGATTTCCCAAAAAATCACAAACAAGCAATCCAGTCAGTTAAAAAGTTTGCAACTGGCGTAAGGAATGACCTTAAAAACACTTTCAATTGTTTAGTGACAATGGGAAAAAACTTTTCAATAACACTGGATGAGTACACTTCTTTGAAAAATCGAAGGTACACGAATATTAATATTCATCAAAAAAACAATCACTGGAATCTGGGCTTGACTCGAATTTCCGGATCTCTGCCGGCTGAAAAAGCTGCAGCTGTTGTCACTGAAAAAGTGGCAGAATTGGGGTTGAAACTAGGCGACAGCATTGTCTGCTCAGTTACTGACGGAGCTTCCATGATGGTTAAGTTCGGAGAACTGGTTCCAACCGAGCATCAAACTTGTTATACCCACGGAATGCACTTGGCCGTTCAAGAAGTGCTGTACGAGAAGCCTTCTCAACAAATCCAACAAACCTCATTTGAAGAAACAAGCGACGACGACGTCAGCAGTCAGCAGTGACGAATCTGAATCTGACACCGAAGTCAGTTTGCTTGGTGCCGCCATGGATGAAAACATTCCCATTCCGAAAGTGAAAGTTCACTTGCAATCTGTCATCACAAAAGTCAGAAAAATTGTCAAGTTATTTCGAAAATCGCCCGTCAAAAATGATGTCCTTCAAGAAGAAATTAAGAAAGAGCACAGAAAAGAGGTTTCACTTATCCTTGACTGCAGAACAAGATGGAACAGTCTGCTGCCAATGATTCAACAGTTCCTCAAAGTCAAACATTCAATCAGAAAAGTATTGAAGGACATTTCTCCACATTTGATTTGCAGTGATGATGAAGAACACATTATATCCGACATTGTTGCTGCTCTTGAACCAGTCAAATTAGAGAGAAGGCAGAGCAATCTTGTAAGCTTGTACAGATATCTTTCCAATCCAGAATGCAGTTTTCAATATGCCTCTGAAGTCTGTACTTCAAAAGACCGCCAAAAACTTGCTGTCTAGGCTTTTTCCAACAAATCCAGATGACCTGGAGTTTATTTAAGAAGTGCATGGCTCAGAAACTCTTGACATAATCCACTTTCTCTTGAAGAGGAACTCGAGGAAGCAATTCAGCGTTCGACCAAAAAACAGGGACACAATTCAAACGACGAATTCAAGGCCATTTCAAAAGAAATGTTGGTCTATGATGCGACCGGAAAGAGAACTGCAAACCTTGAACTTTTGTTCAATGCACTAGAAACCATCCCACCAACAAGTGTCGAATCTGAGTGAGCCTTTTCTGCCGCTGGATTATTTGTGACAAAAATTCGATGCAGAATGAGTGACGACTTACTTGATACTTTGTTTTCTCAAAGCTCATTTTTTATCCAAAAATAAATCTCAAAACTAACATTAATGTGTTTTATTTACTTATTACTGCACTTTATGGTCTTCTGTTTATGCCTTTTTATTTTTTACCAATTTTATGGGTAAATTTTGATTTTTTTACCGTTTTACCGGTAAATTTAAAAGTCGGTAAAACCTCAACCCTACTCCTAACTTACTAAGAAGACATACTTCTTCAAATATTGAAGTAACTAGTAAGAAAATTGGCATATTCAGATGCAAAAATATTTGGTGCAAAACTTGCAAACTATACCTTCAAGAAGTAGATGAGTTTAAAACATCTAACGGTACTATTTGGAAAGTGAAAAGTCACATCACATGTAAAATGTAATTTCTTACCTAAAATGTTTAACATGCAAAAAACAAGCATAAACTGGTAAAACGAATAATTTAAGATTACGTAAAAACAGACATATTTCTAGTTGCAGAACTGGCTTATCAACTGATCGATTTGACAACTATGTTTATACTTGTTAACGTGCTTACAAAAGTGTAATTGAACCTTTTTTCAAACTTTTCGTCTTTCTTGAGCTTAACAATGAAAGTTTTTTGTTATCATATAAAAAACATTTGCACAAACAAAAACATGATACATTTAATTGATATTTCCTGCCTATAATTTCAATTCAATCCTTCACAATCAATAGTTACCCATAGCAACAATATGAAAATTAAATTATTTTTGTTTTTAATACAAATATCTTGCAACAATATTAAAAACAGCACTACTGATGATTATTTGAAAGGCCTCTAGTGCTAATAGCTTTAATACATAAAAAATATTTTGTAATAGTATTTTTTTTGGTAATTATACTGTTTTCAATAAAAACATTTTGAGAAAAAAGATTACTGGACTTTCTATTTGTTTCACTGTTCTGACTATTTTTGAATTCATTTGGTTAAATATCATATTTCAAGTTTATATATATATATATATATATATATATATATATATATATATATATATATATATATATATATATATATATATATATATATATATATACACACACACAAATATAAAAAAAATATTAAAAAACACATCTATCCATATATACATATGCAGGTATAGAGAGAAAAAAAAAAGAATAATACAAATATACACATACATATAAATCAAACGGGGCAGAAAGATAATAAAAATCTTGATGCTGTAAGATCCAATAAAAAGTAGAGGACTAATGTAGGTGAAACTCCATCCTTATGGCCACAATATATTCACTAATGATGTTTCAAAGAGCCTGATAAAAAATGACTAGCATCACTTGTCTGTGATGCATTTTCGCTATCTTTATTATCGCCTACTGTAATATAAGAAGTATTGCCAATAAAATATGTAAATTTATAAAAAAGTTATAAAAAATGCTTTTGACAGGGCTTTATTAGAAGGAAGATCTATACCAAAAGCAGATAAAGACTTCAGTATTCCTAAAAGAAGTTTGTCATGATACTGCAAAAAGCAACAACATCAACCAGCAAAAATCAGGTTTAGACCTTCACTGATTTACAAGAAGTTTTAACTGTCGGAATGTCACAAAAACTTTTGATATTTATCATAGAATTATTATAGCCCTGTCTGTTTTTCTTTTATAGTTTCACAAGTGTGTAGATCTAATTTGCTATAATTAATCAAAAAGTTTTAGAGTTGAAAATTTGGAATCTGGTTTGTTAAAAATGTATGGCTGCAAAATTCTTTGCCAACTAATCCCAACGGCTATTTGGTAACAAACGCCCCTAAAAATCCCTGGAAGAAAAAAAAAAAAAAATATAATGTTTGCATAAAGCGTGCAATCTACTAAGGAAGAAGGGAAACTATCTTTTCAGTATTGAGAAGCAAATAATATCAAAGTACTGCACAATTGGAGTCAAAATAAAGCATCTGGGAAAGATTAGTTCACTGTTTACTTTAAGCTGTGAATAAGAAAATTTAAAAAAACAAGTCAAGCACAAGTTTTCAGTTTCAATCCAACAAACAAGTGAAAGTTTTGATTTACAAACTATTCTCAACCCTTTAAAGCTGGAAAAAGGAGATATTGGAATATGGATGAAACTGGTATTACCACAGTTCAAACTCCAGATCATATTGTAGCACAAAAAGGCTTTAAAAAACTTTTAGTGAGAGGCAATATAGTAACTGTATTAGTTTCTGTTTCTGCCAATGGAAATTCAATTCTTCTATTTTTTTATATTTCCACAATGTTTAAAGAGTGTTTTTTAAAATGGTGTTTCTGATGAAGCAGGTGCTGATTGGATGATAGAAGTTCAATTTTTGCAGTTTTTCCAGTTTTAGACAATCATGATTCTCACCTTTCAATAGAAACTTTAGAATACTTTAAAGAAAATGGGGCATTGGTTCATTTCATCCTCATTCCTTTAGATAATATCTCGACCTTTTAAAAAAATAAATAAACAACTTTAGATGATGAATGATAATGTATCTTGGTTCCACAATGACTATTTACAGAATATTGTGTTGTAGGTACTCTCAAGTCCTTAATACAAGGGGGGGGGGGGTACAAATAGACCAAATCTAAAACCAGGCTCTGCTATGGAAGGTCTCTAATAATGAAAAAAATAGACTTTGAGATGATAAGAAACCGACATTATGAAACCTTTTTCAAAATGTCTGCTAAAAAAAACAACAACAAAAGCACAAATTCCATTAGTTCTTGGTAGTCAAAGCATTTTATTGCCAATTTCTTTTTTTTCTCCAAACATTCCACTGTCCATTTTTATATTTCTTTTTGAATTAAAAAACTATTTTGATCAAGAGGGCAGTGCTACTGGGTATTTTAATTCATTTGTCATCTTTAATGTTGCAGATTGATGTAGGAACATTACTCTATTTTCGCTAAGATTTTATCTTTTTTAGCAACTGAGCAACTTGAGAAAGCTGTTGAGCCTTGTAGAAAATCCCAGTGAAAAGTTAATCACTCATTGTTACAACATAGTATATAATAGTAGATATCTGTGCTGAATGTATTGAACAAACTATTTAGGTTTCATTTAAAATTTTAGTTTTCTGTTTTACAGTTATTTTTTTTTAGAAACTGTTTTAGTGACTCATATTCGCCTATAAAACAAACAATTTAATCAAGCAATTAGCATGAGTAACATTTGTATCTACTGACCATTACTCCTGTATCTTGCTCCAAGTTTTATTAAAACTTAAACTATTTAAGTAATAAAAATCGAACTTTATATTTTTTGGAGAGACACCACATACTCAACAACATTAGGATTAGTTAGTTGCTAAAGATAATATAGTTTGAATTTTCCCATTAATTATTCCTAATTTAATAATGCACTTCATTTTAATTGGAGATCCACAAACATACACACCTTATCTTTAATGTACTGATGTTCTTGGAGCAGAGATTCCTTGGACTCTTTCTTGTATGCAAATTATAAGGATCTACATAAAGACTGTGGATAATGATTTCTAATTTCTCCAAATAGACACCGTTTCATTGCTATTGTGAAATCCAATTAAATCTGATGGGACTAGGCAAATAATGAATAATGATCTTTTAAATTTTAAATCTGTTTATATAAGATTCTGATAAAAATTGTTTATAATTGCTTTGGCAATTGTCACCATCAAACCCGGTCTTTCATGCGAGAGTCATTATTTTAGATTGCTTTGTCTTTTATAACCAAGTCCTTGAGCACAGACTCTTTGCAAACTATAAATCATTAATTCTTTCAAAAGACACTGAAAAATGCTCTACTGTCATACTTGTAGGGTTTTAGCATCATATAGCATCACTAAAACTATTGGAAGTGTTACTGCAATAGTTTCAGTTATTACAATAAAACTATTGCAAATAGTTATATTTATTCATTCAGTTATATCTAATTCGTTCACCAAGGTTTCACTTCTATCAATTGATATGAAAATTTTGTAAAATTATCTATCATTATCTAATTAAATTTTTATCAATTAAATTTATCATTATTTAATTATCATTTACATCAATTATTTAAGGGCTAAATAAATGTGTTAGTGCTTTAGTGGCCATGGTCATATAGTTCATGCTTCATAAGCAAGAAATTCAAAGTTCAATCCCCACCACCCGCTAGAGTTTTTCATTTCCCCTAAATTCTGTATCCTGGGTTTACTGTGTGTAGTTTTTTATATTCTAGGACTTCCTAAGATCTCATTATTATTTTTATTTTATTTTATCTAAAATCACAATTTAAATATAAAAACGAACAAGAGGTTTCAAGCACAAACTTATATTAGCATACTAATCTAAATTATTTTTTTAATTAAAAAAATAAAGCATAAATAATCAATTGATTTTAAAAAGCATAAACAATCAATTGATTTATCACTTTATCATGAATGAATTTTCCCCATAAATAGTCTCGCCACAGAAAAGCTCTTTCTGATTCATCCAATGTTGGCTTGATGGCCATTTATACTGAGTATAGATTGTCTAAACTTTTGTTACGCTTTCAAGTCTTGAAAATAATAATTTCATTTATGAGGTTTTTTAAACTGCAATGGTTTTCAAGACCACCTGTTTCTACTCGTTTGACTATTACAAATAATAGGATCCAACTTTTCTTTAAGTGTCAAACTACTTTTGTCTAATGTAGCATCAATTGGTTGAGGTATTGAAGAAAAGCCGCTTTCATTATGACAACTCTTGTTGACTATTCCATTATTGCTTGCATCCTCAATGTATAACCCGGTGTAAATTTTTTTCACTGCTGCATTTGATACATGTTTTGAGGGTAAGATTAATTTTGAACTGATATTTGATTCGTGATTTTAAGTGAATGGTTTATGTAAAAAATTTAGTGATCCAATTAAATTGATATTTCTGTATTCTTCAATTCTCTGCAGCACAGATTAAAGCAGTTTATTAGCAATAAAATTATTTATCTACGCCAAACGGCCTATGATAAATATCAATACACCTTCAGCATCAAGTAGAGTAGCATACTCAATATTTGAGTATACTGGGTGTTTTTTTACTATTTGATATTCAAATATTTTTTTCAAAATATTTATATAATTTTTAGAATGAAAAGACTAATTTCAAAATGAAAAGAAAAAAGATAAGAGAGTTTTGCAGCGAAATAGAATGTAAATATTAGAATTAAAATGAATATATTACTATTATAAAGAATAAAAAAAAAATGAAAATATAAAAAAAAAATTCTAAACATTTTTACAAAACCTTGATGTGGAGAAACGAAAATACATTTTTGGTATGGTTTTTATTTTGTGTAGGATTATTTTAGTTGGTTTTTAAAACACAACCGGTTGTTAATGTTGCTTATAAATGTTCGTAAGTTTAATAGTTAACGATATAAATGTTACATAACCATAATTAATACTTAAGATTGTTCCATAAATTTAATTTATTTATTAAAAAAAGTAAAAATATTTTCTGATAAAAATAAAAATTGTTGCAGCATAATGTAATATAAGGTGGAAATTAAAATTTACGGGATTTTCTTACATAATTAAATCTATGGTATTTTTTGTTTTAGCCATGTCAAAAAAATCCAAGGTATGGAAGTTTTTTTAGAAAATACTTTAAAAAAATTGGAAAAGGCATGTGGTAAGTACAACACATGGAAAAAATCAGCCACTGCCATGATTAACCATTTGAAGCTATGACATAACAAATTAATATCTAAATCAATATGTTATGTCATAGCTTGGATGAAATAAAAATTATGGAGTAAATAATGTTCCTAAGAAAAAGAAAAAAAAAAAGAAACAATTACTGTAATAGAATCATTCAAAATTAATTATTAAATGTTTTTTTATTTAATTATTATTCTTCATTTTTGTTAATACTTCATTTTGCTTTTGATAAACTATTTACGTATTCAAATATTTACATATTTTTTTTATTCAATATTTGAATAGTTGAAGAACTCGAGTAGTTGGATGGTCTATTTCTTAAAGATGTATATTCATCTAAAAATAATAATAAATAAATAAATCGATAAACGTTACATGGTTGATATTCTTTTGTTATTTCCAAAAACTTTGTTTGGCTAAACCCTATTGTTTTTTTTTATCATATAGGATGATATTTTTTTTGGATTTGGATCACACGGGATGGATTTTTAATACCATGCTTTTTTCTGACAATGATTTTCTAATGAATTCATTTTTTGTTATGGCATTTATGGTGAAGCGTTGCTAGCTTTGACACAATTTCCTCAATAGCTTACTGTTTAACAAACGTGATTATTTTTTGTGCACATTTCCAATTTCCAACCCAGTGTCTTCATGTGGACGCTTCATATCTAAATCTATTTCTATCTGTGAGTTTTTTAATGGATGAAGGAGCCCACTTGTAGAAAATCTTTTGCACATTATTTTTACACAGCACTTTTTGCAAGTGGCAGATTTGCCAGATTTTTCTTTACAAAAATATTGCCATGCTTTCGGATCCACTTACTATCGACATAAAATAGTTATTATGAATCGTAATATAACTAAAAGATAACTAGTAAATTAGATACAAAACATTAGCAACAAAAAAAAATTTTTTTTTTTAATAGGGTATTATATAACCAAGGATGTATAAACCTACAGTTTATACACCCTTGGTTACAGTTATTTTAATACAGAAAATATTTAATTTTTCAATAATACAATACAACAAAACGTTTACAATTATTTGAAATTATAAAAACCAAACATAACATACAGCTTTCATTGTTTAAAATCAAGAAATGTTTTTCAACTCATTTTAACAAGAGAAAAGAAGACATTTTCTTAACTTTGGAAAAAATAATACTTGTTGAAAAACTTTGTGCTATTTAAGATGAAATATATATCCCAGGAAATATTAGCCACAACTTGGGATATCCTGCTGTTACTTTCACCCCCGAAAAAAAAGAACAATGCCACTGTGGTACTAGAAGATATATTTAAAAATATTTAAATATATCTTCTGTAAAATTTAGAAATACTTAGATTGTTTTATTTGAGTCTAAGTGTATTATTTAAAATAAAAAAGTTTTATTTTTTTTTTGGTAAGTTGTAGAGATTGTAATACTAATATTTTTTCATTTTTTCCCACTTACTGACCCACAATCCACTGGTAAACAC
Source organism: Hydra vulgaris (assembly GCF_038396675.1). NCBI lineage: Eukaryota > Metazoa > Cnidaria > Hydrozoa > Anthoathecata > Hydridae > Hydra > Hydra vulgaris. The sequence continues at coordinate 33,928,792 of NC_088923.1, forward strand.
TCCAACAAAAAATATATTTAAAACTAACAACTTTAATATGATATTAAACAAACCGAGGAGTTTTAATAAATACGACATTGTGTCACACAACTTTTTAGAAGCCAGTTTTAAAAACGACCGCCATCTTGGTTAACCCGAAACATTTCATGGAACTTAAAATTTTACTGAAAACATTATTAAACCCAAGTCAAAAGATGATTGAATTATTCATCAGTTTATGTTTTGGCAGCTTATATATCTTATAAAGAATTATTTGCTAACGAATTGTCTTTTTCATTTAATTCTAATAACATTCAGAATACTAAAATAGATATTAGATAGCTGTATTTCAACATGATGCTAGAAGATATTGAATTTCAGGTAGAATAAAAAATAAATAAAACCAATTGCTTGTGAGTTTTTATGTATATTTAAGCAATTAAAAAGAAATATACATTTCAATGTGCGCGTGTGTGTTTTTCTACATAATAGTGTTCTTAAAAGAATAGAGCAATAATAAATTAGTAAAAATTACTTATACATTATCTATACAAAGTTTAAGACAGAAATCTTCAAATGTTCTCAGAACTGAACCTAGATTGTTCAGCATGTTAAAGAGTTTGAGTTCTATATATACAAATGAATAGATATATATTTTTAACGTTTTTGTTTACTTTCTTTATTATTGAGCACTCTTAACTGAAATTGAGTTTTGTATTATTATTGTAATAAAACATCAATCAATATATATATACGTATATACGTATATATATATATATATATATATATATATATATATATATATATATATATATATATATATATATATATATATATATATACACACACACACACACAGACATATATATACACATACATATATATATATATATATATATATATATATATATATATATATATATATATATATATATATATATATATACATATCGAAATATATATGTATATGTGTATAAATATATATATATGTATATATATATATCGAAAAACTTAAACTATTTTTCTAGAATCAAAACAGCAATCCATTTGCGAATCGAATCAATTTGCAAGGCCGTAATACAAAATATATATATATATATATATACGCACACACACATATATATATTTAACAACACTAGGAATTAGAAAAAAATGTGGTCGGCAGTAAAATGCTGACCTCAAACTGTTAGAGGTTGGCATTAGGTTGTCAAAAATAAATTTGACACAAAGAGTTTACCATAAAACATTGAAACGAGGTCAGTTTTTGCCGACCTCAAACATTCCAAGGTCAGCAGTTAGATCGACTTTGCCGAATGCCAACCCTAATTCCAAGGGTTGCAATAAATATATACATATATATATATATATATATATATATATATATATATATATATATATATATATATATATATACATATATATATATATATAAATATATATATATATATATATATATATATATATATATACATATATATATATATATATATATACATATATATACATGTATATATATTATAACATATATGCATATATGTACAGGGTGCTGAAAAAGTTTCAATACAAAAGTAAAATTTAAAAAAAGTAGCTGCATGGTGTTTTCTCTCAATATATAGTGTGTTTTTAGTATTCTCTTGTGTTCCTTCATATTCTTTTAGTTTTTTTTAGTATTATTTTGTTTTAAATTAAAGTGTAATTTGTTTCTCGTCTTGTACAAGAACTTTGGCTGTTTTTGCTGTTTATATTTTTGTATGGAAACTTTTTCTGCACCCTGTATATATACATAACAAGGAAAGATAGATATATTTAATATATTTGTTTTTATTTATGTTTAGATTTAATTTTAAAAAACTCACAAACATTTGTTTTTATTCCATAAGATGTTCACACTGTGGAAAATATGGTATCTGCTAATAGCATGTTGACTATCTGAATGTCTACTTCAGTATTCCAATATTTTGGAATGAACTGAACCCGATAATCAGTTAGCAAACAATTCTTTGTAGTATAATATAACCTTGAAAACATAATTGGCAAATTATTCAACCATATAGTTATATCAATGCTTTGACTTGATTTCAGCAAAGTTTTCTACTAAAAATATCAAGTTCCAGGAAAAACATACAATGTTTTGGGTTAACCAAGATGGCGGCTGACTTTTAAAACTAGCTTCAACACTTTTATGCCAGGTATATACAACAGCATCTCCTGTTTATTAAAGCTCCTTGAAATAAACAGTTTGTTAAGACTACAGTCTAAATAAATATACAATTTAAATAAAAATACAACCTAAATAAAATTATACAAATAAAAAAATGTTTACAGTTTATAAAAAGCTGAATGGCTGGGAGAAGTTATAATTACCATTCTTCTTCATGTTTAATAACCTCTTGCTTATATAAACTTACTTGCATAATGTGGTACATTAGGTGCAGTGTGGAATAACCTGAGAGCAACAAAATAAAACTTTTATTTATAAGAACAATTACTGTATAGAAGAATATTTATAAAAAGAGTTTTCACTAAAAAACTTTGAAAAAAATTAACAAATGGCAACTACATTACTGGTGAATTCCATGGCCACAGTAGGTTCGTGTGACAGCACACCCATTAGCATGAGCAACGTTTTGTATATATTGACCCATATCCCTGTATCTTGCTCCAGGTTTTACTAAAACATAAATAAAGGCACCAATATAAATATTAATTAATATAAAAATATTTCTACAAAGTAAAAATAATAATTTAGTTAACTGTTATTTGCAGCAGCTATCAAACTCTCATAAGCTGTTTTCACTAAATGTTTTGAACTTTCGTCAACATTTCCCACAAACAAAGTTTCATTGAGATCTCCATGGAAGCCATTGTAATAACAAGTAACATCCACTAAATGATAAAAAATAAACAAACTTTGTAAAACCTTTAACCACTCTTATATCAACATAAAATAAATTTTTTTTTATTACTCACAGTTAACAATATCTCCCTCCTCTAATTTACGTTGGTCAGGTATTCCGTGACAGACTACTTCATTTACAGAACTAAAGTTAAAATACATTCATTTGTATATCATACATACAATAAAAAACTGATTAACTTTTCAACTAATCAGTTTTAAATACAGCTAAAAAATAATGATTTTTGAAAAATAATGAAAATTGAACTCCATTAAGTGAGAATATTTTTGTAATGAAAGTCATTGAAACATTTGTACATGTAGTGTGCTGTGAATGTTATAATGCTCTAACTTTGAGGCACAGCTGATGAGAAGGTTCTTATCCTTATAGAGCTTTTTTTTTATCTTTAATGTTTAACTACAAAGTAGTTTTATGTTTTTCAACTATTACTGTTGTTTATTTATAGCTATGTGAATTAATGATTTTTATCTTTCGAAGTTTCATAGAATAAGAGCATCAATGCGTATATCAAGCGTAAATTAACTGGTATAGTCACAGTGCACTTCACTATCAATACATACTTAAATAAGGATAGGCACAGTAGATTTTACATACATTGACTGAGGATTTAGGTTTTGGAAAGCGCTCTCTAATATAAAATTTCAATATTTATTTAAATAGGGTTTATAAAATAATTTAATTAATATAAAAAAAAAAAAATTAAATTATACTAGATTTTTAGGTGAAATAGTCAAAACAATCAATAATAACTTATGCTTAAATAAGCATGTACAAAAAGAAAAAATTAGTTGTATGTGCATACAAATAATACCTACCCTTTGTAATATTTCTACAAAAATTGTGTGTTGAAATAAAAATTAGTATATAAACACTTAAAAATAAACTTGATCATAAAGATTTAAAATAAATTCTTGCCAAACTAAATAATGGTAACTTACGTGCAGCAACTTTTAGGAAATTGATAGTAATTCAAAGGAGAGGGGTAACAATTTCTTTCTATAGTTGCCTAAAAATAATATATCAATAAAATTAAATAATTGAAAATAAATTTTTTTTTTAGTTGATTCATAAAATTTATAACTACTTGTTTAGGGTTAACTAAAAATTTTGACTACTCTAGATTTTCCAGGAAACTTACTTCAAAAAAATGTAGATTAACAAAAAACATAAACCCAAAACCTTTTCTTTAAGAATCTTTTATTTAGCAAGACTTATAAGACTGAGAGATGAAAATTAATTGGACCTTTCTATTAAACTATTTATTTATTTTTTGTTTGGACAGGGAGGAAGGTGGAGGATCATTAAGCTGCAACAATGTATTATCATTTTAAATCTGTTTTTATGTTTGTATAAAATAAGTTTCATAATATTCCGTGATAAAGTTTTCATGACTTTGATTATAGATTCATGACATTATGATGGTTTCATTTTTTTGCAACTTCCCTTACCAAACTCTTCACTTTTTTGCAACTTTTATGAACCAAAATCTGAAATTAAATTTTTGAAATTTAATTTCAGAGGGTTAATTAGAGGTATTCAATCTTTTTTTGTCTATCAAATGTTTTTTCTGATTCTTGGAATCAGACACGACTATAAGAGGATCCGAAGCATCCTCTAGCTAAAAAAAGGTTTATTATAAACAATTTGCCTTAGTCAATATTCACATAATAAAAATGTGCAATAACATGATTTTAAACCTTGATTAGTATTACTTATAGTACACTTTCTTTAAAAAAAAAGAAAGAAAACTAATTCTCTAAGATATAAAAAAGAACAATTATTTAAAAAATCAACTCACAAATTAATTAGTGAGAGATGATTAGGTTTTATTTTTGTGTTAATTGTAATTAAACATATACTAATTCTTATACTAATTTGTATACTTTTGTGTTGATGTGAATATACACAGTTTTGTGTTAGTGTGAGTATACACAGTTTTGAGCTAGTGTGAGTATACATAGTTTTGCGCTAGTGTGAATATACACAGTTTTGTGTTAGTGTAAATATTTTAGAATTTAAATGAATACACCGCACCCGTTATAGATAAAGACGTAGATCCATTTTTGCCAAAAATAAGAAATTTGGACAGTAAAAGCTATGGAATATCATCCATGTTATCTTAAGGTATTGCTAAGGCTATGCTTTGATTATTTATAATTTAAAAAAAGGTGTATAAGGTGTTGAAAACCATTATAGAAAAGAGATGGACAATACAAATTTTTTTTTTGCATTTTGGAGATACAACCCTTTTCTAAAACGGGTGCTCTATTTAAAAGTATTTCTTCTATAGACCTTTTAGAATATCTTTAGAATAGAATCTAAAATAGAACATTTAAATATAACACATTTAAAAAAAGAAAAATAAACCTAAAAAACCAAAAAGTAGATAAAAAAATTGTAAAAACAGATATAAAGATATTATTTATAAAGAAACCTCATGGCATATTCTGTCCAGCTCATCTGTAGTAATCCCAGGACGAACAGCTTTTGCTACTATGTCCAAAACTTCGCGTGCCAGCTAAAATAACAAATAATATATTATACTTATATGAAGTTATTGTTCCTACCTTGCTTTGAGAATGACACGAAAATATTATTTTTGCAATCTTTAAACTACAATGAGTAAGGAAAATTACATACCTGTTTTTGTTGTTTTTCATTAGTAATACATAAAGAGTCATATATAAATCATTTAAAGAAATAATAATATATAAATTTATATACTTAATATATAAAGATAAGTTATGAAAAATATGCATCTGTTTTTTAATGTGTTTTCATTAGTAATATATAAAAGTTTTTGCGCAAATACAATGGAATATTTTATATTTATATAAAAAACGACTCGATGCGTATAATAAAACTTTGTAATCATATAGCTTAATGAAAAACTAAAAATTAAAAAAATATCCTAAAATTTTAAAACCAAAAATACGGAAACGTCTAATTATGAGCATTCATCAGCTGTAGTTTTGTTTTCAATTTCAAGTTTAAAAAAAAAAGCAACACAATTTTTTGAAATATAAGATATAAAAAAACATTTAAAAAAATCTTTCAGCATTTTTTTAAATTTTCAATTCTTCGAAGTTTACTTCAAATACAGCATATCACATACTTTGAACATTCTTACAATCAATGTCTGCAATAATTCAGTTGATATTTGATTCCAGCATATTTGTATGAGTAGCCAAAAGTTTTTTAATTGGTTGGTTGCATTTTGCTAACATTTTAATCTAAATTGCCCCACAAACCACTATGCTGACTGTTGAGGTCATGCATTGTTTTATCATCCGTTCTCCAATTAAACCACAAACATTTTGTCAACAATTTCCTCCAAAAATTTCAAACTTTGATTCATCAGTAAACAAAACTTGAGACCATTGTTGAATTGTCTAATCATTATGCTTTTTTGACACTTTTTAATCTTTTAATTTTATTTAGCTTGAGTTGTAATGGTTTTTTGACAGCAAAGCATCCTTCAAACCGTAATTGCGAAGGCATTGTTTTACGGTTGAATATATATATATATATATATATATATATATATATATATATATATATATATATATATATATATATATATACACACACATATATATATATATATTTATATATAAATACATATATATACAGACCAATTATAGTTTACTTAAAGGTCGTTCACCTTCTGCAACAGGTACTGACCTACCCTTTGAGTATTAGTAGGTTTAATTTTTACCGGTTCTTGATCTTTTACCCAGATGAATGATAATCTTAATGAAACAGTTTTTATTATCTATTCTTAAATTGAATTTTAAAAATGATTGTAAAAATATTTTTTTGGCAATGAACCAAAATATTTTCCCATGGTTGTTTTGCGAATAGTTTTATAGCGGCAATCTGAGCTGAGTGTTTGATGTCCAAAAGCTTGTAAAGCATTTTTATATCTAGTGAGACTGCAGCTGAAAACTAAAAGATTTTAGATTTTTATTTAATTATTTTTTTACAATAATTAATGAAACTTATACATAAAAAGTTTAATATTGATGAAGGAAAGCAACACCAGGCTTTAATATGCTGACAATTGATATTGATGCAGGCAATTTAGTCATTAAAATACTAAAGAGTTTACTGTATGTACATCAATTACATCATGCGGTAATTTATTGTAACAGCAACATGGTTTTTCAATAAATGCTGACATTCTGGGTAATCTTTGACTAGTTGGGGTTTTAGACAGGGTCATTTTTAAGTTTTGATGAGAAAGCGTAAACGCACCAGTATTTTTTAACTTGGTTTTGAACAACTTTCTAATTTCTTCAACAACGGTTTTTTGTAATATAATCTGATGGTTATATTATAGTTTTAAATAATTTATTTTTTAAATAATTTATTAAGTAAATGAATTATTCCAACTGCAATTCTTTAGTAAAATAAACAAAGCAAGTTATTTACAATGCACATCACTAAGTAAATTTATTTTAAGCCTCATCAATAAAAACAATTTTTTTTATTGTTTTGTAAAAAATTTTTTTTTTATTAATGATGATATTTTTGTTCTTTGTCTTCCTGCGCCCTTAATATTTTGGCAAGTATTCCTTTTCTGCTCCTTCTTCTCAGGGCCATTGCATGATTGGTTCTTAATTTAAAATTGTACACAAATATACATTAAATAAATTTAAGAAAATTTTAGTGTTCATTATTAATTTAGCGCCTTAAAAGCCATGGTACCTGGGTGAAAATCACCCACTGAATCTGTCTTACGCCTGGCCTGTATATAATTATATACACAAATATTTATATATATATCTTATACTGCTGATTTAAGTGAAGAGTGTAACACCATACTAAAATAGCCTACTGCTGGAGGCTTCAGTACATAAATCAACTGACAAATAGCCTGACTCGCAGCAGAATGCAGCTACATCGACTGAGGGTTTGGCATAGGGCAGCAATCTTTTTATTTATTATTCTTAGTTTTTTTCTTCTTTTTCTAAAAATGCTGTATGGATTAAGATAAGCAAAAAAAGTGAGCAAATGCTTATATAAATACGCTATAGTAGATATATATACATATGTAGCCAATATGGGTAAAACCACAGATGTCACATTTTTCTCATTTTGAGAAAAATGAAATTTAGTGTTTAGTGACATTAGATATCTGTTTGGTAATAATGTATTTAATTAAAAGTATATTTTTATGATATTTTAGTCCTAACACAATATATAAATGCGGTTTTTGTGCTAAATACAAGAATTATTTATTCACAGTGTTCCTTTGAAAACAAGACACTCATTTTGGACATCTGTGATTTTTCCGTTGTAAATTCATAAACTCATAAACCACGTTAGCTTATAACCTTTTAGTGTAAGTATTTTTTAAAAGGTAGATGGTAACACATTGTAATATACAACCACAACGTACTAAGTGTGTGATGGGATAATAAAGCCGTCCCCCCCCCCCCTAATTTTTTTCATAAAAAAATTCAAATAAAAAATTATATGAAAGTTTTTTTAATAAATAGCATTACTACCTTATCTCTTCCCTAACCTCATCTACTTACGATAAATGATTCTATGATGTCTGTGTTTCATCACTTTATATCAAGTTTGTATAAACCATACAAAAAACAACTGTGAACAACACAATAAAAATGTTTTTTTTTAATTTTAAAGAAAAATAAAATAAATTTTTCAAAAATAAGATAAAATAATATCAAATAATGTCTTACTTAGAAAACGTTTAGCTTCAATAAGTCTTTAAATTTTTAACAAAAAAGAGGCAACAGAGCTATGTATGCTTGTTTCAGTTTATCAGGCACTTTGATCTTTGATCTAAACATATGGGATGTAACACACATAAAACTAAATATTTCCAGTTTCCCATATAATTAAATTTTAAGAAGCCTTTAATATTTCAATTTCTCTAAATGAACATGTCTTAAATGAACAAACAACTAAGAAGTTTGGCTTTGAAACTCTGCAGAAATTTACTTATATCATGTTTATATATAATATTGAACTATTATGATTTTTTGTGAGATTGTTTAGTGTTTCTGTTAGAAACTTTTGATTTCCAATGGCCATGTTTCTGTCACATTCTTTAGAGGTGTCATATCTATAAAGAATGTGACAGAGTTCTAATTGGTAATGAAACAGTAATGCTGTCAGGTTTTTCAGTTTTATCTACAAGATAATTAAATCAATCTAAAGCTTTTTATTTTTTATTTTGCCTAGCACATAAATTGCAAATCATTTGATATCCTTTACATCTAAGATAACTGATAATTTAAAATCATACAACATAGAACATACATCATCAGACCATCTGTGTCCAACAATTTCATCATAGCAATAAAAATATAATTTTTGAGTTGAAGTATATTAGTGTTTAGAAAATAAAACAGCCGTTGCCTGGAATAGTATACATATTGGTTTCAAACGTTAAGACATTTTTTTGGGTGAAAAATCCAAGCAAATTACTTCACAATAAAAAGCGTGATAAGTTGGAAGATATGTAGCTCTTTCCCTCTAATAAAGCATTTAAGCGAATATATATATATATATATATAACGTTGTTTACTTCATCCGACAAATTTTTCTTAAGGATAAAAGTTAGTCATATGACTTATGCTTTTATTCTCATTGGTTTAATTATAAAAACTTGGACAACTGTATTTTTTACCGGGTAAACATGGGACAGCAGTTGTTGTTTCAAAGTTGACCTTAAAATGACCATAGAACCTTAAAACATATTTTTTTTGTTATGAATTTTTAAATTAAAATAGCTTACTACTAAAATAACATAAAAATATATAAAACTTGAAATTTTCAAAAAGTGGACATCTGTGGCTTTACCCGTGTGGTCTTCATATATATATATATATATATATATATATATATATATATATATATATATATATATATATAAATATATATATATATATATATGTATATATATATATATATATATATACACACACACACGCACACACACACACATATATAGCGCGAAAACAAGGGAAAAAAAAAGAAAAGAAAAAAGTCACGAAAACACATACTAAACTCCATAACTCTTTTTTAACTATTTAAAAATACTTTTAAGCAAAAGAAGTTATTAAAAAAAATCATTTAATCATACCATAGCATGGTTTTAAAGTTCATCATTTTATAACATAATTTTTACAAGTTTAAAAGTTGTAAGGATTGTATAAACGTGTTTTGACGCTTTGTTACAGTCCTGTTCAACGCTAAAAATTGTATTGTATATCCATAATTTAGAACTTTGATAATGTTATAGTGCATTTTTAAAATATAGCATACATGATTGTTAATAATCATTTATACTTTTTATTTGTTGTTTTGTTACACACCAAATGATTTTTTTTTACCATGCTATTTGCTTTAAGTCTGACAAAGTTGTTTTGTTCAGAAGTGGTAAAAAGTAAGTGTTATGACCTCCACTATACGCTGAGAATAGCTTAAAGAGTGTCAAATGTTACAACCGCCAATATATATATATATATATATATATATATATATATATATATATATATATATATATATATATATATACAGCGTGGAAAATAAGAAATCAAATGCAAGCAATCATAATGGTTAACACGTGAACAATATATATATAATATATATAACAAAACATAACAATCAATATGGTTAACACGTGAACAATCAACATTGTTAACTGGTTAATACATGGAATTTACGGTCAATTTTGGTTTTTTGGACAGTCAAAATTTTTATTTGTTTAAATTTTTATCTGAATAATTGAAACAAACATACAAAAATAACTTAATTGCTCAAAAATTAACGAACTGGTATTCTTTTTAAAATAAGAATCGATGCATTATTAAATAAAATCTATGTAATTTTTACTTGCAAATAACTAACGTTAAAACTACCTGCTAATATTAATTTGTTTAAAACAATGCTCATGTGCACAGATTTTCATTTAATTAAAATAAGAAGTTAAATAATATCCTAGTAATGTTGAATGTTTTTTAATATTTAAACAAATTTTATACAATATTAAAAAAATTAGACTGAATACTTAATACTAAAAGAATTTGTTTTATGAATACTATTGAAAAATGAAAGCGTTGTTTGTTTCTTTATTTGCCTCTATTAAGATGGGTGTTACAATTCAATAATTAAAAGATTAAATTAAAAAAGAAAAAAGTACAGTTATAAGAGAAAACTTTCTTACCTACATACAAAAATTTAAAATAATAATCTTATATCTCTGATTTTAATGAGCAGAGATATAAAATATTTTTTTTATCTCTGCTCATTTTAAAAGTTGTTAAACCTAGTTATTAATAATTTTATTAACACTCGTGCACAAATTTTTTATTAAATTTGCCAATATAAAAGTATAAAACAGATAGAAGTTGATCAAGCTGCAAACATCAAAGCAATTTCAAATTGTCTCAGGAGTTTACTTTTTTTACTGGACAAAAAACAACCAAAATTCACTGAAATGATTTTTATTAAAACATTAAAAAAAGAATCATTCAAAGTATAGGCTACATAGTTTTAACCACTAGCTATTGTAATTATTTAACAAAATGTTTACTAAAACTCATTTAATTAAATAGAATCACTAAAATTTTAAAAGCATGTGTAAGTTTAAGTTTTATTTCTTGTTTTAAATCATAACACGACATTTGATTAAAAAGACAGCTAAAACATTTTTTAAAAATTTAAATTTTTTTTTTCTAAATTACTAAAGTTGAAAGTTTCATTAGTTGTATATCATAGTTACATTTATGCTTATAATACCCTATTCATTTAATATGAAGTTTAGGAAAAAGTTGTTACTTGTTATTTCGCTGTTGCCATTTTTAAAGTTTTTACTTTAATATTATTGGTAAACCATGAAAATACAATATTTTTAAGTCATTATCAATGAACGTGTTTGCGTCTACATATAAAGATCAGACATTCAAGTACAGTCTTGATGTTGTTTTCTTTTTGTTTACAAAACGAAAGGTTACAAACATAGTCCCAAAGCATTTCAATGTGGTTTAACTTCCATCTGTTTTATACTTCCATGTTTAAACTTGATACTTAATACTAAGAAGACAATTGTTTTATGAAACACTACTACAAAAATTACTAGTGTTACATAAAAAGAAATTTCACTAAACAATACTAATTTTACTACACATATTTAAGAATCCTATTATAGAAAATTTTAAATTTACCTATAATTCATTCATACATTTATTACATTTACACCAAAAACTTATCAAAATAAAAAAACATTGATATAGCTTACATTTTAAGTTTGTTAATGAAGCAAATTAAAGTAGCAAGTCGTAAACAATAAAACTTCTTTTTCAAAAGTTTTTTAAAACTCTGTTTTATTTTTCAACCAGTCAAACATGACCAGCAAGAATTTATTTTGTCAAAATAGCACTTTAAGTCATTTTAGGTGGTGGTTGACCGTTGACTAGCTGTTATTTTCAATGCGGCACACACACAAATATATATATATATATATATATATATATATATATATATATATATATATATATATATATATACATATATATATATATATATACACACACACACACACACACATATATATATATATACATATAATTAGTAAAAAACACTTATCTAACTTTTATCTTCGACTCGGAGTTTCACCATTGCTGGATCATCAGGAACTCTTCCTGATGATCCAGCAATGGTGTTAGTTAGATAAGTGTTTTTTACTAATTAATTATTGCTCTGTTCTTTAAGAACATTGAGCACTCTATTTGAAAAATACACTAACATAATTTACATATATATACATATATATATACATATATACATATATATATACATATATACATATATATATATATATATATATATATATATACATACATATATACATATATATATATACATACATATATATATATATATATATATATACATACATATATACATATATATATATATATACATACATATATATATATGTATGTATATGTATATATATATATATATATATATATATATATATATATATATATATATATATATATATATATATATATCCTATGATATATGAATCCTTCCTTTCCAATCGTAGCATAAAAGTTGTCCTCGATGGACAACACTCTTCTTCTTATTCTGTAACTTCAGGGGTTCCTCAAGGTTCTATCCTTGGCCCTATACTCTTTTTAATTTACATTAACGATCTTCCAGATATTCTCACATCTAAGGTGGCATTGTCTGCTGATGATACTACCATTTATTCTTGTCGTGATAAGAAACCAACACCCTCTGATTGCCTGGATGGGGCATTTGAGCTTGAAAAGGATCTCACTTCTGCTACAGCATGGGGCTCACAGTGGCTGGTGAACTTTAATTCAGATAAAACTCAATTTTTTTCAGCCAATCGTTATCGCAATAATTTAGATCTTCCTATATTTATGAACGGTGATGTACTCGATGAGTCACCTACTCTTCATCTTCTAGGATTAACTCTTACTTCCAATCTTTCTTGGAAACCATATATCAAATCAGTTGCAAAATTAGCATCTGCTAAGGTTGCATCTCTTTATCGAGCTCGCCACTTTCTTACTCTGGATTCTATTCTCTATCTCTATAAATCTCAAATCCGGCCTTGTATGGAATACTGTTGCCATATCTGGGGCGGATCTTCTAATGATGTCCTTTCTCTTTTAGACAAGGTGCAAAAACGCATTGTAAACATAGTTGGACCTGCTCTTGCAGCCAACCTCCAACCATTATCACATCGTCGTAATGTTGCCTCTCTTTCTCTTTTCTACAAATACTATAATGGGCACTGCTCTAAAGAGCTAGCGTCTCTTGTGCCATCTACTAAAATTCATTCTCGTGTTACTCGTCATTCAATTAAGTGTCATCCTTTTTCTGTGACTGTTCCTAAGTGCTCCAAAAACGCTTATTCGTCTAGTTTTTTTCCTCGAACATCAGTTCTTTGGAATTCGCTTCCTTCATCTTGCTTTCCTGATTCATATAATTTGCAATCTTTTAAATCATCTGTCAATCGTTATCTTGCTCTACAACCTTCATCTTTTCTCTTACAGTAACTTCCAACTTTAATTAGTGGCTGCTTGCAGCCTTGTTGGAAGCGAAGATGTTTAAAAAAAAAAAAAAAAAAAATATATATATATATATGTATATATATATATGTATATATATATATATATGTATATATGTATATATATGTATATATATATATATATATATATATATATATATATATATATATATATATATATATATATATATATATATATATATATATATATATATATATATATATATATATATATATATATATAAGGGGTGGCCCAAGATAAATGGCATAGTTAGTATTTTTATTATAACTGTGTTATTTTTTAAGCTAGAAAAGTGAATTTTTTTTCAAAAGATTTATTATTAAATTTTCTACAAAATGACATGATTTATTTAATGTAAATAGTCTCCATTATTTTTTGACATTCGATAAAAGCGATTGGTCCAACTAGTACAACTTTCTAAAGCTACATTTACTCTAATGCTTTTTACAGCTTGTTTAAGTTCTTGAATTAATGTTAATTTTGATTTAATTTTATTCCATTTCATTTGGTGAACGAGTTCATCCCATATTGAGTAATCTAAAGGATTGAGATCGCCGGAATTTGGAGGCCAGTGGTTTTTGTCAATAAAAGTAGGAGAATTATCATGACACCATTGTTTAGTTAAATGATGCGTATGTGAGGTTGTTCCATCTTGTTGAAATGTCCAATCATCACCAAACATCTTGTTTTCATATTTCAAGACCACTGGTAACACTTTTTTTTATATACCAGTCATGATTTACTGTATTTTTGTCAAAAATAACCAGTGGTGTAACACCTTTTGAACAAGCTCCCAACCAAACCATTACCTTTTGAGGGAATTGTTTCTGTTTAATACCACCATCTTTATCAGCTTCATTATGATTAGTGGACCATATGCAATCATTTTGGGCATTGTACATACCATTGAAATCAAAATTTTTTTCATCTGAAAACAGAATTTTCAGTGTTTGTTTTTTTCAAAAATGGTTTCTTCTCCAATTTGCAAATTTAATTCTTTTGACTTTTTGACCATTTGTAAGCAGTGATTCAACTCTGTGTTTGTATGCCTGCAAATTGAGATCCTTTTGAGGTATTCTTTGAACACTGATTCTGAAGATATTGAGTTCATTAGCTAATTTTCGAGATGAAATCCTCTTTTTACGTTTCAGACGACTTCTGATTTTTTGAATGTTTGCATTTGTTCGAACTGATCATGGACCACCTGATGGACATTTTAACTTGATAGAGCCTGTCTCTCTTATCATTTGACACCACTGATTTATTGTACGAAACCCAATGATACCCTTAATATCAGCAAATATTTTTGATGGACCATCACCATTTTGGTATTTAGAAAGTACAAGCTTTTGCAAATCTTTAGATTTCATTTTCTACAAATAAAACTAAAAACCATAAAACAAAGCCATCAAGACAGATTTATAGAGAATTTAATAATAAATCTTTTAAAAAAAAATTCACTGTTCTAGCTAAAAAAATAACAAAGTTATAATAAAAATACTACCTATGCCATTTATCTTGGGCCACCCGTTATATATATATGTATGTGCGCATATATATAAATATATCTTTATGTGTGTATATATCTATATCTATCTGCGTGTATATATATACATATATAAATGTATGTATATATACTTATTTATATATGTTTATATATATATATATATATATATATATATATATATATATATATATATATATATACACACATATATATATACAAACATATATACATAATATATATATATATATATATATATATATATATATATATATATATATATATATATATATATATATATATATATATATATATATAGGGCTTGTGATGAAACGAGCGCGATTACGCTTCGCTCGTAAAACGCGCACATAAACTGTATTTTCAAACGATCTAAGCCCGATAAACAATGCTCATTCAGCTTATAACGAGCGTATAAAATAACGCTCGTCCAATAGTTCGGGATTATTTTTTTATTTTCATGAAATATTTAAAAAAGATTTTTTATTAAAGATATTCTATTATCAAAGCACTAATATAAAATATAAAAAGCACTACGTTGTTCTCTTTTGCACTAACATAATGAATGAGCAGTTTGAAGTCGTTAATAGTCACTAATTTCAATTATGGAATGTGCACGTGGAAACACAATGTGAGTACAAAAATGCGCAAATAAAATAAGAATAGAAAATTAGAAAACCACTATAAGAAAATTGAAACTGCAGAGTATTTTTAATCTTGTGAAAATATCAAGTAAGATTTATTTGATTTATTGTTTGTAATATTCCACACATCATTTATAATAAAAATATATATTAATTATAGAGTAATTTTTAAAATTAGTTTTTGTTTATAGTATAGGTTTTTTATTAACTATTATTTATTTTAACTCAAATTTAAAACGATTATGTTGTTTAGAATGTTCACAATCACATTCGAAAAGGAAACAAAGTAATGACGTCAACATTTATTAAATGGAAAGTTATTATTCTAATTTATTACTATTTCAAATTATTCTTGTGTTATTTTTTTAAGATAAAAAAAACGTAATTTAAAAAAGAAATTTTAGAAAAAAATTAAATAATTAATTTGAATAAAAAATATCAAGAAATATAAAAACCATTAACCGTTAATTAAGTTTACAGCGTAACATTTAAAAAAATATATATCAAAACAACGAATCAAAACTAAATTATACTTCACTAAATTATACTTCAATACTAAATCAATAAGAAGTTGCATTTTTGTTTGATATTGTTTTTTTATAACATAAATAGTTAAAAATAAAAACGATCTGACAATATACAATAAGTTTGAAAGTATAAAAATCTACTTCGTTGAAGTAGTTTCATGAGTGTGATTCAAACATTTTTTGACGAAAGATTTATGTAACAAATAAAAAAAGATGTAAAAAAAAAGCTTTTTATGAGCATCGCCTTCAGCAATTTTTAATGATCGCGCTCGCCGACATTATTTCGAGCGCACATAATCACGCTAGATGAAAACATATTCTAATTTTACGAGCGCGATATAACACGCTTGACGATTTTCTTCATCACAAGGCCTGTATATATATATGGTGGTAATAAATTATCCTCAGAATCCTGTTTATTATTATCAGCATTTCAAGGCTGAACACCAATACTTAGTTTATACAGTCAGATAAACATCATCATTTATGCTTTACCCTGCAACTAACGCCTGCTCCATAATGCTGTAACTACATCTAAATTTGTAAATCACTTATATTTTTGATGAAATAATATAGACAGTAAGAAATGTGAATCCAATACTAAATAATATAACAAAATGCAAATAAAAAAGAAAAAGAAAAGAATAATAATAAAAAATAATAGAACAAAATATAAGTGATAATAATAAACAATAAAAATTATTAAATTAAAACCACAAAATATTAAACTACACCATCGTTGTAATAAGTGCTATTGAATAAAAATTTATTAACACAACAAGTTACTAAAATTGATATTTAATGGACAAATAAACCCAGGCTAATGAGATATAGAAATATACATGAACTTGAAAAAAGTAATAGATTTTTGAGTGCAGCTTTTCTTAAGTTTTATAGCTTTTATGATTTAATATTTTATTAGTTTTGGAAAAGTATATATATATGTAAACAACTATTATAAAAATAATTATTAAAATTTTGTTATACACATTTATATGCATGTGGTCCTATATGTTATCTATGTGTTCAGGTCATGTGTACATATGCATACATGTAGATGAATGTAGGTATTGATACATGTACATACCCATTATGCATTCCATACTATTCTTGTAAAATACTTCAATATTGAAAATTTTTTCAATATTAAATAAATTCTATGGTAACTCCAAAATAAACTTTTTCATTTCCATCTGAAGTGTTTGGGTATATAGTGGCTAGGTATACAATATTATTTACAAGGCACTGTTGGTTTAAAGGACACTAGCTTTTAATAATGCAATTTTTATTGGAATCTGGGATTTTTCACTACATGATGGTTATCCGAGTTAATGATTGACTTGATGTTCATACAACTGTAACTTATCTTTAGAGTATTTCTACTAACAAATTATGTGGTATTTATGGCCAAACTTTTTTGAGTAGTCCAAATTTGGCAGAAAACATTAAATTTTTTTTATGTTAAAAATTTTATACTCTTTTAAAAGAACTTTTTAATAAAAATTTTATCAATTTTTATTTTAAAATCTAAATGAATACCTTGCAGACGACTCTCATTCCCTCAATTTCTTTTGGTGATAATTGAACTATTTGTGTTGATCGTTTTGAAGTGATTTCACTTAAAGGTAGACCTAAATTTAAAAAAATAGTTTGATCTTTATATAGTGATTTATCATCAGGTTGATAAAAAAGAAGCTTCAGTTTAGTATGTGAAAAGCAAAAATGTTAATAACTAAATTCAACAACTAACTAGCAATATTACAGAAATTCAATGAAAGGTATTAGTTGCTTCATATAAAAATATATTGTAATTATAATTTTAATAAAGTTATTTTAACAAATTGATACTTAATCCATGAATAATTTTCATGTTACATAAATGTCAAATAAAAAACTTAATCAATGTTCAATGGTTTCAATAAAGTATATTAACATTATAAGCTTGACACAACATTGTAAAAATAATGTTAATAATGTTTCCAGTAAGAATGAAACTCAATACAGAGTGTTATAATAATCATTATAAAGTGAAAACTAAATAATAAGAGATTATCATTTTAAAAGTAAGATGTCTTATTACATAACTAAAAATTTTACGCAATAGAAATCATCAGATGTTACAAAAAAAAAAAAAAAAAGAAGAAACAAAAATTCTATACACAAAAATGCTATGAAATGTTCGCTTTGATGCAAGCTTGTTTCGTTTATTGAGTAAATTTAATGATGGTGCAATAATGTGGTACTTTTTCATCAAGCATAAGTTGCAAATTTACCACCAGGTTTGAATCGC
This sequence comes from Hydra vulgaris, assembly GCF_038396675.1. Lineage (NCBI taxonomy): Eukaryota > Metazoa > Cnidaria > Hydrozoa > Anthoathecata > Hydridae > Hydra > Hydra vulgaris. The sequence goes on from NC_088923.1 coordinate 33,947,780, forward strand.
TTTGCTTGATCAAGAAAAACTCCATGTTAGGATAGGCTCTAAACCCATATTCTAGCATTCCCTTACAAATTTCGAAAGTTCTATGAAGTTGGATTTACTTTCATATAGAAAAGAGTTTTTTATGTTTATACTATCTGTCTTTGAAAGTTTTCTCAAGCTTAATATAATAATATCTTTCTTCTTTTTGAATTTTTATATTGCAAATATAAACAAAGTTTTTTGCAAGACATTTTCTATTGAGTAGGCACGAGGTGCTTTGTCAGTAATTGCATAATAGAATGGTACATTCATGAGTATTAGATAATATATTCCTTACTATGAAAGTACAATATTCTTGATGTTTAGAAAGCAGCTATAATTAACCTTTAAGTTGTTCTGGTTAAAAAGTTAGTGAAATTTGTGACCTTTAGGGAAGCATTTATCAATTATACTCAATGCTTTTTTTATTTTTTTCTGGCATTAAGTGAATAAGGGGGTTAAACCAGATAATGTTTCTTATTCAAGATCTTGCATTATATTTTCTTATACGGTTCTTCTCTCACTTATTCGAAATATTAAATCTTGTTTCAATTCATTACTTGAGAAATTATTTTGGTTACTTAGTTCATCCAACATGAACCTAATTGTCAAATCTGCAACATATAGATTCGTGTCCCTTGAACAGAGAGCTTCCACAGCTACTTTAACAGGTTGCAAAGCCATTATTATATTTGATACAACATTGAGATCATTTTCTGATAAATCTATATCGAATTTGATATTGATTAGACTCTTACGAACACAATTTTTAATCTCGTAAATTCTTTCCAACATTATCAACATACTGCTCCACCGTGTTTTTGTGTCAAGGATTAGCGTAAGTTCTTTTTTAAATTCATTCTTAACATGTTTTTAAAAGATGTCATTTTTTGTTGGTGATCTACGGAACATGACAACAATTTTTTGAATTTTTGTTATTATTGGACCTATACTTTCATGTTGAATTGATGAATTAGTAGTTGATGTAATCTCAATAATGTCAAAAACCCCAATATCTTTCATTACATCGCCCTCTTCATCTTCACCATGTTCAAATTCAGTAATAGCCACTTCTTGATTTTCTACGGAAATATTATCCGAAACAGATCTTTTATACAGCACCTTAATTACTGATAACTGGACGCCGTGGGCTAAACAAAGTTGACGATTTACGTCCAGTAATCTGCCTACCTTTTTCATTACGGCGGCCTCATCCGTAGTAATGGAAATTAAATTTTCTATCGCAATACTAAATTCTTTAAGTGTATTTTGAAGATACGTTATACATTTTTCAGCAGGCATCGATCCTTTAATCTTAACCAATCCAAGATTCAAAAATACATTATCATACGAGTGGACATCCACATTCATAACCCTTCGATTTTTGAGAGATGTCCATTCATCGAAAGTCAAGCTGAATAATTCACCACGGACTATTCTTTCTGATAATTCTGTAACGATTTGTTTTTGGATTTTGTCACCGTACTGCAACACCATTTTCTTAATTGTTTTAGGAGACTTTGGGCAATCATATCCTTTGGATTTAAATAATTGCTGAAGATCGTATGATGTGCAAATCTTTTTAAATGATAAACAATCTCGTGCTGTCAGTCGTGCTAAAACAGCTGGAAATGAGTCATCAATCGTTTTAATAATGTTGAAATAATCAGAAATTTTTGATCTAGAATTTGTATCATTCGTAATGGAAGTTGTGGTATTGATATTAGAACAGTTAGCTTCTGCATCATCATGTTGAACTCTTTTTAGCAGATTAATTCAATGTTTTCTGAAAAGGTGACTGTGCAAACCACTTGTGCTGCCGCCAGAGCATTTTATATTTTTTTTGCATACATTGCATATAGGTGAATCGCCAGCTTTCGTACGTAGAAAATGATTCCACAATTGATTTTGTCCGGATCCAGTAGACATCATAGATAAGGCTATTTTTTTTAAAAAAAATTCAATACGTAAATTTTGGAACACAATACAAATATATTCTATAATATAATTTTAAAGACTTTTTGTGAAATACTTACTCAACAAAATAAAAATTTAGAATATTCGCTTTATTTTCAAAGTTATGTTTTGTGTTTATTTTCAATTTTTTTTAATGATACTTAATAATTTTATCATCCAGTGCAAAAAACCAAATAATTAAAAAAAAACTCACTAACGCACTATTTAAATAAAATAAAATGTCACCTGTAACTGTAACCAGATGGGACGCGAGCACAAAATAAATTGAATGTAAATTTTTAATAAAATAAATTATTTGAAAATTATCGGTAAATTTAAACATAATTTTCAAACAATTTACTGGTAAACCGGTTTACCGGTTTGCTAGCCCTAGTTGTAACAACATTATATATATATATATATATATATATATATATATATATATATATATATATATATATATATATATATATATATATATATATATATATATATATATATATATATATATATATACATATATATTTATCATTGGATATACACAATGGCAACAAAACATGCTAAAAAACGTGCTATAAGGTGACAGTTGTGTTAAGGCAACTATTTGTTGTCACCTTAACGTTTCTGACTCAGTTTTAATGGCTTTTTGCTTGCTCATTATGAATAAAACTTTACCTAGCATTAGGTATTTATTTAAATAATTTAAAATATTTTTTTGGGAGAAAATGCAGTTTTGAGTGAGAGTGTTAATTGTATAAAATCAAAAATTTGCATACAAATGCCATATGGTGACAGTTTGTACTTTTGACAGATTTTAAGTGTTTTTATAAGTATATATTATCATTTTTATGATTAAAAACAATAATTTAGGATTTAGTCGATTATATCCAACTATTTTCCAAACATTTAGCATGCAGCGTGTGTATAAAATGCGTGACTAAAAAATACAAATTTTACTTTTACTAAAACTTATTTTTTTCTTAAGGCGAAGCACAAAACTTTGTTTTTTACTTTATTATATAAGGCTTATGTCTTATTAAGTTATAAACATTCATTTTGCTAACATCTGTTAAGATTTTCCTTCACAGTTGCTGACTTTTCACAATGGTGTTTAACATTAAGGTGACGCAACTGAGTAAAATAAACAACAAAAAAATATGTTAAGGTAACACTTTTGTTTGTATGTGACTCTGGGGAAGTGCGATAATTTTAATTTCAATAGAATATGCTCAAAAGAGTAATTATAATATGAGTGAAGTCGTTAAAGCGCAAAAAATGCAATTTTTTGTAGTGAAAACTGCAATGTCACCTAATAGTACAATTTTTGCGCATGTCACTGTAAAGTATGTCTTGGAGTGTGTGCGTATATATATATATATATATATATATATATATATATATATATATATATATAAATATATATATATATATATATATATATATATATATATATATATATATATATATATATATATATATATATATATATATATATATATTAGGGTGTTTATATGTTATTAATTTTTTAAATTAAACTTGAGAACTAATTTATTAATTGACCATTTATATGAAAATAAGTTTGAGCAAAAAAAATAAATAAATAAATAAATATATATATATATATATATATATATATATATATATATATATATATATATATATATATATATATATATATATTAGGGTGTTTTATATGTTATTAATTTTTTAAATTAAACTTGAGAACTAATTTATTAATTGACCATTTATATGAAAATAAGTTTGAGCAAAAAAAATAAATAAATAAATATATATATATATATATATATATATATATATATATATATATATATATATATATATATATTAGGGTGTTTTATATGTTATTAATTTTTTAAATTAAACTTGAGAACTAATTTATTAATTGACCATTTATATGAAAATAAGTTTGAGCAAAAAAAAAAAAAATAAATCAATATATATATATATATATATAATATTTATTATATATATATATATATAATATATATATATATAATAAATATATATATATATATAATATTTTATTCTTTTAAATAATATGTTGGACTGAATATTAATTACATAAAAGGACCATGTTGAAAAAATTAAGATACGCCTCTGAGTTATAAAATACGCCACTGAGTTATTAAAAAGGTCTTTTCAGAAAATTCTGTAGAATAATTTCTGAATTTTTCAACATGCTTCTTTTAGGTAATTAATGTTCAATCCATCATATATTATTTAAAAGAATAAAAATTTTTATAGGATTAATCTTAAAAATGTTGGGTGTTTTAAACGCTAGGCATTTAAAACACCCAACATTTTTGCCCAAAATTGAACTGGCGGGGACCCTAAAAATTATATATATATTTTTTTGCTCAAACTTATTTTCATATAAATGGTCAATTTATAAATCGATTCGCGGTATTCAAAAATTGATAAAATATGAAACACCCTAATATATATATATATATATATATATAATTTAATTTTGCTGTGAGCATATATTCAGCAAGAATGCTCGATGAATGATATCAGAGCTATCTAATTGATTTTTTGACAAGATAAAATAAAAATAACTACATAATTTTTATACTGAAAGTTTCATGCGTTTTGCAATCATCAGGTTAAAATTCATTGTTTTTTTCGTTAAAAAATACTCTTAACAAACATTGTGACGTTGAAAAACAATTATAAAACTGGTTTGGTTTTGTAATCTTTGGGCTTGTTGCTGTCAAGCAAAAACTTATTTTGGTGCCAGCAGTTAGATATTATTTCTTTTTTTATTTAATAATTTTTGCGTACTTTTGTATGATATTATTGCAAAGTTTTTCATGAAGGCAATGCAAGTATTTTTTTGTTACATTACTGTAAGCAACGTAACAAAATATGTCTAGGAGTAGGGAACTTTTTTAATTATTGACAAGGTTAATTTGGGTGTTATTTTTAAGTTTTCTTTTATCTGCCATATATACTTTGAAAGGGTGGTTAAATTTTTCAGCTTTTTGTTTGTGAGTGTTTGTGGTTAGCCCATCTTTTCTTCCATTCACCTTCTAATATATACTTTTTCTGAAGTGTTAGGAGGGGGGAGGGGAGGGAATACTATACATTTATAAAAAACATTAGATTCTCTACATTTTCCTATTAATGGGCAGTTTTCTTTATTATGAAAGTAATTTTTATAATAGTTTTTTCTGCATGGTGACATTTATAGAGATTCAGGCTGTAATAAAGCAAAGATAGATCATCTTTTGCATCAGTATTGCCGAATGCCTGGCTTTCACGGGCTGTGTCTTTCTTCCTCCATAACTTCATTTACTGATGAAGATTATAACTAAGATTTAAAGTGTCTTATGCAAAGAACCTGATATTGCTACCTTGCAAAAAATAATGAAATTATTTGGAATGGGTAAAGGAAGGTAGACTAGATGGCAGAAATGCAAACAAAATTTGAAAGCTACTGCCTGAATTAATATTATATGAATTATATTGAAATAAAGTACAATTAACAATGAAATATTTGTTAAAGCTTAAGCAATTTCACTTAAATATCACTAAAATACATTTATTACTAAACATGTGCTTAGGAATGAGTCTTTAATAAGGTTATGCTAATGCCATAGCAACATATATAAGGAAGTTGAAGGTAACAGTTATACAAATGTATAAACAAATTTAAAGGTATTTACAGACATTTTAATTTTTGTGTATGTTAGTGGTGGCCTTGACAAACAAGGCTGCTGCACAGAGAAATAAATAAAGCACAGTACTATCAGGAACGTGGTAGGGATCAAAGTTGGAACTCCTTGCTTACCATTAAAGTACTCTACCGCTACAACCAGTAGGTTGTTAGAACAGTTTCTTAGGACAAGGCTTGTGGTCAGATGTCCTAACTACTTCAAAACTTAATTATTTAAAAATTAGAAATTTTGATGTTTTCTAATGTCTAGTAAGCAAATAAAACATAAAAAAAAATTATTTTTTAAAAGGGTTTGAGCCTTCACTCAATGCAAATCTAAGAGCCGTGCCTCTTAAATGCAACATTTAATAAATCTAAGCACTACACTAAAGTAGTGAGAAAATTATTAAGTTTAAACTATTGAGACAGTTTTAAAATAATTTTAGATTTGAACATTATTTGAGACTAAATTAAAAAAAAATTTTAAATTGTTTTTATTTTTACTGATTTATCTTTTAATTGTTTTATTATTCATTAAGATTTTGTTTATCTTTTTCAGTTTATGGCTTATTTTTAATTTTCTCTTCAGTTAAGTTTATCAAAAGATGCAAAGAGCTGTGGCCAAGTTGTCAAAACAAAGTACTGTGTGTGGTCATATAAGACATGCGACCACATGCTTTTTCTGAGAGTATATAATTGTATATATAATACCTTTCCTGTATATATAACTACCAATAACTCAGATATTTTACATAACTACTTAAAAAACATAAAAAATAATGTGAATACAAAATTTAGCTTAAAAAATTAACTTAATTTCAATCAATTCCTAATACTGTTAAAAACTTTAAAAATGATTTATTAAATTAAAAAAATGTGTAATAAAAGAATTACACATTTTTAAAATTTTTACCAGTACTGAATGTTATTAAATCTAATGTATATAAGCAGTGCTGTGGATAGTGGGTCTGAGCTCCACCCACCCAAAAAAAAAAACATGTCATTAGGGCCCCAATTTCTTAAATTTGCAAATAGGCTCCTATTTTAGCTGCTTTTTTCCCCATCAATTGGAGGAGAGGGTGTGTGGGATAGCCTAGCCACGGCTCTGTATATAATTAACGTAAATTTTCAATGCAAGTTTTAAAATATTTATATATACAACTGTTTTAATTTATTATGTCAATATACTTTATGAAAACCATTTAATTTTATACAATTATTCATATTCTCCAGAAATTTTGTAACATAATTTTTTGTAGATTTTATAAAACTAAAAATAATTAACTTATAATAAATAATAATAACAGTTGAACTAAATAATTATAAATTTTTATATTTAGCTCTGTAGGTTCTTTTATACCTTCTTTTTGGTCAGCATAATCTGGTCTTTGAATGTGTGCTGGGACATGTCTTTTCTTGCTCTAAAATAAGTAAAGAAAACATTTATTACTCATATTCAACCCTCAGAATTAGGGTTGGCTTTCGGCATTGCCGACCTTAACATATTTGAGGTCGGCAAAAAATTGCCGACCTCATTTCTATGTTTTATGGTAAGACCTTTGTATCAAACTTATTTTGCTGACCTGATGCCAACCTTTAAAAGATTTAGGTCAGCAAATTATTGCAGACCTCATTTTTCCTAAATCCGAGAGTTGCTCATAACTAATATATTTAAGATTGATGGTACATATTATTTTGTTGTAATTTGATAAAGCCAGTAATAATAATCAGTACTTATCGCATCAGACAGATGCAACCATTTATTCACTTAAAAGACATTTAAAGGATTTCAAAGTATAAAAATATGTTCAACAAGAATTAAAAGAAAAAAAATTAAAAAAGATAAATAAATTTTTTTTTTACAAAAAACTAACTTAAGTCTAAATATGACGCTGGTAGACTATAAAAAAGAGACTTTTCAAAAAAGATTGAAAAAAAGTGTTAACTATGCACAGTGGGCCAGAGGTGAGCAAAACCCCTCTAAATTAACTTCTAAATTAGAGAAATTTTCTTTTATAAATGTTATCTAGAGATTCCCAGCACACTAAAACTAATAAATTTTTCCCTTCTATGATTTTTGAGATTTTGAGGTATTTCAAATTTTTAAGGAAAATGACAATATTTTATCTAATATTGGTCAAAATAAAAAATTCATATAAAACAGAAATAGTAGGCCATCAAGATAATTTTACAACATTTTAATTTCTTAACAGCATATATATTTTGTTAGCTAGTGTTGCGAAGATAAAAATTTCCAGTAAATTTACCGTTAAATTTTGAATTTTTTTTACTTATTTTTATTTTTCTTCAATAGATAAATTTTTTTTAGGGAAAATTTACCCTTGCCAATTTAAAATTTACCAATAAATTTTACCATACTACTATTGTTGTATATATACAATGATACAATGCATATATTGTATATTAGGGTGTTAGGAAACAAGTACTAAAGTTATGTGTAAAAAAATTGATTGTTTAATACAAATTTTAATTAAATACATTGCTATGGTTACCTTGCTAACTTCTAGACATAGAAAAAATTTTTCTTAGGGAAAATTTACCCTCTCCTATTTAAAAATTACCGGTAAACTTTGAATCAAATTTTCCCGGAAAATTTTTATTACTAATATTAGTCCATACATCATATATTGAAATAAGAAGAAATATGAAAGTTTATTTTTATGCTCGCATTTTTCAAAAGTGTTTTTCAATAAAACCTCTTAATATGCGCAACCTTTTTTTAAACACTTACCTTTACACAAGCAGAAAAACACTACGCCGCACATTTGATTACCTTTAAATTACACTCTTATATATATATATATATATATATATATATATATATATATATATATATATATATATCAAAATTTAAAAATTTAAAAAATAGCATTTTTAATAATGTTGTGGAAAGTTATGGAACACTTTATGACGAATGTGATTTTGGTTTAATAGTTTTTTTATTAGCAATTATTTTTGTTATGTTTAAGCGGTTTTTGAATGTAAATTTTTGTGAAATATTGTATTTTGTTAAATTAATGCCAACATGTGTAAAAAGTTGATTTATGGAAGAGAAAATTTTTATTAAATTATTATTTGTATATGAATATGAAAAGAGTTTTTATTTATGTAAAAAAAAGAGTTTAGTTTGTAGAGAAATTAGCTTGTTTGCGAAAAAAAATGATTTTTAATTTATTGTTGTGTTAAAAGCAATAATACTAAATCATCTAGTAATTTAAATTTTATTATCACTTGAAGAACTTTTTTAAAATGTCATTTTCACTTAGAAAATTGTACTTTAAACGAATCAAATGTGTCTTGTCATTTAAATAATCGACAAAAATAGAAAAATAGTAAATTATTTGTGAAAAATAGTCATTTCACACACCCTGAGATTTATGTTTTACACTAAAACAACAAAAAGCACTACATAATGAAATTTTCTAGGCCCCAGCAAATTATGATCTTATGATGAAAAAGTTATGCAGCTACAATTCTAAGACAGAGGTGTACCCTCATGGTTGTCCAGTGGCACGGCATGACTCGTATTCTTCAAGGGTGACTGAAATTAGAAAAAAATGCCTGTCAGTAGCCCAGCAGGACAACTGATGAAAGTAATAACACTATAATAGTGTTATTACTTTTAAATTGCATTTATATCTTTTATAATTCAATCTTTGTTCGAACTACATAAGTAATCTCAAACTTTTAAGCACCTTGAAAACAAAGCACATAGCTTTGCACTAACTAAAATTTTGATTATCATAGCGGACAACTCAAATGAGAAATCAAATCTGTTTCAGTCGCCCGCAGGGCGACTGGGAAAAAAATGAAGGGTAAGACTCCAAAAAATCTGAGAAGGCCAAGGAGCTCTTGATGAACTACTGTACGATCTATGCCATCACCAAGATTCTATTTAAAAAAAACATATTTATGTTAATAAAGTTCAACTTTATTATATGGTATATGTTTGTATTCAGAATATCAAAGAAATTAAGAACATAAAATAAAGAAAAATACTGTCTTGACAAGCCATCACCACACTTTATTTTTTTTTTAAACATCTTAACTTCCAACAAGGCTGCAAGCAACCACTAATTAGAGTTAGAAGTTACTGGAAGAGTAAAGACGAAGATTGTAGAGCAAGATAATGATTGACAGTCAAACTAAAGGATTGCAAATTATATGAATCAAGATAACAAGATAAAGGAAGCTAATTCCGAAGAACTGATGTTCGAGGAAAAAAACTAGACGAACAAGAGTTTTTGGAGCACTTTGGAACAGTCACAGAAAAAGAATGAGACTTAATTGAATGAATTTTAGTAGATGGCACAAGGGACGATAGTTCTTTAGAGCAGTGCCCAATAAAGTATTTGTAGAAAAGAGAAGCAACATCACAGGTTGGCTGCAAGAAAAGGTCCAACTATGTTTACAATGCGTTTTGGCACATTGTCTAAAAGAGAAAGGGCATCATTAGAAGATCCGCCCCAGATATGGCAACAGTATTCCATACAAGACCGGATTTGAGATTTATAGAGATAGAGAATAGAATCCAAAGTAAGAATGTGTCGAGCTAGATAAAGAGATGCAACTTTAGCAGATGCTAATTTTGCAACTGATTTGATATATGGTTTCCAAAAAAGATCGGAAGTAAGAGTTATCGTAGAAGATGTAGAGTGGATGACTCATTGAGTACATTACCATTTATAAATATAGGAAGATCTAAATTATTGTGATAACGGTTGGCTGGAAAAAATTTTATCTGAGTTTTATCTGAATTGAAGTTCTTCAGCCACTGTGAGCCCCATGCTCTAGCAGAAGTGAGATCCTTTTCAAACTCAAATGCCCCCTCCAAGCAATCAGCGAGTACTGGCTTCTTATCATGACAAGAATAAATGGTAGTATCATCAACGAACAATGCTACCTTAGATGTGAGAATATCTAAAATATTGTTAATGTAAATTAAGGAACCCCTGAAATTACAGAATAAGAAGAAGAGTGCTTTCCATCGAGGACAACTTTTATACTACAATTAGAAAGGAAAGATTCAATAATCTTAAAGATGTTACCAGATACACCGTAAGAAGAAAGCTTATGGAGAAGACCAGCATGCCAAACTTTCTTAAAAGATTTAGAAATGTCAAGATCAATGGCCTTAGCTTTCCACCTTTATCTAATGCACGATAAAACCTATCGGTTATTACTGTTAACAAGTCAGCTGTTAAACAAGTAAATCAAAATCCACATTGATGATCAGAAAGTAAGTTATTAGATTCAAGATGAGAGATTAAGTGTTTGTTAAGTAAAGATTCAAAAACCTTGCTTATAATAGGAAGATGACTAATGGGACGGTAGTTAGACAAATCAGATCACTCTCCAGAATTTTTGAAAATAGGGATAACAGATGCCGCTTTCCAGCAGGCTGGAAAACTAGACTCTGATAAGCATTTGTTGAATAGTTTTAAAAGTATAGATGACAGCTCTGGAGAACACTTCTACAAGACAATAACAGGTATGTTGTCCGGGCCACAAGCTGTAGAAGAGTCTAAGCAGGAAATCACTTTAGATACAGAAGCTGGAGTGATACAAATGTCAAGAATGAATTAACCTGTTTGACGGTTATATTAGGTAGAACGCAACTAGTGGAATCAAGAGATGATATTGATGAAAAGTTCTTAGCAAACAATTCAGATATGTCTTTAGGTGAGGTGAAAAAGTCTGAACCATACAAGAGAGGCGGAAATACAGATTTGCCTTATTATTGATACTATTAAAGATTATCCCGAAATCACAAGAGCCTTGACTTGGAATCTTCGAGAGGGATAATAGATTCCATTCCAGTCTGAATTCTACCTGTGCAATCAACCAGCAATCAAGCCTGAAACCAACCTGTGCAATCATAATCACTCCTGGAGACTAAATATGTCCAGATTTAAGTTCCCCAACCTCAATTACCTTTTAAAATTTATTTAAACATGTAACTGTCTCATCTAATTGTAAAACCATCAGGACATTCCAGCACCACCCTTGACCACCATTAAAATGATCACTTCAGTGGTCATGACAACTCCCAGAGACCAAAAATGATCAGATTTGAATTCCCTCACTGCAACTACCCATATTTAGACATACAACATGTCCCATCTAATTTAAAAACCATCAAGATATCCTATGACCACGCTTGACAAGCCTTAAAATGACTACTTATGTGGTCATGAGCATTCCTAACTTAAAATGGAGCCCAAAAATTAATTCCTTGGCCCTAAAAGCCCCGATAAACATGAATCATGTCTATAATTAACCTTTAAATAGTTTTGCAATTTTTAGACAACTCTGGCCCATTGTGCAATGTGCAGAATCCAAAATATAAAAAAATGCTTTTGCAAACAAAGTTTTGAAAAACATCAACAATCTATAATGACGCAAAAACAATGTAAAAAAACACTTCATTTATATGGTTTCAAAGCATGCTATCTTGAGTTAGACTAAATAACCATGAAACAAAACTTTCAGATCAGTCGATGACATCAACTGACTCCATTTGACAGATCGATTTTTAATTAGCCTATATATATGTAAAGATATGACTTTTTTTTCAAGATTAAAACTCAATATTTATGAGCAATTTATATCATTCCTTTTTTATATTTACTAGAGACCCTGTAAATGTTCAAGGGTCTTGGGGATCTCTAAAAAATTTTTTTATACAAAAAAATCTAGTATCTTTTTATTATATAGAATAAATTTAGAGTTAAGAGGCAATTTTTAAAATTACCTAATGATAGTATTACCTGGCGGAAAATCAGTAACTGTGGGAGAGAGGGGGATAAATAACTATTGACAGATTTGCAGAGGTAAAGAGTTGTCACAAGGAACTGATTAGAATACTCATCTGTACTGTACTACTACTTACTAATGATACTTACCACAACCCTAACCCAAACCTGAAATACTAATACAAACTTGTTGTTGATTTGAGTCCATAACATTAAATGAAACAAAATTCAGTAACATTTTAAATTTCATTCAAAACATTTAATCAATTTTAATGCAAATCAAAAAAATTTTTTAGTTGTGGCATAAGATTACAATTAATAATAAAATAAAATATAAATATCATAAATTAAAATCATTTATCATGGGATGGGGGTGCCTATTTTGAAAATCTTGCAAGAATGGGGGGAGGGAGAGGGGGAGGCCAGAATTTGAATTATGACAAAGTTAGTATTACTTTAATTTTTAAATTATTACTTATATTATAAATATATATACTTAAACTATATATAAACTTAAACTATTACTATATATTTATTTGCATTATATTGTTTACATTTTTTTAGCTGTATAATGAAATATTTTGAAATATACAAAAATATCAGGAATAATCAGTTCTTAATGCATGAAGAGTCTTCCTTTCAAAAAAGGAGAAACTTATTTTGGAAGACTGACTAAAGATATTCTTTCTACTTCAGAAAGTCTTGTTACACAGATAACCAATCCATTTGGTAGACCAACTGTAGACTTTGATGATTGTACTTTAAGAACAAAATATAGAAAAATTAGTACAACTACGGATAGCTGTAAAACTAATCTAATATTATTTGCTGCTAAAGCCAAATTATATAATGATAAAAGAAAAGACAAAGGTGAAATTGTTCATAATATTTTAGAAACAAATAGTAAACCAACAAATTGTTCATAATATGTTGAAATTGTTCATAATATTTTAGAAACAAATAGTAAACCAACAACAATGACTCCGACTGAGACTTTAGCACTACTTTGAGACTTATCAAAGACTTATTATTATTACATTTGAAATAAAGCTGTAGAAAAATATATTTGTTTATACGCAGCATATAATAATGTCAGTGCTTCAATAGAACAATGTTATCGTAATAATATATTTGTTACTGATTATTCCAGTAATATTCCATTACAAGATATGGTAAACTATACTTGTAAATGATTAGTAAAATTATAGAGAGAAGTTATTTTGTCTCGTGAGTTTGATAAAGTAACGCTATATTACAAAGCTGGATTTGATGGCTCAACTAGTCAAAACATTTATAAACAAAAATTATCAGATAGCAGCTCTCATAATTTATCAAACGAAATTTCTTTATTTTTGACTTGTGTTGTTTCTTTAGAGTTATTTACAAGAACAGATAAAAAAAAATCATTTTATGGAGTAACTCAAAGCCAACCATTTATTGTAGAACTGTGAGTTTTGAGTTTAAAAAAGAAACTAAATCTGTATTTATTGATGAAGAAAGTAAAATTAAAGTAGAAATGGCAAATTTGATTCCATCCATTGTTGTTTTGAAAAAGGCAAAATATATGTATTACAAACCATATCGAAATCAATCATGATTGAAAGGTGCACACTGCCTTATCATATTCATCAGAAATGAATGACATTGAAATTGTTATTAAAAAAAAAGCATTCCACTCACGGTTTCCATTAAGGTCTTTCAAGCTTGCATGCTTGGATAAGGTGCTTTGTATGCTTATTGTATATAAAATAAAAATTAAACCTTGGCAAAATCATTTAAAGTCAAGTATTCAGTAATGGAACAAAAGAGTTTAATTCAGAAAAGGCTTTTGTACAAACTTGGATTGCTAGTAGATTAACCAAGAACAGGTGGTAGTGGGAATGCTAACGATGGTAATACAGCTAGAATAGCTTTTTTAAATCAAGAGGTATTTAGTGAAGCTACAGAAATTGATAAACCGCTAATTAAAAGATTGCATGTTATTCTTTGTTGTATCTCCAGTGTTTTTAAATTAGACATTTTAAAACTTTGGGATTGTTTTAAAACTGCCGATATTTTGTTAAATGTTGTGCTGATACTACTACTGTTGTATATATACAACAATACAATGCATATATTGTATAAGGTGTTAGAAAACAAGTAATAAATTTATGTAAAAAAAAAAAATGATTGTTTAATATAAATTTTATTTAAATATATCTCTATGGTTACCTTGCTATGCAATGCAATATTAAAAAATTATAAGTGATATAGAGTGACAAATCCAGCATTTTTTGGTTTTTGAGATAGCTAACTTCTAGACATGAAACAAACTCCAAACATTTGTATGTTTTTACTGATGTAAAATAATGATGCTTTGCATAAAATTGCGAAGAAAAAAGCCCCTAAATTTCAAACCCCCTCCCACCCTAAACATGAGGGGCAACAAGTTGATAAAATTTTTTTTTGTAGTATTCTGAACTAGACTTATATACATCAATAAATTTTAAGTTTCATAGTATTATCTCTCAGCGTTCAAAAATTATGACCATATAAAATCTGTAACCCCTTCCAATTAAGGGGAGTTAAAACATTTATATGGTCATAATTTTTGAACGGTGAGATATAATACTATGAAACTTAAAATTTATTGGTGAATTTAAGTATAGTTAAGAATAGTACAAAAATATTTTATCAACTTATTGCCCCTCATGTTTGAGGGGCATTGAGGGGGAGGGGGAGCAGATGAAATTCAAGGTTTTTTTGTTCTTAGCCTCAAATCATAGAAATTTTTTTGCAAAGCATCTTTATTAGACATAAGTATAAACATAAAAATGTTTGGAGTTTGCCCCATGTCTGGAAGTGAATTATCTCAAACACCAAGTAATGCTGGATCCATCACTGGTGATATACCACCTAATTTCACTATGCAAAATTAAGTAACCATAGTAAACAAAAAAACACTTATATAAGAAGAAAAAACCTCATATTAATACACAAGCCAACTGTAGTGTATTTAACACAAATAAAAAATCTTTAACTACCAAAACAGGTTGTTGCAATAAAAAATTAGGTATCCATAGCAACGATAATAATATATATTAATTTTTAAAGAAGCCTAAATCTTATATTTGTACTCATGTCAAATTTGGTGAATGTAGCACTAATGAAAGTTTTTGTTGTTGCTATGCAAAATTAGGGATCCATAGCAACTAAAAATAAAAATTCTTAAAGACCTCATATTTGTACTCATGCCAAATTTGGTAAATGTAGCAATAAAAAAATCTCTTATATCAAAAATAGGTTGTTGCTATGCAAAATCAAGTACCCATAGCAACTAAATATAAAAATTGTCATTTTCATAAAAAGTGCAGACCTCATTTTGGTATTTATGCTAAATTTGGTAGATACAATATTAATAATAAATTATTTATTAATTTTGTCTCAAAATTTACTATTCTGGCCCACTGTGTAGTGGGCCAGAATAATCAATAAGTAACAAAACCAAAATGGCTATAACTGTGACATATGTTGCAGAGATATTTCTACTGATAAAACAACTGCTGATAAATTCGTAAGTTTTTGAAAGCTCAGTTAATCAATCAACATTAGTAACTATAGTATATATAGCAGGCTATATGCGAAAAAGTGAAATAAAATGATGAAACAACTAATTATTATATTGAATATGGAGATTATCTGAGTAATAGCTTAAACAGAGACAGACTGAAAAATTGTGCATTTAATTAGTAGATAACTTTTAGTAAAGTATTAGAACGTATTCTGCACTATTTTTTTATTATCTCTGCTAACAGTATGCAGGGCTCAATATAACGGTCAGGCATCTGTCCGGCTAAAACCTCTGCTTGTCTGATCAATTTACAAAGTAATTGGGCATTTTGACCAAGAGGAGGTAAATTCTACAAAATAAATATTTAATTGTGAAAAGTGAAATTAAATTATTGATATGAAAAAAATATAATATTTTTAAGTTTATGAAAATTTTTTTCAAAAAATTGGGCAAAAAAAAATTGTTTAAAAAAATAATGTAGCCTTTTTAAAATAGTAATTTTTAATCATTTCATGCTTTCATTGGTAAGTCAAGTTTAAAAAAAAAACTTTTAAACATTTCTTTGTAAAAATAGAAACAAAAAAAATATAGCAATTAAACCATGGGAAGATTTAATTTAACCCTTTCATGCCGAAGGCGCACATATGTGCGCCTTGGACATACCAATCAAAACACCTCTCTAAAAGTTAGTACAACCCTTTTTAGTCTTAAATAATAACCTTTTGTGCTTGTAGACATAAATTGAGCTTAGGAAATTTAGAAATTTCAATTCACGGATAGTTTTCATGTTTAAAACACTAAAGATAATTGACAAAAACATATGTAGTTGTTAGACGTTTTCAGCGCAGATGGCTTTGAGAAATAGGATTACAAATGATCCGAATGAAGCTCTTCGAATCCTTGATGGAATGGACGATGTTAGTGATTTGTCTTCTGAGTCTTCAGAGTCTGATGACAACGAATTCCAAGAGAATAAAACTGATATTTGCTCAACAACAGCTCAATTGACTATGGCATTGTCAGCAAGTCGGTCATCATCATCAGAAATAATTTCATCTTCATCATCTGAAGAATATGTTTGTTCCGAAGATGATTCGACAGAAAAAATAGGTGTGGATTTTTCTATTATTAATTCAGGAACTAATAATAAAGGACTCTATACAATAGCATTTGCTGATAACAATGGTACTGTAAATAATAAAAGAAAAATCCGTAAACAACTAACAAGTAAACAACTTCGTACCATTAAGACTAAGAAGTATAATATTAGTAAAGATAATAGAGAATGGAAAAAAATTAAAACTATTAGAACTATTATTCCATTTATAGCAACACCAGGACCAACATTTAGAAGATCTGCAATACCTAATTGTGATGGAAATATCAAACCAATCCATCTCTTTGAATTGATCTTTGATAATGCTTTAATACAAAAACTTGTCGCTGAAACAAATAACTACCATTCAAGAAGGTTACAATCTTCTCCGATAAAGCATAGAATGTTATGGGTTGATGTTACATCAAATGATATCAAAGTATTTATAGCAATCTGTTTAGCCATGGGAATATTAAAACTTCCTCGTATCCATGATTACTGGAGACAAAAGCAATGGTTTTTTGCTATTTCATCTTTTAGTAAAGTAATGTCTCGTGATTGATTTAGACAAATTCACCGTTACCTTCATTTTTGCAACGAGACAGCTGCAATACCAAGGGGTAATGAAGGTTACGACAAACTTTTCAAGGTACGTATGTTGCTAGATGACCTTTGTCCTAAATTCAGAAATCTTTATAAACCAAAAAGAGACATTTGCATTGATGAGAGTATGATACCTTTTAAAGGATTTTTCTTTGCTTTAAACAAAGTGTGGGCTTGTTATTTTCTACTCACATAAATAAGGAAAGTATCCCATTAAATTAGTAACTTTTACTTATAGGTATTTTTAATATTTTTATTGAATAACAAAATTAAGTAAAAAAAAAAAAAAAAATTTACGTCACTAGAGAAAAATGTTATTTATTTATTTTCTAGTTATCTATATTAGAAAAAAAAACCATCAAATGAAAGGTGAATAAATTTTGCACCGTTCTACAAGCCTTTAATCACTTCTAAAACAATATAGCTAGCTATTTGAAAGGCTTCATTAGCAAATATTTAAAAGTCGCAATGCTACTTCATCAATATGAAATAATGTCGACGTCATCAGTTCAATTTTTTTACTTTTTTAATTTAATTTTCGGATTCTGAATTTTGCCTGCTTTCCAATAATATATACTTTGTTTAACTTATTTTGTAAGGAAACCCATCTATTTAAATGTTTACGTGGCATAGTATTGCGTTTTTTAAATCGCCTAAATAAATTCCGGTACGAAAGGGTTAACTTATTCATAATTGAAATTAACTTAAAAAAAAAAATCTATTAAAAGATTTTTAGAAAGACATGGCAAATAGTTTCAAAAGTTTAAACTTATCATAAAAAATACATACCTACTAAAAAAAAAGTTAAAGATGAAATTTAATTTACACAATGTGTTTATTTTAAATGATCTAATAAACATTTAAAATAAACACATTGTGTAAATTAAATTTTATATTTATAATAATTATAATAAATTTTTGATTTAATTTAGAGCCTTCGCGTAAAATAAAAGCTTTATAGTACAAAAAGATCAATGATTAAAAGTTATTCATAACATAATGATTTTTTTTTATTGCATTTAAATTGTTAAAACATCAAAATTATCAAGTTGTAAAGAAAAATAATAATAAGCATTGTCTGTTACAGTTTAAAAATTTAAGTCTATCTAAAAAAAAACAATATTATATTAAAATTATTTTATTTAAAAAAAAGCAAAAATCTGCAATGAAATATTTTAAATAATAAGGAAAGAAACTACAACTTTACTTAACTAATGTCAAATAAACTGAGCAACATGACAAAGATTTCGATTACCTAACTCTGTTCCGTAAAACTGTAAAAACTATATTTTGAAAATTTGATCGGACACTGTCCGACCCAAACAAGTTTCAATCAGACATTTTGTCCGGGACTTTATAAAAAATTAAATCGAGCCCTGAGTATGTAATAAATAAAGTTTAAGTCTGTATAGGAAGTTATTTGGAATAGGAAGTTATGAGTAAAGTTGTGAATAGCAAATGACTAATTGGCATGACAATATGATTGTTTGTGAATAATACGCCAAAACCCGCTATTCTCAGGTCATGAAATCTCGTATCTCCTCTCAAAAATTAGGCTCTCGTGACTTCTGGAGAATCTTTAATAATATCAATAATAAGGGCAAATCTATAATTCCACCTCTCTTGTATGGTTCAGACTTTGTCACCTCACCTAAAGACAAAGCCGAACTGTTTGCTAAAAACTTTTCATCAATATCATCTCTTGATTCCACTAATTGCGTTCTACCTGATATTGCCAACAAACAGGTTGATTCATTGCTTGACATTCATATCACTTCAGCATCTGTATCTAAAGCGATTTCCTGTCTAGACTCTTCTACAGCTTGTGGCCCAGACAACATACCTGTTATTGTCTTGCAGAAGTGTTCTCCAGAGCTGTCGTCTATACTCTCAAAACTATTCAACAAGTGCTTATCAGAGTCTTGTTTTCCAGCCTGCTGGAAAGCCGCATCTGTTATCCCTATCTTCAAAAATTCTGGAGAGCAATATGATTCGTCTAACTACCGCCCCATAAGTCTTCTTCCTATCATAAGCAAGGTTTTTGAATCTTTAATTAACAAACACTTAATTTCTCATCTTGAATCTAATAACTTACTTTCTGACCATCAATATGGATTTCGATCTTCTCGTTCTACAGCTGATTTGCTAACAGTAATAACTGACAGGTTTTATCGTGCATTAGATGAAGGTGGAGAGGTTAAGGCCATCGCTCTTGACATTTCAAAAGCGTTTGATAATGTTTGGCATGCTGGTCTTCTCCATAAGCTTTCTTCTTATGGTGTATCCGGCAACATCTTTAAGATCATTGAATCCTTCCTTTCCAATCGTAGCATAAAAGTTGTCCTCAATGGACAACACTCTTCTTCTTATTCTGTAACTTCAGGGGTTCCTCAAGGTTCTATCCTTGGCCCTATACTCTTTTTAATTTACATTAACGATCTTCCAGATATTCTCACATCTAAGGTGGCATTGTTTGCTGATGATACTACCATTTATTCTTGTCGTGATAAGAAACCAACACCCTCTGATTGCCTGGAGTGGGGCATTTGAGCTTGAAAAGGATCTCACTTCTGCTACAGCATGGGGCTCACAGTGGCTGGTGAACTTTAATTCAAATAAAACTCAATTTTTTTCAGCCAATCGTTATCGCAATAATTTAGATCTTCCTATATTTATGAACGGCGATGTACTCGATGAGTCACCTACTCTTCATCTTCTAGGATTAACTCTTACTTCCAATCTTTCTTGGAAACCATATATCAAATCGGTTGCAAAATTAGCATCTGCTAAGGTTGCATCTCTTTATCGAGCTCACCACTTTCTTACTCTGGATTCTATTCTCTACCTCTATAAATCTCAAATCCGGCCTTGTATGGAATACTGTTGCCATATCTGGGGCGGATCTTCTAATGATGCCCTTTCTCTTTTAGACAAGGTGCAAAAACGCATTGTAAACATAGTTGGACCTGCTCTTGCAGCCAACCTTCAACCATTATCACATCGTCGTAATGTTGCCTCTCTTTCTCTTTTCTACAAATATTATAATGGGCACTGCTCGAAAGAGCTAACGTCTCTTGTGCCATCTACTAAAATTCATTCTCGTGTTACTCGTCATTCAATTAAGTGTCATCCTTTTTCTGTGACTGTTCCTAAGTGCTCCAAAAACGCTTATTCGTCTAGTTTTTTTCCTCGAACATCAGCTCTTTGGAATTCGCTTCCTTCATCTTGCTTTCCTGATTCATATAATTTGCAATCTTTTAAATCGTCCGTCAATCGTTATCTTGCTCTACAATCTTCATCTTTTCTCTTACAGTAACTTCCAACTTTAATTAGTGGCTGCTTGCAGCCTTGTTGGAAGCGAAGATGTTTAAAAAAAAAAAAAAAAATTGTATATAAATAAAAGACATAAATGTAAATATCTAGGGAATTTAGTAGCAAATAAATTATGTTGAGTTGCACAAGGAAATATAGACATTTTAAAAATAATTGACAACAGTCAATTTTTTATGTGAAACCCTCGGAATTAGGGTTGGCATTCGACAATGCCAACCTAACTGCTGACCTAGAAGTGTTTGAGGTTGGCAAAAAACTGCAGACCTCCTTTCTATGTTTTATGGTCAAACCTTTATTATACATTTTTTTTCTGCTGACCTAATGCCAACCTCACACAGATTAAAGTTGGCAAATTATTGCTGACCTAATTTTTCTTAAATCCGAGGGCTGGAAACTACAAGCTATTTAGGCAAAATGTCAAAAAAAAAAGATTTAAAGTTAATTCCAGAGTTTAGTGGGAATGAAAATCAATCACTTTCAGAGTGGCTGGAAAAGACTAAGCTGGTTGGAATAAATGATCTTGTAAGCATGGTAACACTCCGCCTCATTGATGGTGTGTTTGCAACTTTTTGCTGCTGTAGTTGACTCTATAAAAACAAAAAAACCTATCGACTCTAGGCTGCAAGAAGATCAAACAAAATCAGTATGCTTTGAGTGCAATCTTCCTAATCATTTTGCAAAAGATTGTCATCTACAAATGAACTATATCTATATGAAATCAGGTAGAAGATCTGACAAAAGTAAACTGATGTGTTTCTTGTGTCAAAAGCATGGACACATATCAAGAATGTGTCGAAAAAACGACTTAAGGACGTAGATGTTTGCACCAGCTCTCTCTCTAAATAATCAGTAATGACGTTACCTACCATACGCTTGGACATAAACAGCTTTTCTTCAGGATGTGCTGATTGACTCAGGGTGTACTTGTTACATTGTTTATAAAAAAAGTGCAACAAGTTAAACAAAAAGTTAGCCTGGTAACTGTTAATGAACAGCAGTGCAAAGGTGTTAGTAAACTTGAATTATCTCGCCAAATAAAAATGAAGTTTTTGTGGAAGCACTTTTAGTTAACTTTAAACCACTTAATTATTGTTTCTTGATGGGAATGGATGGAATAGTGACTCTTGGTTGAGTATCAATATTTACTACTATCCCTGTAGGCATAAAACATAATTGCAAAAAAGTAATTGAAGGGTAGATAATTCAATGAAACATGGTCAAATAAAGGGTTTGGTTACTCTTATGGCAGTGGTGCAGCAAAATAAAGGAAAAATATGACCAATATTAGACTTTAAATAGCTGAATGCATTTATTGAAACATTCATGGCGAACACAGATGTGTGTGCTGACAAACTTTGAGACTGGAGACGGTTTGGAGAAAATGTTTTAATAATTGATTTATCATAAATCTGGGCATATTGGCAAACTGATGTGTTCCGTGGCCTAAGAAATGTTAAAAAGAAGACTTCAGACAATAGCGAATATGGAAAAACTCATAGTAGATATTGAGCTTATTGCTTCAGAGTTTAATTTGGCCAATGCTCTTACTTAAGTGCCCAACCCTCGGAATTAGGAAAAATGAGGTCAGCAATTATTTGCCGACCATTCTTTTAGTGGTCGGCAAATAAAATTTAATACAAAGGTCTTACCATAAAATATAGAAACTAGGTCAGCAATTTTTTGCCAACCTCAAACACATCTAGGTCACAGTTAGGTCGGCATTGCCGAATGCCGACCCTATTTGAGAGGGCTAAGTGCCTGATATTTAAGTAAAAGTGGTTAAAAAACCCTCTGAAATGGAAGCAAGTAGGGTTATTAGAACTTCGCTATCTTCAAAAAAAATTGGGCATATTTATAGATCTACAAGACATTATCGTGTGAAGCAAACATTGTACTTTGTTTGTAAAATCAACCTATCAGTATAGCCTGTCAATCAATTGATCTAAGTCCAACAAAATGGACTAAAGGGGAAATAGAAGTAAAAAAAGAATGTGGCAACAACTTGGTATAAATAAAACTCATTACAAGGGGCAGCACTTTCTTACCCTAATCAACTGTGGACCTACACGGTATGCAATATGACGCTATCTTAAAGATCAAACCAGTTAATGTGTTATTCAAGAATTAAGTGCAATAATCCTCGAATGAGGCCCGGAAAAATTTTTGATGGACAATGGTACAGCATTCCGAAGCTCATGGCTATCTAAACTTCACTTAACTTCATTAAACTTCACTTCAGGTGTGCAGGTATTGCAGAGCAATGTCATTGAACTGTCAAAAGAACAACGAAAAGTTCTGTGCAGTATACTTGAGGCAGTTTATTGGTACAACATCATTCCAAAAGATAGTTGTAATTCTTCTACTGTGCCTGCAAACAAATTATATCAATACCAAATGAGAGTGAAAGGAATTGACAGCAATACGGATGCGTCAATAACTGTTATAAGAAGATAACTAACAAATTCAAAATTGGAAAGAAGATTTTGGTGAAGCCCCCAGATGCCAGATGCGACTCTCAATACAAGACTGGAACAATTACAGAAATCATTTCGAAGCAAACAGTAGAAGTGAACCAAATATACCTGCAACTTAATACCAGTAAAGGTTAATGGCAATTTAGATGCTGCCAAATAACAAAACAAACAAAACATGGATGTTGCGAAGTAGCATGCAAGAATATATAGTATGTATTATAGTTCCTATTATAGTATTATAGTCCATAAAGGTAAGTTGGTGCTGATGATCAAGGATGAGGGTAATGAACTTTATTTATTTATATATTTGAAATTTAGGTTATATATTATATATATGAAATTTAGTCATTTGCAATAGGAAGTTACAGATGAAGTTGTGAATATAGCAAATGACTAATTGGCATAACGATATGATCACCTGTAAATATTGCCTGTTCCTATGCTAAGCTGACAATATCTTCGAATATAACATTGTATAGAAAAATATAGCATGAAAATTCAAATAAATAAAAATAAATCAAAAATACGCATAATTAACAACAGTTATTTTTTTATGTGAAACAAAACAGTAGAAGTAAGAGTTTACACTAAGTTAGAGTCTAAAGCAAAAATAATAAAGCTTTCATAGCTTGTTTCTTGATGTATTTAAATTTGTAAATATTTTCTCTATTGAGGTATATAGATAAACCTTTCTTTTCAACGACTCAATAAATTTCACTTACAAATTTATTTTTAAACTTTTACATTAATAATTTAAAAAAAAAGTACTGTATTTAAAACTCTATAAAATTGTTATTTGTAAAAAAATAAACCAATATAAATTCATTTTATGAAAGCATAAAAATATATAAAAAAAAAAAAAAAGGAAAATTTATCATCTTTGTATTGTATAATTAATTTGAAAACATTTTAAATATTAATTTAAAAAACTATTTACTAAAGGATAGAATGGTCGAAGTTTTCCTGTATATTGAAAATCAGGCCATGGATTTTGAATCATGTCAAGTAATAAATTTGAAAGTTGTGTACCAGAGAGTGCTTCACCAGTATCATTAACTTTCAACTCTAAAAGAAAATATGATATTTTAATTAAAGTACACAAACAATTATCTGAAAGTAATGAAAAAATCAGACACCTGTTTTTAAATGAACTTTTTTATGCTCCTTCCATGCATTTTTGAAACATGCCTTAAAAAATATATCACACTTGTATATATATAATATAATTATATATATAATATAATTATATGTAATGGAAACTATACAGTAAAAATACATATATATACATACATATATATATATATATATATATATGTATATATATATATATATATATATATATATATATATATATATATATATATATATACATATATATATATATATATATATATATATATATATATATACATATATATATATATATATATATATATATATATATATATATATATATATATATATATATATATATATATATATATATATATATATATATGTCTAAATTTATATATATATATATCAAACAATTTAACATAAAAATGCTTGCATAAATTTTTTTTATTTATAACAAACAATATTGTCTGTTAAAAAATTGTGCATGATTGAACCCTTATATTTGAATCAAATTGGTCCAAACGTATGATATTTCTCTCATATTGAATGCGAATAGCTCGAAGTTTGGAAATACTTCGAGCTATTCGCATTAAGTTTGTGTAAAAGTTTGTGTAAAAAAAATTTTTCTGGCTTTATCTTATAACTTTTTGCTCATTAGTTTTTTTTATACAAAATTAAATTTTTTAAACAAATTTGAAACATTTTTTTAAATGTAAATAGTTTAACTTTTAATAGTTTAGCCTTTTTATAATAATACAGGAAAAACATCCATAGACCTTCACTTAAATTACAGAAAATCACACAAAAAGTAGGGGTTTAGTTGAAAATCGCCAAAGTCTCAACAACTTTATGATTTCTCATAGTACAGAAAAAGAGAGAAATATATTTGCAGCCGAACTGGTGTTGTTGTATCACATCGTTTCACACTATTTTAGTTTTCGATAATTAGACTGTACAACGAAACTAAATTCAGTAATCTTTAAAAACTCAGAAATTGCAAGAAGTGTATCTCTGGCTCATACTAAATATGAGGTCCTCTGACAGTAGATATAACAAAGAAAGAATTGGAAAATGTCAATTTCATAGGCGTGCTAACTGATTAGAGTAACCATAAAGATATGAAATTTTTTCTCATTGTGATTCGATATTTTAATCCCAATCAAAATGGGGTGACCCAAAAATTGACAGATTTAAAATCGATTGTTAATAAAAAAGCTGAGGCTTTTTCAGATATAGTGGTACATAATTTAAAAGAATTACAGTGTGAAGAAAAGTGCAAGGCATTTGGTGAAGACAATTGTAATACCAAATTTGGTTTTAGTTTCTCACTCTAGCAATCATGTTTATAGTTTAGTACAAAAAGAGTTTGGATTAATCAAAGGAAGCATCTGTTCTGCTCATGTGCTTAACAGCATTTAGCATGCTGTAGATTCCATAGATATTAATATAGCGCAGGTGCTCTTTAAAATAAATATTTTTATTTCTTGATTTTTTATATTAATATTTCTTTATTATTTCACACAGTTCGTGTGGAATCTCTGAAAGATTTTTGTACTTTAGTAGAAATGGACAACCAAAAGATATATCTCGTTGTTTATTATTAAATCCAGAAATCTATAGAGATTTGCAAATGTTTCCAGCTTAAAAAGTTATTTTCTGTCACTAGACAAGCACCCAATAATTTTAAAAAAGTTTTTTGAAAATCCTTTAAGTGAAGGCTATCTATTGTTGGATCACTCACTAACATATGCATTTCAACTGAATGTACTTAAGTTAGTAGCAGATTATAATTACATTATAAATACAAAAGAGATTTTGGAAGAAGTATTAGATCAACTAAAAATTCGTATTAAAGCTAAGTTTTTGCCTATTGGTGAACGCAATCTTCTAAAGAACAAAAAAATTCAACCAAATGCAATAATTAATTACAAAAATGATGCTTTAAATATGTACCGAATTAGTTTGGAGTATTTGAACTCATAGACCGATCAGTTTTAACCATTTAAAACGTTTTCATGGATGTCCTTATCCAAAAACAAACCAATTTGTGAGCAAGTTAACAATACAATTAAGTATTTAAAGGATTAAAATGTTTGCATAGACAAAGAAAAACGTTTTAGCCAGCTTCTTAATTTGCAAATGTTTTATAAAAGCCACCTTTTAAAAGAGAATGTGATACAGACAAAAAATGGTTTCAATACTTC
Source organism: Hydra vulgaris (assembly GCF_038396675.1). NCBI lineage: Eukaryota > Metazoa > Cnidaria > Hydrozoa > Anthoathecata > Hydridae > Hydra > Hydra vulgaris. Next base: position 33,974,585 of record NC_088923.1, read on the forward strand.
AAGATTATAACGGTACCAGACAAGTATTTGGAAATTCTCAAGATGGTCCAATAAATGTTTGTAATACCAAGTCGCAATGCAATTGTCAAAATTGAAGCTTAATTGGCAGATGAAAGAAACATATTGGCGGTGGAGATAATTAAATACATAACTGAAATTAAATTTCAATTTCGGGGATTATATTGAATTTATTAAGTATTTTATAAGTTAGTTAAAATTTTTTAAAAAAGGATCTATAACTGATAAATATGAATAAAAAAGTTAAACACTTTAAACTTAATAGTTTTTTTTTTAATGTTCTCCTATTTACTAGGGTAAAGGAAGACAAGCCCAACAGCCAAGTTTAAATTAGGTGACCAACTGCCAAAAAACTATTATTTTTTGGCAGTTGGTCACCTAATTTAAACTTGTTTAATAATATTACATGGTAATATTTTGAATTATTAAAAAATAAAGTTACTTGTTCACAAAAAAAGCTTCCACTTAAACCAAGTTTTAAACATGTAGGGCATTGCAGATTGGCAATTTTGTTACAATTTGGGGTTGCACAAGTTTTTCCGTGATATTCGTCCGCCATTTCGCACACAAGCGAACCTAATTATTTGAAACCACTTTCAATGTTTCGGTCACCGGAATAACGTAAATGACATCAGACGCAGGGCATTGAAGGGAAAAGTACCCCAAAAATGTTAAAACTCATGTTCAAACAGTAAAATTGATTTTAAACAAAATATAATGTCAAAATTTTATATTTTAGAATAAGAATTTTTGAAAATTGTGCATTGTTGCCATGGTAACCAAGAAAATATTGAAAAAATAACCAAAAAACAGTTAATGCCCCGGCTAACTTATCCGAAGAACTACATATATTCAAACTGTCATACTGCAATTCCCTTTAACTAATACTTTGAACTGTGATCTGAACCTAAAATTTTACGAAAAATATGACAGTTAGTTCTTCAGGGGGCAAATATATTGTCGTTTAATGAATTTTGGTCAAAATTAAGCAACTGAAATAGGTGTAGAAGTATTTCATAAAAGTGGAGGTTCAGATCACAGAAGGTATAAAATAGGACAATTACTGAAAATTTCATCATTAAACACCAAGCGGTTCCAAAGTTATCACAGCCGGGGCATTTAAAAACCATGTTTTCTAGAAAAACGCAAAAACAGAAAGAAAAAAATTAAAATTTCACAAAAATCATAAAATAGAACTAAATTATGTTTAAAATAAAGTTTTAGAATGACCCAGGGGCATACCGACTTCCTTCAAAGTTTTCATATTTGTCCTTTGATGCTTTTGACAACCCTCGTAGAACCTTTCGCCGCTTCTTGGATGACTCTAGATTTTTATATCCAGCTAAATAAATACCTTTTCGATTTTGATTATCGCAAAAACTTGATGTATATTTCCCAGGAGTCATGTTTAACTGTTTATAAATAAAAAGAGAGCTTTTTCTCCCAATATTAAAGTTTGCTACAGCATCAAATGTTCCAAATTTTAACTGTGTTAGGCTGACATACTTTGTTTTCGGGATTCGATCCCAAATCATTGCATTTAGACTTTCGTTTTGATTTTGTGTCTGCCCATGCAAATATTTACGTAACCAAGACTCCTCACTTAATTCTGCATATATTGGTTTTAAATGTTTTATAATTGATAGTGGAAGTCCTCCACCTGGTTTGTACGTTGATTTGTCAGTTGCTTTATCTTTCTGATATCTGCACCAACTGTTTTCACCAATTGGACAGTGAGTGTGGCAGTTATTTTCCTTTGATGAGGCAACATGAAAAAGTGTAGCATGAATGGATTTCTTCATGCCTTGTAGATTGTGTTTATTACTTCTTACCGCAATCCCACAATAATTCTGATGCTTATTAATAAGACTGTTTGTTAACTTTCCACGGCTACAGAGGTTTTTACGTTGTTTTTTTTAATGTTCTTAGACGTGTCCCAACTCGTTTCTGAACATGCCCAACACATTCTAACTTTTCAACTTCAATACCAGGATAAGTAAATTTCACAGCTGGATAACTTTTACTGTCACCATCTCTATAAAATTTAATATACTGCAATCCGTATTCTTTGACAGATCTACTAAATATGCGTTTGGCACCAGTCACTTCCATACTTCCTGCTGAGCCAATACAATTTACGTTACAACTGTGCGATTTGTACCAATTTTTGTAGCTCTCTGAATTCTTAGACTTTATATCTTTGCGTAGTTGACATTGCTTACAAAGTCTACTCATTGGCTCTAACACATCTAACACTTTTCCATTATCCATCGACAATGTTGTCACAATTCCGTTCAGTGAACTGTCTCCTCTACGTTGCCAAGTTCCATAAGATGATACTCCAGTATCAACAATGTTGTTGCTATACCTTTTATTTCTTATGCAGCCTGAAGCATTGTTTCTTTAGCAACTGTAGTAACACCGTCAGTAATAACCTTTACAGAACCATTTTAATTTTTTTTACTCATCGGACTTGGGAGGTTCATTAATGCAGAAAACTTTTCAAGTCTTGAATACCCTTGCCCAATTGATCTCATGCTATATACAATACGTAGATTAATATCATGAGTGCGGTTACAAACTTTAGATGTATAGAAATCTTTTCTATATCCACAAACACTGCAGCAACATATTAAATTTGAAGCATATCCTTTTTTTCCTTCAATACTAAGATATTGTCGTTAATACACTGTGGAAAACATAAAGATTCAAATATAGTTTTTAAAAAATTTCAACATCAATTACTCTATAACCATTTCTTTTTTAATCATTTTTATTTGGAATATCATTTTTAATATATTCAATCTTGTTGGCTGATCTTGAAGAACTAGTATCAATGTCTGAATATTTTTTTGAGTTGTCATTGATGTTGGTGATGATAAATACCACAAAAAACTCTTTTCTTTCCAGTAACTCTAGTCCTTTGCTTGACTCTATCTTTTCTTCCCATAATTAAGACTAATTTTTATTAAAATTTGATAAAATATGTTCTTATTACACTTAACAACTCAAACAAAGTAAATATTTGCATTTTAAGAATGTTTAAAAACTGAAATAATTAGAGGCAATCGAGTCAAGTTTAATTTAAGCAAAGTAGATAATCAAAGTAAAAACAAAGTAGAAAAAAGCCTTTATTATGAGCAGATTTATAACTTTATGTGAGCCTCTGAAATAAGCAGATAAGCAGAAGCTTTATCGTTGCTATGTGCGTTGCTATGGTTAAACTTGATGAGTTTGGTTTAAAAAATTGAAATTACTCCACTATCCTGACATTGTTTACAATATCTCTTAATTTCATTGTGTTCTTTATTAGTTTTTGTTTCCGAAACAAACAAAATTTTTTTTTCAATTTTTACTTAATTTAAGGGGTACTTCCCATTAAAAGTACTAGTGACGAAATTATAGAATGTGTAAAGAAAAAAGTGATTTGATGATTAGTGATTTTCTACTAATTTATACATGTATATTTACAGTAGCGGACTGGCAAATTTGAGCGGCCCGGGAAACCCCAAGTGGATCGGCCTCAAAAAAAAAAAAAGCAATGTAATGTAAAATAACATCTTAATATAATATTACATATAAGTACATACTTAATAAAAAATAAATAAACAAAAGATTCTTAACCATTTAATTATTTACTAATACCAGGAGCATTTTCTCTTATTTGATCTATTATTGTATAATTATTTAAATTAACCAAAATATCCTTCTCTATCGCCATAAGCATCAAAAACTGCAAATTATCTTGTGACAAGGAAGATCTGAGTGTATTTTTTATAATTTTTAATTTGGAAAAACAACGTTCACAAGCTACTTGCGTCGAAGATAATGTTAAAATAAATTTATATGCAAAATAAACATTGCTGTATACTTTGCTATATATATAATGCCCAAATATTTTTTTAAGAGCTGTTTCTTTTGCTGACCATCTTGTTCACACGAGTTGAGTAATTGAAAGAGAGAAGTACCTTCAATTACCGAACTAGTAGCATCTGTGACAATTAAATTCAATATGTGGGCATAACACCAAACGTGATTTTAGCCAGGCGATTCTTTACTTAACCAACTGGTGAAGCCATTATACTGTCATCGTATGTTTGCTGCTCCGTCTGTCGAATTACCGATACAATTTTTAATATGTAATCCACTTTTAATAAAAATACTAATTAAATTGTACATGTCTTTCCCTGTAGACGATTTGCAATTTAATACAGCTACTACACGTTCATAAATATTTCCCTTTACATATTGGACAACAATTGAGCACTGATCTTTTTGTGTTATGTCCTTTGTGGTGTCAATTTGCAAAGAAAAAATACCTGCTTCCTGTATATCTAACAAAATGCTATCCTCGAAAAGCTAATCCTCTTTTTCCAATTAATTTTACAACATCTATAATTCTTTCCAATACTTGCTTTCGTTCAATAATATTTTTCTGACGTATGCTTCCTTCATTTGTAAACATTAAATTATAAATATTTTTGCCTTTAGATTTGAGCATTTGACAATTTACACAATTTTCATGAGTTTTACTATTTTCATGTTCTTTAACACGTTGCAAAGTGTGCCTCCAGTCCGTTATTCCACGATTTACAAACGAACTTTCGTTTGTAATATCACTGTAAGCCAAACACATGGTTCAAAATAGAGCATTTTTTTCCGCACTATATGATAGCCAAAGAACAATAAATCATCTTACATATATATAGTTTATAAAATAATAATAATAATATTATATAATTAAAATAAAATGAGCACTTCCAGTTGGATGCAGTATAAGTTAACAATTTTGTTTAAATTGTTTCTATATATAAATTCTACGAGCCTGCGTTATTGGGTTAAATTAATTGATGGATAGTAAAACATTGGGAAAAAATAGTTAAATAGACAACCTGTTAAGAGTTAATTTTAAATATCGCCAGACGAAAGTGCAAGGTGAAAAAATAAAATGAAATAAATGTATATAAACATGTTTTCTCTTTATGTGATTGCAATACCAGTATTTGGTATTTTTATACTATATAAATATAACTTTATAAAACAAACAAATATATGTATATATAAATATATATATATATATATATATATATATATATATATATATATATATATATATATATATATATATATATATATATATATATATATATATATATATATATATATCATATATATATATATATATATATATATATATATATATATATATATATATATATATATATATATATATATATATATAATATTAGTAGTAGTAGTATTAGTATTAAGAATTGTTGTAACTGGTGTGAGCCAGTGAGTATGGTATTAACACACTATGACAGCCGATTTGCTTGATTGTGGCTCATCCAGCAATCAAGACCTGCTTTAAAACTGTTAATTGATTGTGCTTTAACCAACTCGCTTGGCAAGCTATTCCACAAATTAGCCGATCTATTAAATAAAAAGTTTTCACGACAGACTTGCTTAGTGATTTCTTTGACATGTTTAAAGATGTGACCTCTCGTTTGAGTTTGTTGAATACTAATTTTTTTGATTGTTTTCAAATCGTTAAAACCGTTGAAGAATTTAAAAAGTTGAATCATATCTCCTCGTTGCCTCCTTTTGTCAAGGTAGTCAAGTTAAGAGCTTTAGACGATACTCATAGTTGCTTATTTTAAGTGATGGTATTAATCGAGTTGCACGATGTTGGACTCTTTCTAATAACTCAATTTCTCCCTTTCGAATAGGTGATTAAACTTGTACCGATAACTCTAACAGTGGCCGCACAAAAGAAACATAAAGTATTCTCAGCAGTCTAATATCTAAGCAAACGATGCATTTTCTAATCCGACCCAACATTTCGTTGGCTTTGCCTACGCATTTTATAACATGATTTTTCCATTTCAGATTGCTTGAGAAGATTACTCCAAAATCACTTTCAGATTCTGTTATGTTTAACTTTTGATCATTGATATAAAGGGGTGATTTTTTGTTATTCCGGCCAAAGTGCATGACCATACATTTTTAAATATTAAATTTCACAAGCCAGTCTTGAGTCCACTTAAAAGCTAAATCAAGATCTGATTGCAAAGAAAGAGTTGATGCACTGGAAAGCATTTCATTCAAAATTTTGGTGTCATCTGCAAACAGCTTGGTTAGACTTTTTAGAGTTTCAGGCAAATCGTTTATAAATAGTACAAACAAGAGTGGTCCAATTACTGACCCTTGTGGCACACCACTGGTAATTTCTGCCCAAGAGGATACATTTTCGCCTATAACAACTCTTTGTTTTCTTTCTTTTAAAAATGCTTCAATCCATTGTATTGTCAGACCAGATATTCCATAAGCTGTAAGTTTAAGCAACAATCTTTTATGTGGCACTGTGTCAAATGCCCTAGCAAAATCCAAAAAGATAACATCAACAGGTCTACCATTCTCTAAGGCGGTTGAAATAAAATCAAGTGTTTTAAGTAGATTCGTTAAGCATGATTTATTTTTAACAAAACCGTGCTGTTGCTTGACTATTAGTTTGAACTTATATAGAAACGTTTCAAGTTTACATCTGATTATACCTTCCTATATTTTACATGCACTTGAGGTGAGTGATACCGGTCGGTAGTTTCCTTCTAAGGTTTTTTCGCCTTTTTTGTACAGAGGAGTGATATTTGCTGATTTAAATTGCACTGGCAAACGATTCTTTAAAATATACGTAAGCGGAATAGCAAAGGCTGATGCACAGTTCTTTAAAATAGCTGAATGTAAATTATCAACACCACTTGATTTGTTATCTTTTAAGTTTTTTAATCTTAGATAGACATCTTTATATGTAAAATCTTCATTTGTCATAATGAATGTTTCAGTAGTTCTTAAATCAAAAGAAGGCAGTGGACCATCATCTTCTTTCACAAATGCAGCTTGAAAATTTTTGTTTAAGATATCAAAAAAATCTTTTGAATTTTGAGTGGTTATACCATTTTCTCCCTTTAATGCTTTTATAGTATCTTTGACTGCTTGTTGATTGTTCATGTAGCTGTAGAGAAGCTTTGGATTCTTGATGGCTCTTTTTACCAGGTTAAACTCAAAGTTTTGTCTCACTTTTTTAATCTCGTCTGCTACGTTTTTGCAAATCATTTTGTATTTAGATTTCAAAACAGGGTCTTTCCATTTACAAGAGCAGTTTTTATATTTTAAATTTTGTTTGCTTCTAATAAGAAACTTTAACCTAGCATTAACCCTGGCTGGTCTAATTTTTAAAGAGTTAAATGTCTTTTTAATTGGAGTGAAAGGATTACATGCCACCTCAGTATAAAAAATCAGTTCATCAAACATTTCTCGTATGTTTTTGTTACTGAAGCATTGTATCCATTCAATGTTTGAAATTAGATCAGATATTAGTTCAAAATTGGAATTAGTAAACATAAATCTTTGCTTACTTTTATTGTCACGGATTGCTTTATCAGACAAGATGAAATTGAAAGATATTATAAGATGGCCTCTGGTTATATTTCCCAGAACAAATTTTGAATCTATTTCGTTAACACTCGCTGACTGAGTTGTAAAGATTAAAGCTAAGGTACTCCCAAGTTGTTCATCTGACAGCTGGAAAGTTGGTATGTTATATTCTGATAAAGAAAATTATCATTTAAAATATCTGTAAATTTATATTCAATTCCATTCTCATTTGAAATTGCATCAACACAGCCATTTGACCAGTTGATTGATGGGAAATTGAAGTCGCCCATGATAAGTAAATCTTTGAACTTATTTTTGTCTATATATTTGCGTGCCAGGCCAAAAACCATATCAAATTCTGCTATATCCAAAAAATCATTTGGCCTGTTGATACATCCAAGTAAATACTTGTCATTATCAAAATAAACAACTGCCCACACTTGTTCTAGTTTACAGGGATTTAGAACAGCATCATTTAGTTCATAGGAGTCTAATGAATTGTCTACATATAAACAAACACCACCGCCTTTTCGTCCGTCTGATCTGTCTTTTCTGTACAGATGGTAACCTTCAATGTTTACTACTGAATTACTTTTAAACCATGTCTCAGTCACAGAAATTACATTTGGTTTGTATTGTTCAATTACCACTTTAAACTCATTTAACTTGTTATCGATATAGGTAGCATTTAGGCATAAACATGACAGGTTTTTAATTTCATTGCAATCTGAAACTGAATTATGTATACAATTATTGATCTGATTTCTTTTTGAATTTGATGATCTTATTGCCACGGATGCCATACCAAAAGGGGTCATTGTTCGGTCTTGCTTGATTCATTTTATTTCTTTCAGTTCTGAGGTTAAAATCTTGAAGTCTCTGAGACTCAGTCAAACCTGGACTAAGATAAGATTGAAATACCAGTATTTGGTATTTTTATACTATATAAATATAACATTATAAAACGAACAATATATATATATATATATATATATATATATATATATATATATATATATATATATATATATATATATATATATATATATATAATATATAAAAATAACCTTATAAAATATTAGAATTAAAAAAAAATGAGAATAAGATCTGCCAACAACGTTCTTAAGATTTTTTATTTTTAAAATGCAATCTAAAAATTTTAAAATTTTGTAATTTTAATAAATTTATAAGATGTATTTTAAACGTTGTTCGACCGGCCCACCGGGAAATGTCCCGGTGTCCCGCCGGCCCAGTCCGCCACTGTATGTATATAATAATAAATTAGTAAAAACACCTATATAGTTTTTGTTTTCTTTAACACTGTGTTTCACCATCAGTAGGTTCATCAGGAAGAATCCTGATTCTTCCTGATAAACCTACTGATGGTGAAACACAGTGTTGAAAAAAACATAATTTAGATAAGTGCTTTTACTTATTTATTATTGCTCTGTTCTTTAAGAACATTGAGCACTCTGTTTGTAGAATACACTAACATAATTTATATATAATAATATATATATGCTCACGAGTACGCTTGTAACCGACAAAAAAAAGGAGTTTTACTGGACAAAAAACAATCAATATTCATTGAAATAATTTTTATTAAAACATTTACACGATCTATCAACTCCGACACATAAAATATCTTTTCACTCTGCTGAAAAGAAAGAATACAGAAGACCTTTTGGGGGAAATGCTTTCTTTGTTCGTAAAAACTTAATGCTTTCCCTTCACGCAATACGCGAAGATGAACGCATTCTTGAAGTAAAAAGTTCATATGGCAACAGCATTTTTATTTTTATTGCATTTTATCTAATTTCATGCAGAAATACTTCTGAATCATTAGAACAATATCTGTCTCAACTTAGTATAACTGCCTCCATCACATATACGAAGATGAAGGAGTGTATATAATTGTCAGCGATTATCAGTCATTTCCTGAAAATATGTTTGACACGGAAGTTTGAAATAACCAAACTCGAAACAACTTTTTTAAGCATTTGTCTAATTTTCTTGAAGCAAATGAGCTTTTTTTTTTTTGGATATAATTAGTGGTACTGGTCCTACCAATATCTATAAGCATAAAACGCTATATAATTCTTCTTAATCAATCACACAGCATTCTTAAAAGAATCGTCAATATGCTTTACAAACTGTAAAATTATTCCTCCTTCACATTTAAACATGAGTGACCATTTACCCATCGCTACACATATTAATCTTAAAAATAAAAGTCTAACTCCAGTTATAAAAAATATAGTTAAAAAATATGATACAATCCAAATAATGCTTTATTTGGATTGTATCGTATTTTTTAGGTATATTACTTTATTGAAGTTTATAATCGGAACCTCTCTCAGTTCTTCAAAGATTACACTTTTATTGGAAAAGCAATAGAAAAACAAACTCAAACAACATGCGAAAAAGAATGTTTTCAAAAAAAAGAATTTTGCATTTACTCTAAATCATGGTGGACACCAGAAATTAAATTATGCAAAGACATTCTCTCTTTCCACTTTAAAGAATAAAAAAAATGTAACTATAACAGATCACAGGAATCTATTTCATTTAATAAATACAAACTCGTAACCTAAAAATCAATAAAATTACCAAAAACATTGAATATGTTCGAAAAACTAATCCTCAAAAGTTTTGGATCAATATCCGAAAAATTAAATCTAGTCCAAACACTCGTATTTTTAAGATAAATAAGAAACAAAATAGAAAGAAAATTGTAGAAGAATTTTGACAAAACTTTTATACAATTCTCAACACTTCCACAATTACAAACAACAATTCCAAACACTGCAATATTCCCCAACTTATAGTTGAACCTAATAAAATACTCTTATTAACTTCCGACATTGAATCTTGTATTCGTAAGTTAAAGTTTAATAGATCACGTGACTCTTGTGGAATTACTGCAGAACATCTTAAAAACTCTTCTAACAACAACCTCCTTATATGGCTTCCAAAGTTTTTTAAGAGTTTCTTTAATAATGGAGCTGTGCCGGAGTACTTATCAACTTCCACATTCATTCCAATAGTAAAATCCTATAAAAAATCTTTTAATAATTTAGATAGCTATCGTGGTATTAGTATCGCACCTATCTTGACAAAGCTCTTTGAATATATTATCATGCAAGTATGTCCGGAAATATCAGACAGCCACTCATCAATTTAGTTTCAAGCAAAATAGCTCCACCCTGCATGCAGAGTTCCTATTGAGTGCGACAATAAGCTCTATAATAATAATAACTCGCTATTTGTAGTTTAGACGCAAATAAGGTCTTCGATAGCTGTAACTGGGATTTGCTGTTTGAAAAACTTTATTACAACAAAAACCAACCGCTATCAGTAGTTCGCACACTACAATCATTATACCGCTCGGGTGCAGCTAATATATTATATGTTGGACATAAATCAAATAACTTCCGCTTGTCTTAAGGTGTGCGAAAAGGATCCATTTTATCGCCACATTTATACAACATCTACACTGAAAGTATATTAAGTCAAATTGTTTCAGATTGTAAAGTTGGTTTTTCCCAGAAAATCAATAATAAACTGAAACGCCTTGGATTCCTATAGGAAAATTAAGGCCATGGAAAAAATACAGCTACAACCCAATCAGCAAATGTAAACGAAAAAGTTATTCAATTTCAGTCAATCTCCATAGCTCTTATAAAATCTGGAATTCATTTTTGTCAACTATTAACTATAGTGCATTTGTTCAAACCTCTGGCTGTGTACCAAACCTCTGGCTGTGTACCAAATCTACCATAAGGATTAAAAATTTGTGGTTATAACAATACTTCTCCTAATAAATTAGATTCTGTCGGAAGATCAACATTAAAATTTATCTTTAGTATTTCAAAATACAGCAAAAACTATCTGCATTCCTATTTTAAAACTGATGACGTATCTACCATCCTCGTTCGAAACAAATTGATTCTGTTTATTAGATTACTGAGTAATCCGACTTGTTTTTCCTTAATTTTAACTCAAATATCTGATGTTAATAAGGATAACTGCTTTATCAACGAAGTAATGAAAATTTGCAACCACCTGGAGCTAAGCTTCATTCAGTGTTTGATTAAAGGGGAGAAAATCATTATCAAACGTCGTAACGATGACGTAGAAGATAATATAGCGGAAATTTTAAACCAGTCCTTTGAATTCTGGTTCTGAATTCCAGTTGAAATTTTAAACCAGTTCTTTGAATTCTAGAACATCAGAGAACAAAGAATGATAATCAAAAGTTTGATGGAAGAAAGCATTCCAACCCAGTCGGCATATCCAGCATTGTAAATACTCGGAGTATTGATTACGTATAACATACCGCCGTTGATACCAGAAAATACGCATTTAGTTTTAAGTTTCGAATTCGAGTTCGATACCAATTATTTATCAAAAATACGTATTATATAATATTTGATCAAAATCGGATACGATATCGTACCTGATTGTGATCAAATAGCAACATATTTAAAGCAAATATTTTCGTTTTTCAATGGAAAAACGAAAATATTTGCTTTAAAGCGCATGCTTAAACTGAAATTGCGAATGCAAAATTTGAATTAAAAAGGTTTCTCTTGATAAATTAAGTAAAAAGCTTGTCTGGAATGAAAAGGAATCGTCAGGAATACATGAAAAGTTATATGAAGAGATATCGTTCTGTTAAAGCAGTATCACATATCTCCAGTACAGTTTTTACTGATTATCAGTGCATTATTTACTTATTTTCATCAGATATAGATTATATATAGAAATTTTTTTTTTTCATTATTTATAGATTACCAGACTGATTTGCTGTCAAGTTCATTGAATGAATCATCTGAAGCTATTTCGTTACCGGAAAACAAAAGTCGGGATGATTTTAAAGAACTATCTGTCAGTATTAGTGAGTACTTATCAGAAGGCGAGAATAACAGTCAAGATGATGAATCAAATGTTTGTGATTTTTCTAGTGATTTTGAATTCAGTGAGACTGATATTGATTCTGAACCCAAACCAGTATATATCATGGTTAAATCGTATTTTATGTACATAAACTAAAAAAGTTAAAAGCGCAACTTTGCGTATTTGAAAGAAGAGCGCATAATTATGCAATAGTTGTTAAATTATGTTTAAAATCTATTTCTTTGAATACATCTTAGTTGAAAATTATGCAAACTCTTTTGTTTAAAAATATTCTAAAAACAATAGAACTACTTCATTTCTTTTTATTACGCAATGGAAAAGTAGCGTTATATCATTTGTGAAGAACTTGCACAAGTTGCAGTTAAGCACAATTTAACAAGAGATGCTATAAATGATATACTGCTAATTCTCAGACAGTCAGGAAAATTTGAAAAATGTGACATAACAAAAGATGCCCGCACATTGATTAAAACTCCAAGTTCTATTGGTATATTGAGCAAGTGTGATGGTAGTTACATTTACATAGGATTGAAGAAAGGAATAGATGATATATTTGCTATTAATAATGCTGAAGTAGATACTAACTTCATAACTATTGATGTCAATATTGATGGACTTCCTATTCAGCGCTCAAATAATTTGCAGTTTTGGCCATTACTTTGTTCAATAGTTAATATAATATCTTGTCCTTTTCTGGTGGCTATTTATAGTGGAAATGCAAAACCGTCAAGTGTTCATGATTTTTTACAAGATTTTGTAACTGCAGTTAATAACCTAACATTTAATGGATTAGTTATTAATGAAAAGCATTATAAATTTAATTTACGTAATTTTATTTGTGATGCTTCAGCATGTGCATTTGTTAGATGTTGCTCAGGTCACACATCAAAAAATGGGTATGAAAGGTGCACATCTGTGTCAGAGTGTTATGAAAGAAGAAGTATTTATACAAATGACAATGCAAATTTAAGAACTGATGCTGAATTTAGGTCAAATGCTTATCCGTTACACAAGAATGGAAACAGTCCATGCCTGCTAATAAATAATTTAGATATGGTACATTCTTTTGTCATTGAACCTATGCACAATTTGTTCCTAGGAGTGTGTTGTCGATTTCTTTTTTTCTTGAAATTTAAATAAAAAATTCATATCAGCTTTGCTCAACAACAACCGATTTCAAATCGAATGCTGGATATAGCCCAGTCCACTACTTCTGACTTTGTTAGACAGCCAAGAGGTCTTTCTGAAATAGAACATTTCTTAAATAGAAATTTGAATTTTTAGAACTATGATGTATCAACATAAATTGTTTTCTAAAAGCTAACATAAAATAACAATATTTAACAACTTCTCTCTTATTATGACATCTTATCTCTATCAGGTATATTGATTTTCGATTCATAAATGATGTTTTCTTTAAATTTACTTATCCATTACATTTTTTCATTTCAGGTTTATCATATGATGGATTTATGCGATATAAAAGAACGAATATATGTAAATTTTTGAAAAACATCTGCTAATAATTATTCCAGTCAACGTTCAAACTTCAATGTTGCATATGTCATTTTTAAGTAGTTTTTAGGCTTTTCTAAATGTGTTTCTTATTCACATGATTTTACAAGCAAGGTCTGCAAGCAAATTTGAGCTGAAAATTTTTTTTTTAGCTTATAAGGAGAATTGGCATTATTCTTTGTTTAATTTAGTTTATTTAAATATAGTGGTTCTAATAAATAAATGTTTGTTTGTTCTTGGTTTTTTACTTATCTGTTTTCAGATTCTTATAAACTAGGCAACTCAGCTAAGCAAGTTTTGTTTTATTTATTAGTGCAATTGGAAAGAGCTGAAAGTTATTTTTTAGAGCAATTGAAAAGAAATGAAGTGTTTTTTAGTAACTTCACACAGTATAACTGATACTGATTTGAGTAAGTTTACTATTTTGTTTTATTTTATATTGGATTTATTTTATATTTGATATATATCATATTAGATATACGTTTTATGTATTTAACATTAAAAACTGACTGTAATTTGTTGGCACGAAAGTTTATAAACATAAATCTGCCTTTGTTTCAGTATATTTTATATTTCAATGTATCTATATAAATATTCTTTCTTAGAAAAAATAAATTAGTTCCTTTTGAAAGTAGTTAAAAAAAAAAGATGATGTTTTTACATATTTCATTGTGTAAAGTGTTATTCCACTTTTTAAAGGTATGTTAATATATATATATATATATATATATATATATATATATATATATATATATATATATATATATATATATACATATATATATATATATATATATTATATATTATATATATATATATAATATATATATATATATATATATATATATATATATATATATATGTATATATATATACATATATGTATATATGTATATATATATATACATATATATATATATTTATATATATATATATATATATATATATATATATATATATATATATATATATATATATATATATATATAATTACTTTAGAGTAAAATATACTGACTGACATTGCTTCAATTTTTTATACAAGATTGTGCATTTATTATTTTTGTGCATTAAGGTAAAAATAGTTTTGTGCATTGTAGTCTAGATTCTTTGTTAAATTAAAAATAATTGATGTAAATAAAAATTGTTTAATATTTTTGATAAACCACTCATGTATATAATCATGTAAAAAGATATGGATTTCAATAAATCTTAAGTTAAATAAAGTTTTTGATTAGAAAAGATCACTATTTGTAAGTTTCTTTTATGTTCATTTATTCAGTTGTAATAATAGTAAGATTACTGGTAATATGTTTAATGATAACAGTGAAATTGAAATATATAGTATTAGGCTCTAATGCTAATAGGCAACTTGAAAATAGTTGTCAAATGAAAAAAATAAATCTAGGCAGAAATGCAACTTGGCGTGCAGAAAACTTACTTGATAGAATTCAGTGTCAAGCAGTGTTAATGTCTGTTGATTTGATTTTACTTTAAACACTTTAGAACAAAGTAAAGTATGAGTTGAACTATTTATGGTAACAATTAACACTTTAATATCTAAATAATTTTTTTTTTATATAATTTCTAATCAAAAGAATATAATCATAATTATGTATTTTTTTTCATTTTTTTTTTAGTTTGTCTTCCCTTTGTTATCTTTTGATTAGCTAACTGTTGAAACATGGTTTTAATTTTGTAAATTTAGTATGATGTGAAATTTACTCTATTAATCATTAGTCAACAGTTAGAGAGAAGCTGGAGCTTAATTAAGAAATGCTGGAAATTAGCTTTTAATCAGGGTAAAAATAATTTTGTTTACTGTTAACATAATAAAACCAGTTAATACTGTTTATTCCGTGCTTTTTTACATTTGTTAACATGCTGCTTTGGAAACACTTTCTTTCTCTCCCTCTCTCTCTTAGATGAGAGGGCGATTTAATAAAACTTATGTAATTATTGAGCTCTTACGTATTTCCTAATACCACAAATGATAATGACCATTTATAAGAAATATTTTACGAGTTGCTTGCTATTTTATAATATAGTTGCTCAAATTGTTTAACTATAATTGTCCCTTGATTGTTCAAATATTGTAATAAATAAAATCTTTTAAGTCCAAGTATTTAAGTTAATAAAATATCTTATTAAGTTGTGGTGTTATTTGCCAGCGTTACTATAGTAACAATGTATGCATTGTGTTGTCTAGCCTTTTTATAATCTTTTTTTAATTATTCTTTAGACACAGAATATATATTTTCTGTTATTATTATCCTAATTCTACTAACAATAAAATGCAAATAGTACTTTTGTAATTAAAAATGGTAATTTTTTTTTTTCATGTCTTTTTTAAGGTATTTGCAGGCTTTACTTGACTTCTTTTCTGGCACCTGTGTTGTGACAGATTTTAAAAAGAACTCAACTGATGTTAATGCGGTCTTTATGTCGTTACCTATAAGCAATGACGTTGCTGATAGGGAGTCAAAGTTAAAATATTTATAGATAAATTTGTATTTAATTTTTCAGATAATATATCAAGTTATTAATGTGTTTTTATTGGTATTAATGATTTGATAACTTATAACCCGTATTACGATTTGCTTACTGCTAGTCATTATAATTATGTTATGAATTCATATTAGTTAATCAAATTGTATTGAATATTCTCTGGTTATCGTGTTTTATACGTGTTTGAATGCGAGTTTGATACTCAGTAGGTGTCGTATTGTATACCTGTCTTTAAACGCATCTGATGTCTTTTTTGAATGCGCGTTTGACACAATAAAATGGCTAACAAATATTCGTAAATAATGCGTATTCTGGAAAATTTTGAAATGCGCATGTAATACCAGGAAAATATCGTATTGAATATTCTCTGGTTATCGTGTTTTATACGTGTTTACAAGAGTTTCAAATGCGAGTTTGATACTCAGAAGGAATCGTATTGTATACCTGTCTTTATACGCATCTAATGCGTGTTCGACACGATAAAATGGCTAACATACAATACCACATCGATACGTATTTAAACGAGTTTCTAATGCGCATTTACAACTAAATTTGCCAAATCGGAAGGAGAATCTTCATAAGAATTTAAATTTAGAGTATAAAATATTAGTTTTATGCCCTTTGTATTTTTACCTGTAATTTTGGGTGATAAAATGATTAAATAAATAAAATAAATAAATATTACGTATTAAAAAGAAAATAAAAAGTTCTTTTGGTTTAAAAAATTTTTTTGATCAAAAGAGTTTACATAAATTAAGAAATAAATAAAACTTTGCACAACGTTACATTAAAAACATGAAACCTAAAATTTAAGGGGGGTTTGTCAAAATAATATTATTTATACTTGTACGCCTTATTTTTATCGCGCTTTTTTAATTATAAAATGCCATAAACCACGAGCATTTCGTCCCATTGAAACAATAACTACATTAAAAGAATACAAAGTGCTGTAAGGCTTTATTTACAACCTTGATTTACAAGCTATTTACATACATTACATGAGTTTGTTATGGGAAATTCAATAACAAAAAAAAATGTAATTTTTACTTATCAGGTGTGAATATATTAAAATGAAAGAAATAAAAGTTTTAAATATACTTCTCTAACTTCTTTTTTTTTCATAACTAAAAATTTTTATTTTAAAATCTGATTTTTTTTTGTAAAAAATTAATAGCATAAGGATGTCTGTTTACGTAAAAATGTGCTATTAGACTTTAAAAAAAGGTGCTATTTCACTATTTCCACTTAAGAAAACTTAAGGACATTATGAATATCCCATAATCTTACGCATCCGTACCAATATGTAAAAATGTAAACATTGGCAAATATTACCAATTTAATCTTAAGTCAATATTGGCAAACAATACTCCACTAATATTTGCATATCATTATTGGGTAATATTGGCATGGTAATATTGAGCCAATATTGGTATTTCAATATTAGTAAAACAATAATAGAGTAAGATTGGTAGGCAAATATTGGCCAATATTGATATGCCAATATTGGCGCAATATTGTTTGCCAATATTGGTAAGGATATATTGGCGTAATAGTGCATGAAAAAATTGGCACCATATTGAATATCTTGGCCAAGATTGGCCAAGATACCCAATATCTCGCCATTGTTACACCAATATTGTTTGCTAGCTGGGTAGTAGACACGTACCGTCCACAAATAATAGCTATTAGTGAAACATGGTTCATAAGCATCTCGGTTGTATATCTAACTGGCTATAATCTATATAGAAGAGACAGAAATGATGGGCGCGAAGGAGGTGGTGTGTGTCTATATATTACTGAAACTATTAAATCGTTAGAGCCAAGCGATGCTGTTTTTAACTTAAGTAAAACTGGACAAATTTGGGCTACAGTGTATTTTGAAAACAAGTATTTAGTTGGTTTTACAGACCAAACGATTATGTTGACATGAACAATTTTGATTTGGTTTTCAAAACTAAAGACTATATTGATAGAAAAGAATATAAAAATTTCCCATCGATCGTATAGTCAAGTGGATACATCACAAACATTAAAAATGAAAATGTCATCGAACATAAATTTAGTGAAACTCTAAGCAAAACATTTCAGCATCTAAATGTTCCAACTTTTCAAATTTCAAATAATTCTGCTACTAACACTCTTGATCTAATCTTCACAACACAGCATGGAAACATCTGTGCTATTGATCCAAGATCTGTCCTCGGTAACATAAATAAAGGTCATATGGTCATCTTTTTCGATTTCATTATTAAAAATACACTGTAAATAACTGTAAAACTCCGTAAGATTTATCAGACTTTTTCCATTTTTATGACACACTCTGTGTCATAAAAAGTGTGTGCTAGGAGTGCAATTTATTCTTCTTATTTTTTAGTTAAAATAATTAATTTTTTTTTGAAGTAAAGATTTCCATATGGGAAAGACTAAATACCAATTATGCCGGGAAAAGAGCTATCCATGCATAAATGCTTCAAATAATTCTTTTAACCATGGCTTCTGTAGATTTTGTTCTGTGGACATAAACGTTTCAGTTGGTGTAACTCAGATTAATCTGCATTTAAAGTCAAAGAAACAAGAAGAAAGTGAAAAATTAGCTAGATCGCACTCTAAATTTGTGACAAATTTAGATGGTTTAGCTCTGAAACTACCTACAAAAGGCAAAATTTTAAGTAACGAATACCAAGTAGTTACGGCTGAAATTGTTGTTGTTTAGATATAATTGATTCAAACTGTGCATTTTCAGCAGCTGATGGTGATAATGTTAAATATTAGCATATGTTTCCGGATTCTGAAATTACTAAAGCATATCAACAGAAGTCTGATAAACTTAAATATATGATTCAGTTTGGCATTTTCTCTTACATTAAAAATATATTTAGAATGAGTTGAAATGTTTGCCATTCATATTTCGATTGAAACAACTACATCACAGACAAAAAACAATATGACGCTTATGCCATGTACTACTCTAATCACTTTCAACAAATAATTACATTGTACTTGTAGGAAGTAGGGTTGAGGTTTTACCGAAAATTTACCGGTAAATCGGTAAAATTGTTTTACCGATTTACCGGTAAAATGATGTCGGTAAATTTCGGCAAATATTGTTTTTTTAATAACGTTGAAGGATGCTTGAAAATGTTTTAGAATGCTTGAAATGGCTTAACCAATAAATTAAAAATTTAATTTTCATTTTCCTGTCAACAAAGCTGTTGTTTGTTATGCTTGAAAAGTGATTTTGTTGGTTTAGATTTGTCTAAACACTTTAAGAAAAACGATTTTACTTTCTTGTGACTTATTTATCAATCAATGTATTCTGGAAAACGATATTACATCCACGGTCATTTACAAATAGTTATAAAACTAATATTAAGTAAATACCTATAAGTTGATATAAAAAAATATTTCTTAACACAAATAATAATAAAAATGATGAACAATGAATTAATAATAATGATAACACTATATTCATAAAAAATAATCTATTGAGTATAATATTTATAAATTTACACTAAATAAAACCAATTAACTAAAATAAACAGAAAGAATTAAAAAGTTTTAAATACTTAACATATATAAAAAGTAAAATAAAGAATAAGTACAGAACAAGTACAAAAAATTATAATAAACAACAACAAAAGAAAACAAACAAAAAAAAAAAATAAAGAAAAACTAGACTGAATATAAAAAAATAAAAAAAATAATAATACTAACAACTATAATCAATACTACTAGAATACAACCGTTACAATAATAATCAAAAAAACTTAAAATAAACACGTCACACTCTAATATAAAATAATAAAATCTCCAGCTAACAGACAAAAATAGATTAGGTGGGTAAAAATGTATAGGAAAAGTCAACAAACGAGAAAATCAGGAACATTAAAACACAATACAAACACACACACACACATTTTTTTTCATACATTTTAATTTAAAGATATCTTTTTGTTGTATTTGATTGACATTTTTTTCCTTTTTTTTTCTTTTGGCTTAATTTTGTTAATGCTTTCATTTATTCTTTAATATATATATATTTTTCTTTTTTACTTTTAATAGTTTTTGTTTTTTTCTTAATGATTCTTTTTTCTTTCTTTTTCACCGCTACAAAAAAGCGACTGCCATTTGCGATGTCATTGCAAAGTCTTCATCATTCATATTTATTGTGGTCTTCATCACTAAATTTGATTTGCCTTTTGGCAAAATGTCGGTCGCTTGGAAACACTACACCTTAAACAAAGGGAAAACAGTTACTTGCAAAATTCGTGGAAATACAAGTCAATACACAAGTTCCACAACTGGAATGTGGTATCACTTAGACAAGAAACATGGAATCAAAAAAGAAACACAGGAAAAAGTGACACCAAAAGCTGCATCACAATCAAAAAGGCCTAAGATTTCAACTTTTTTTCAAAAGCAATCAATTGAAGAAGTGATTTCAAGACTTACAGCACTGGATGGATTTAGTTTCAATGCCATTGTTAACAGCTCTTTCATTCGATCTGCAATGTCTGAAAAAGGTTATAATTTCCCAAAAAATCACAAACAAGCAATCCAGTCAGTTAAAAAGTTTGCAACTGGCGTAAGGAATGACCTTAAAAACTTTTTCAATTGTTTAGTGGCAATGGGAAAACGCTTTTCAATTACACTGGCTGAGTACACTTCTTTGAAAAATCGAAGGTACACGAATATTAATATTCATCAAAAAAACAATCACTGGAATCTGGGCTTGACTCGAATTTCCGGATCTCTGCCGGCTGAAAAAGCTGCAGCTGTTGTCACTGAAAAAGTGGCAGAATTTGGGTTGAAACTAGGCGACAGCATTGTCTGCTCAGTTACTGACGGAGCTTCCATGATGGTTAAGTTCGGAAAACTGGTTCCAACCGAGCATCAAACTTGTTATACCCACGGAATGCACTTGGCCGTTCAAGAAGTGCTGTACGAGAAGCCTTCTCAACAAATCCAACAAACCTCATTTGAAGAAACAAGCGACGACGACGTCAGCAGTGACGAATCTGAATCTGACACCGAAGTCAGTTTGCTTGGTGCCGCCATGGATGAAAACATTCCTATTCCGAAAGTGAAAGTTCACTTGCAATCTGTCATCACAAAAGTCAGAAAAATTGTCAAGTTATTTCGAAAATCGCCCGTCAAAAATGACGTCCTTCAAGAAGAAATTAAGAAAGAGCACGGAAAAGAGGTTTCACTTATCCTTGACTGCAGAACAAGATGGGACAGTCTGCTGTCAATGATTCAACAGTTCCTCAAAGTCAAACATTCAATCAGAAAAGTATTGAAGGACATTTCTCCACATTTGATTTGCAGTGATGATGAAGAACACATTTTATCCGACATTGTTGCTGCTCTTGAACCAGTCAAATTAGCAGCAGAAGCACTTTGTCGACAAAATGCAACTCTTCTTACTGCTGAAGGAATTTTCAAATTGTCTGGATTATTTGTGACAAAAATTCGATGCAGAATGAGTGACGACTTACTTGATACACTTTGTTTTCTCAAAGCTCATTTTTTATCCAAAAATAAATCTCAAAACTAACATTAATGTATTTTATTTACATATTACTACATTTTATGGTCTTCTGTTTATGCCTTTTTATTTTTTACCGATTTTACCGGTAAACTTTGATTTTTTTACCGTTTTACCGGTAAATTTAAAAGTCGGTAAAAGCTCAACCCTAGTAGGAAGGTGTACTGCGGAATTGTATTGTTTGTAGGAAGGTTTACTGCGAAAGGCCTTCTTCGTCATTTTAAAAAGTTGTTAGGGAAAATTCAGTTGCGACCAGAGTCAATTCTTTCCATTAGTATGGACGATCCCAACGTCAATAAATTGTATTTAAAAAAATTAGAAAATGATTTTGAAAAAAAAGAAAAATTCATTATCAATGTTGGATCATGTCCGCTCCATACAGTTTCCAATTCTTTTTTGTAAGGTTTAAAATCGTTGATTTCTGAGAATATTGATTTAGACAGATTAGCAATTGATTTGCACAGTTTTTTTAAATTTTCAGCAAAAATAATATTTCGC
The DNA here is from genome assembly GCF_038396675.1 of Hydra vulgaris. Lineage (NCBI taxonomy): Eukaryota > Metazoa > Cnidaria > Hydrozoa > Anthoathecata > Hydridae > Hydra > Hydra vulgaris. The sequence continues at coordinate 33,997,023 of NC_088923.1, forward strand.
TGTGAAATCATTCACTGAGTTCCAAGGTCAAAAAATATTGAGACACGCCTCTACTTGTTGGATGAGCATTCAAGACGTATAAGTGAGGGTAACGGAGCAGTTAGACAATTTGCGAGAATAGTTTTTAAAAGTTTTACCAAATCAAAAAGAGTTCAATGGTAAAGCAGGTATTGCAACAACTGAAAGGTACATTGGTATTAAGAAAGCACGAAATAATAAAATGTTGCCTGCCATTGCATACTCTATTATCTTTATTACTCATGGTTTCTTAGGCTTCATAGTTGCCTTAGAAACAAAACAGCCAATGATTACAGTCCTGTTCTCAAAGATGCAGAATCTTCTTAAGAATTTGCTCGCGAAGTTATTGACGATGACGATGTTATTCTGCAACCATCCTAACGGTTAAAGCCTATATCAAAGTTGAAAACCCTTGACATAAGTAATGCTGAGATTCACTAGGTAACATGCCTTTCTTATGAGTTGGTTTCTTATTTTAGTTTTTTTAATTTTCAAAATTGACTATGCTAGAATGTTATTTTTAAGATAAACAACTTGTAATGTTTTTAGAACAAATGTGAACTTGGTTAGAAAACTGCTTTGAAGCTTGAATCTTTTGATGGCCTTGTTAGCAAGAAAGTCGTCAGTTTAATGAAAAACTTTTTGTCCAATAGCAGTACGTACCTATTAAAGAATCTTCTTCTGGATATCCAAATGAGTTGTATTTATTAACACTTGCCATTTATCTTAACATTTGTATTTCTTTAAGCAATTTATATTTGCTATTTTTATTTTTATTTTTATAATTTTTTATTATTATTTTATTTTCCATAAGCTGATTTTTAGGCTGGTTTTATTTTCAGGTGATACGTGATGCAATATACTTTCATCCTAAGGAACATGATGGCTTAAAAGCAGTTGATGCAATTGACCGAATATCACATGAAGTATTTTTAAGCTTAGACCCATTGGATCAAAATGTCTTTTAGAAAATATTTTCAAAGTTTGACTTCTGCAATATTGCCAAGAAAGAATTTCAAGAATTTCAAAATGATAAATTACCAGATTTTTTAAAGAAAGAAGAGTTTTCTCTTAAAGCCTCTAAAACACGTCCTTCATATTGGGCAATTTGTTATGACAGTATGGAATATCGGTTACAAACACTGCTGTCAATGTAGATTTTGAAGAATATTCAAAATCTACATTGGAAAAAGGTAAAGTAACTTTTATTTTATATGATTTTTCTAATGCATAAAATATATTTTGTGTTTTTCAATGAAAATAGATGATCAACGATTAAACCAACCCACTATTCATCATTTTATAACTAATTGGTGTAGTTATTTTACTAGATTCGCTGTTTGGAAGACGAAAATGGCAGTTCAAAGTACTTTTACCTTGCCAATTTGGCATTAACAGTTTTACTTCTTCCACATAGAAATGCAGATTCAGGAAAAAAATTTTCTATCAACAAAAGATTACTCAAGGTAAATTTACAAGAATAAATTGTTTTGTGTTGTCCAGATGATAAAAGAAGGATTTATATGATAGTTTGGTTAAAATCCTAGTTACCATTAGTTATCATAGTTTTTATTATTAATTTCTGTTTAGAAACATGGCAACAACATCTGTGAAGATACCCTCGAATCAATTCAACTCATTAAATACTTCATTATTTAAAGTGATGGTTCAGAAGCTATTAAGGTAACACCAGCAATAATTGATGGATGCGAAAATTTTCGTTCAGCCTATGAAAAATACTTAGTTGAGAAAAGGAAAAATGAAGTAGACTTTACAAAAAAAAAAGACAAGGAGATTATTTTTTGAGTGATTTTTTTTAAAAAAATATTTAATTTAAACTTTTTTTTAAAAAAAAATCACTCAAATATATAAATAAAATTGCTTCGATTTTAATTTCTTTTTCAATTACACTTTAGCAAAGCGCAACGATAGAAAATTAAAGCTTGAAGATATTGAACACTTCATAAAACAGCTAAAAATACAAATAGATTCTGCCTAAAAAATAGGTCAAATTTAAAATAATGTGGTTTTAAAGAAAAAGAAAAACGATGTGATATTGACAAACTCTTGTGCGGAAATCAAGAATTATCACCACATGAAATATACAAAATGTTTACGAATAACTTAAAACAGAAGATACATTTTCAATTTCTCAAAACATTAAAACATTGTTGCAAACGTGTTTGTAAAGAAGAATATTTACAAAATGGATTTGTCTACAGCAAAAGTGAAGACGCAGTCTACTGCATATACTGCACTTTATTTCTAAAGCAGGATAAAAAAAAATCTTTGGGAACTTTTGTTAACCGTGGATATAAGGAAATGTCCAATGTTTTAGAGAAACAAAAACTACATAAAGGCAATAGATACCATAAAGAAGCTATCGAACAAGCTAATGACATTTGTTATCGTTTTAAAGATCCAAGACAAATCATTCCATGACAAAGCGATAGCACTTTAAAAAACTGACAACAAATGTACCCGTACAATGTTGAAACATTAGGTAGAACAGTGCATTTGATAGGGAAACAAGGACTTGCATTTTGTGGAACTTATGAAAAGTGTATTAAAAACTCAACCCAAAAAGGTAATCCTGCAAACTTTCTTGAAGTTGTGCAAGAAATAGCTCGCGATAACGCTGAACTTAATGCGCATATACAAACACCTTTACGCAAAGATGTCAGCTGCCTTGGCCCCAAGAGTCAAAATGAATTAATTGATATAATTGGAAAGAAATGTATACAAGAGCGGCTAATTAATGAAATCAAAGCTGCAAACTACCATTCACTTACAGCAGACGGGGTAACAACTGCAAACCAAAAAATTCTATGAGTATGTATGAGATACGTAAATAGAGAAAAAGAAATTAGAAAAGTATTTCTTGACTTTTTGAATCTTGACAGGATAACAGGCAAACATATTGGGAAAAGCTTGATGAAATTTTATAGCGAAAGTGGAATTGATCTTGGTTCTTGTAGATGCACACCAAACATGCAATCTGTAAAAAAAGATGTTGCCAACTATATTTTAAAAGGATCACCAAAAGCAATAGTAACACATTGTAGCTCACATAATTTGAATTTGTCAATTGCTGCAACATCAAAAATACCAATCACTGATAACATTTTGGAGGTGTACAGAAATATATCCATTTATTTCAATACCTCTCTGAAAAGAGATCGCTTGCTGGAGCATGATGCAGAGAACCGTTGTAAGTCACCTGAAAGAAGAAAGATTTTGATAGAAATGTGCAAAACAAGATGGTCAGAAAGAGATGCCTTATATGAACACTTTTATTTAGCTATACCATTTATGGCAGAGGCATTAGATATTATTTTAGGAATACACTCTAATATAGAACAGTTCAATATAGAGTTTAGTATGGATTGGGACGCACAAGAAAAAAGAGAGGCTAACTCACTCCTTAATGCAATCACTAAGTTCGAATTCATAATTGGTATTATAACTTTGTACCGCTTACTTCACCCGTTGTTGTATATAATAGAGAGGTTACAAGGGCGCACAACTGATATTGTGTATGGATACAGTAACATTCAAGAAACAATCGACGATTTGAACCATTTACGGAAAAATGTTGAAAAAGAAACTTGTGCAGTTTACAAACAAGCTACTCGTATGGCAAGTAAATTATTTATAGAACCAACGATTCCCAGAATTCCTATGAGACAGGCCTACAGAAATAACGTACCTGCAGAGAGTCCCCATGAATGTTATAAACGGGCCTTGATTATACCTTATCTTGACACCATCATTTCAGAAATTAAAATACGATTCCAAAAGACAAATTGCATTGCTGCTAAGGTTTTATGCTTGGTTCCCTCGAAAATTTGCAGCGAAGAGATAACTGCTTTCCAAGAGTTAGTTGAAATGTATAAAAGTGATCTTTAAAACTCAGAAGCTGTAGATTAAAAATTCATGTTTTGGAAAAGAAAACTGCAGATAGACTTGGTTCATTAGCCATCATGAATATCCACTACAATGAAATTGTTGATTATAAACAAGTCTTAAAATTATTTTTTACTTTACATCCTAGAAAACTGTATGAAAAAAGTTTAGTTTTTGAATAAAAATTTAAACCATTTTCAAAGTATTCTTCTTCTTTGTATCAATACCCATTTTCTAACAAGGAGCTTGCACGCTTATGCAGTATAAAAATAGAAAAAATATTCGGATTGTGTAAACATTGTTTACACAAATATAGTTATGTTTCACGACAATTTTATCAAGTAAATTAAGTAAGATATTTGTTTGGTGTCTTAAAACTGCCTTTTTTTCCAAAAACGACCCCTCCTCCTCCTAAAAAATTTCACGGTACGGCCCTGTATTTACAGTTTTTACTGTTTATAAAACGTTTTTGCTTGTTCATTTATCATTTTTTTATACAATACTCCCTCAGTCCGATAATATGGTATACATTTCAACAAAACTTTAGATTATCGTGATTATAAAAGTAAATTGGCAACTGTCATTACATTGTTATAGTAAATACTCATGAAAATATAACCTGAAATATTTGACGTAAGCAATATCATTCTTAATTTTAAACTTAACTCTCAAACATCAGTGTTTCTTGAGACAAATAAAATTAATACCGCTGCAAGACGAGTATGGAAAGTTCTGAAGGAAATTTGTTAAACTTAGAAAGAAGGGATTCCAAATATAAAAAATTAACCAAAGAACAACGTCAAGGTATATTAGAAAAATTATTACAGCAGATGAAGGAAAGTCGGGAAAGTATATCAAAAGAATATCTTCTACAGTTAAACCAACTTTAACAGATAAAAATAAAATGGACAGATTGGAGTTTTGCTTGTCTAAAGAAAGTCTTGCAATTTATGGAGATTTGCTTTTTGATGATTTGTACGTTTACGTTCACATTGATGAAAAGTGGTTTTATTTAACTGAAGTTAAGCGCTCTTATTACTTAATGTTAAACGAAGAAGAACCGGAGAGAAGATGCAAAAGTAAAAGATTTATTACGAAAGTAATGTTCATGACTGCAGTAGCTCGACCACGCTATGATGCACATCGAAAGCATTATTTTGATGGAAAAATTGGAATATGGCCATTTGTTTATAAATCAAGCTCAAAGAAATTCTAAGAACAGGGCTAAAGGGACAATAATAATAAAAAAAAAGGAATCTGTTACAACATTGTAAAAATTTTGATCATGGAAAGTGTAATTCCCGCAATTAAATCTAAATTTCCGCCAGCATACAAAAAGAAACAATATACGTACAACAAGACAGTGCGAAACCCCATTTTTCTGATAATAATGCAGATATTGTCGCTCTAGGTTCTGCTGATGACTGAAGTATTAAATTTAAGGCGCAACCAGCAAATAGCCCCGATTTAAATAATCTCGATTTAGGTTTTTTTAACTCCATACAATTGCTGCAACATGAAGCTTCGCCAAACACAATTGATGAATTAATAAATTGTGTTCAAGATGTATTTCATCAATTAGAAGCAAATACTCTCGATAAGGTTTTAACAACACTGCAAGCATGTATGGAGTTAATTATGTTAGCAGGTGGAGGAAATTGCTATAAAATACCTCATTTAAGTAAAGAAAAACTTCGTCGCGAAGGTAGACTGCTAGAAAAATATGTATGTTCCAAAGAAGCGTAAAATAATGCCAAATCAAATTTTGAGTAAAAAAAATCATTCTTATTTAATTAAAATGTTTCAAATAAAGTTAATATAATATACTTGTCATGCACATTTTTTGATTTATTTTTTAGCAAATGTATGCCATATTTTCGGACAACAAAAATCGCTAAAATGTATACCATATTTCCGGACGGAGCGAGTATTATATAATATTATTACTTTATATTTATTGTAACTATTATTTCTATAATAATTATTTCATCAACATATGAGGAGTTTGTCTGGTAGACGCGCTAAGTCCAAGTAAATTGAATTTAGGAAAACTAGTAAAAACTAAGCTATTCATAGTTGTGCATCAACAGAAATTAATATATTTTAGACTTTCATTAAGAATCATATAGACCATATGTGTGTTTTACATATGGTCTATATGATTAAAATAGATTTTCTTAAATTTTATTTAACGGATTTTTCCGTTGGTTTTTACGGAAAATAGAAACTACGGAAACCGTTAATATTAACGGAGAAAGTGCTGTCACCTAGGCGACAAGCAAGCTTGCTGCCGGACATTCTCCGTTGAATCTACGGCAAATTTTTTAACAGTGTAGGGTTAATAACTTATTTCACAACTACTTAAAGTTTAATTACAAAAAAGCTGACACCAATAGAATCTCTGACTTTATTGCAAATGTTGATTGGGTAATGCTATTTGAAACTTTATCTGTTTAGGAAATGTATGACTAACTAATTCCCTTTTCAAATGTAGCATGTAATCAATTCATTCCAGTGTTTGATGTATCTCGAAAAAAAAAAAAACTGCCCCATGAATAAAAAATGATCTTAAAACTATAATTAAAAAAAAGCAAAATCTTAGATACCTGATCTGTGCTAGTAAATGAAAAGATCTTACTATATAGAATATTAAAATAGCTCGTCTTGCATATGAAAATGTTTCGATTAAAAGAACCAAATCCAATCCAAAACTTCTGTATAACTACCTAAACAGCCAACAACTAGTTAAAGAATTAACCAGAGTCTTAAAACAGCAAATGATGATCTAACTCAAAAACCTAGAGAGATAGCTAATCTACTCAATAAATGTTTCCAAGATGTTTTCAAAATAAAAGAGGAAGGGGAACTTCCGCATTTCACTGTTGAATTTAATGAAAATCACTCAAAGTTTGTTGATCCAGATCTAAATGTTATCAACCACGAAATGATATTAGATAAGTTAAAAAACTTTAATCAAAATAAATCATGTGGTCCTGTTAATATGCATCCATTTCTGTTCAAAAACTGTGCTGAAGCATATGCTATTCCTTTAGCGTTAATTATTAGAGCATCTTTAACTAATAGTCAGTTTCAAGTTCAATTTAAATTTGCAAACGTAACGCCACTATTCAAAAAAGGTGATAAGGTCTTTCCAGCAATTATCATCTAGTTTCATTAATGATAAAACTTTTTCAAAGGTGATAAAACTCTTTCAGCAATTATCATCTAGTTTCATTTCATTTCAAGTTGTTCTGTTCTATGTAAAATTATGGAAAGTATAAAAAGAGCTAAAGTGGAATAGTACTTGTACAAATATAATCTACTAGCAAAAGAGCAATATGGTTTTGTCAGAAACAAAGCATGTACCACTAATCTTTTAGAAAGCATTATTGGTATTCCAGTTGATGAAATTTTGTTAGATTTTGCTAAAGCCTTTGACATGCTTAAATGGATCGTAGTTTTCTTAGAAAATAGAAGAAAAAAAGTTGTTCAAGATAAAATCATTTCTGACTGGATTAAGATTTTTAGTGGTGTACCACAAGGTTCTGTAATTGCAGCATTTTATTTGTTTTATACATTAACGACCTGCCAAAAAAATTGCTTAACCTAACCAAACTATATGTTGATGATACAAAAGTGCTTTCTTAATTACCCTTACAGCTATGCGCTACTAATCTTCAAAATGATCTAGATATTGTTAACAAATGGTCTCAAACTTGGCTTCTTCTGTTTAAAATATCAAAATGTTTAGTTATGCATTATGGCCACAACAACAAAACCATTTATATACTTTAAACAGTATTCAATTAACAGAGTCAGATACAGAAAGAGATCTTGGTGTGCTTTTCAGTACAAATCTAAAATGGAAAAATCAAGTGATTTATGCTTCTAACAAAGCAAATATAATGCTTGCTTATATCAAAAAATCTTTGTTTTGATTAGTTAACTTAAACAAAGTTACTTTGTTTGCTTTATAATACTTTTATTCGTCCATTACTAGAGTTTACAGTTCCGGTATGGTCTTCATTTTCTTAAAACAGATTGTGACTATATTAAAAAAATCCAACACAAAGCTACTTAACTAGTATCATCAATCAAAATCTTTCCTTTACAAAAAGGCTCGAAGAATTAAATCTAACTACACTAGTGGAAAGGAGGCAAAGAAGAGATCTAATACAAATGTATAAAGTTATGAATATTATTGACAAATTAGAAAATAGCAATCGTTTTCCCATCGTTAATAATCATGCGGGTCAGTGCTTTAAAATTTCCAAAGAAATGACAAATCATAAGCACAGAGAAAACTTCTTCTTTAATAAAGTAGCAAATTTATGGAACTCGCCAGAAGAGTTGTAAAATCGCCTTTGGTCAACAGCTTTAAAGCAGCAATTGATTGCTGGATCAGCAGCAATCGATTATTTTGGTCGTTAAAGTGTGACTGATAACACACTCACTGACTCTGTCAGTTACAGCGTTAACTACTAACTACTAACTAACTTATATAATACATAACAACACATAATAAATAGCAAACATTACCACATCATATGACAAAAAAAAAACTTGTTAAAAACAATGCATTAAGAACATTTACAAATACAACATTATTTGCAAAGCATGTTTATCAAATTAAAAAAAAATTATTAAACGGCTTTGTTCTGAAACATGCTACATAGAATTGGTTTTGTGAAAACCAAGGCTTTTTGAGATTAACACTAACTTATTTTGAGTATATTATTATATAGTAAATTACTATTTGTATTAATATATATATATATATATATATATATATATATATATATATATATATATATATATATATATATATATATATATATATATATATATATATATATATATATATATATATATTTATTAGGGTGGAGTGAAAATAGCTTTTTTCAGAAGCATAAATATTCTCTCTGATTTATTAGACCAAGATCAGTGAAATTGAACAAGAATTACCCCCTGCTGCAATTTTTGGCTAATATTAAGAGTAATAATATTAATAGTAATAGTAATAACATTGATAGCGCAAAGTCCACATTTTTTAAATTATTTTTTAAAAGAAGCTTTAAACTAAAAACATATTAGATATGTTTGTCTCATCCATGTGTACTATAACCAAAATAATCACTTTTAAATAAAAATTTTTATTGAAATTTCTTTAAACAGATTTAAAATGAAATATTTTTCAATCGAAATTAATCAAAACCAATCGAAAAATTTAATATTAGGCATATATTAATATCCATGCTCTACTCGCAGTTTTAATACAAGCAATATTTCTAATTTTTAGTAATTGTATTTAGTTTGTAGTAAATAATATTAATTATAATTTTAAAATATTTAATAATAATAGAGCTATAATGTATAATGTAATTATTATGCTGGATCCAAAATTTTTGAGAATAAATAATTTTTAGGGATCGCTACTCATGGTCCACTTTATATTTGGGCACCCGAAACTTTTTTCTTAAAAACACAGAGGTTTTATAAAAGTTGCAAAAAAGCTCATATTACCAAGACCACTTGGTAATATGAGCACTTTAAATTAGCTCAAAAAAATAACATTAATTGAGTAAAAAAATGCCAACCTGACAATTAGAACTAACTTTTGAAATATAATGATTCGCTATTAACAAAACTTATCATTAAAAATCAAATTTTAAGCCACTTTTTGTTGAAACAATGCTACTATGTTTTCCGCAAAGAAATGAGTTCGTTATTTTTTTTATTTTATTTACTCAAACTTTTGAACGATAAAAACTCAAGTTTTTTGATTTTAAACTACAGAAAAATATTTAGTACTGTTAAAATATTAAATTTTTTTACCATGTTTTGTTTTTATTCAAAAAGCAATTAAAACCGCTGCTGTTTTAGGATTTTAAACTAGGTAATTTCAATGAAAAACACTGGGTAATTTGAGCATGCCCATATTACACAAAAATGCCATCTTTAAATAAAGTTGAAACTAAATGTTTCTATGCATTGTGTTTTAAACAAAAATGGATTGGATTTTAGGCTAACATATTTTTCTTTATGAAAAAATATATTTCATTATTTTAGCATCAAAGTTTCGCGCCACAGATTTATTCATGCGTGATGATATTATTTTAACCACATATTACCCTTTGGTTAAAATAATATCATCACGCATTTTATGCGTGATTTTGGTTAAAATAATATCATCACGCATTTCATGCGTGATGATATTATTTTAACCACATATTACCCTAATCTACCCTATGTTTCTTTGTATAGCTTAATACTTTGCTAGGCTTACTGATACTATGGCTCACAAGTACTATGATAATGCTATACTATTATATTTCAGTAAACAGGATGTTAAGATATAAAATAAATCAGCTATTATTTTGGTATTCAAAGTCACTCTCTGAGTTGGAACTGTCATTTGAACTAGATATGATGCGGCATATAGTATACACTGAGGCATATTCGTTTAGACGCATCAAGTTTTTTCTTTTTATCTTGATTTTTTTCTATGTATTGTCAACTGATATGCATGCAAGTTATTATCAAAATAATTGTTGTGTTGTGGGCAAATAAAAATCACAAAAAAAATTTTTCTATGTGTCTTTATTAACATGAGAGTATGTTTGATATACAAAAGTACATTTTTTAATTGGAATATATCTATAGACGCAGTCATATTTTTGACATTAAAAGATGGAAATTAGTAATGCGTATGTCCTCCATTACATTGGATCACCTCAAAAATTCTGCCTTTCATTAACTCCACTAGTCGTTGAAGTGTAGTTTGATCTAACTCGGACCATGCTTCAAGGATTTTACACTTTAACTCAGTAACAGTTTTAAATTGGTGTCCGGCTGCTTTAGCGTCATAAACTTTTCTTGATAGCATTCCCCACACTTTCTCGATTGGATTTAATTCCGGGCTACAAGCTGGCCATTCGAGAACCGGGATGTTGTGGTCTTTAAACCATTTCATAGAATGCCTAGATGTGTGAATTGCAGCATTATCTTGCTGAAATATGGCATTATCGTCCATGTTTTCATCCATATAAGTTATGAGAACATCATTTAACATTTCTGTATACTTTATTGAGTTCTTTTTAGGTAAACCACAACACAGAGTCAATTTTCCTGAATAAGAAAATCCACCCCAAATCATTAAACTTCCTCCTCCATAATTTCGTTTTGTTTGTGGGTCATTTATTCCTCTTAGATCATGCCAATAACAACTGTAAGAGTCCGGATTATCTAAATTGAACTTTTTTTCATCTGAAAATATTACGTTTTGTCACTCATGAGTCCAATGCATATGGTTTTTAGCAAACTGTAATCTAGCAATTTTATGGTGTTTTTTTAACATTAGTTTTTGGTGTAGTTTCTTCCAATTTACATTTGGTGTTGTACGTAGAATATGTGCAACATGTTTATTGGTGACAGGCAATAATAATTTATCCTTTATTTTTGTTGCATTCAATTTATTTTTGGTTGCTTCGAAGCGAATTCGATTAATTTGCCGATTTGTTAATACTTTGTTGCCGTTTGTTGCTTTTTTTACACCATAATTGTCACCTTTTGCAATGTAGTTTCGTACGACATGGTCAGATCTTCCAATTTTTCATGCTATTTCTCGTATAGAAAGTGCTTGTGAGATTTCTGAGCCACGATATAAATTAATTTGTATTTTTTCGGCATCTGTCAAATACTTTCCTTTAGGCATTTCGTAAAATGCAATAAAAATGATACTGGCAGAGCAAAAGATCAAATTACACTAAAATTTATCAATTTATTTGTGTAAAAGTGATTAAAAATCAATAATTACCGTTTATAACCTGATTGCGTCTATAGATATATTCCAATTAAAAAATGTGCTTTTGTATATCAAACATACTCTCATGTTAATAAAGACACATAGAAAAAATTTTCTTGTGGTTTTTATTAGCCCACAACACAACAAATATTTTGATAATAACTTGCATGCATATCAGTTGACAATACATAGAAAAAAATTAAGATAAAGAGAAAAAATTTGATGCGTCTAAACAAATATGCCTCAGTGTATTTGTGAAAAAATGTAAGCAACCTATACTGCATATTACTCCTCAAATAATTGTACAATTAAACATATATTATAATTTTACAGAAACTTCCTGGAAAAACCAACAAAAAGATTAAAGCAGCTTTAACAGCAACATACCAAATGTGTTATCATTTACATCCTTAAAAAAGAGACTTGTTAAATTATTTGAGCAGAACAAAAAGCTGCAATAAACTCCAATGGCTGACAGAGAAAATAAAATAAAAATTTCAAACCATAACGACAGATTAGCCAAACTGATTGATATATCTGATTGGTTTCTTTTGGTTTGATTTGGTATCTAATTAAGTATTTAATTAAAGTTCATTACATACAAATAGAGTTGCAAGTATAGTTGCTTCAAAAAATTATTATTACCTCTATATTTCCTTTACTATTTTAACTTCTATATTTCTTTTGAATTATTTTCATCTCTATATTTCTTTGTACGTAATAGAAATTGAAAAGAAACCAACTGCTGATTTGACCCAAAAGATTTATAGTTAGTTGAAGTAGGAAATTTAGTTTTATAACACGTATCTGTCAACTACATACTGCGATCCAATAAATTTTTTTCCAGTGCGTTTAGCTGATTATGTTCAATTACTAAAAAAAATTATTAGTTAATAAAAATATAATTTTTCAAAATGCAATCATAAGTAGTGTTATTAATTACTAAATTATCATAGTTATATAATTATAACTGAAAAAATTTTAAACCAATAGCGTGAGACATAATAATAACTTAAAATAATAAAATAAGACATAAATGATCAATTAAACCAGTAGAGTAAAACTAAGTAAAAAAAAGGTATAATGAATCGGTTATGACAATGCAATCTTTTGTCTGCGATAGAGAATTTTGGTAATAAATAAAAGCAGTAGTTGGTAATTTCTTTGGATTATCAAAGAATTGAAAAAAGATAAACTATCATAAGATAATTGAAAGGATTTAATAGTACATTTTGAACCAAAATGAAACA
>NC_088923.1:34012500-34020000 GCF_038396675.1 Hydra vulgaris
AAAAACGTTTATCAACTTGGTGTGGCTTTTAGCAAATAATGTTACATTGATATTACCAGCATTCGCCTGACTTCTTGTTCGATTCTAGCGCAAAATATATAGTTTTTTGGTGTTGATTACGCTCATTTGAGTAGAGTGAATTAGATACATTGCATTGTTTATAATTTGTCACTACAAGAAAATAGCAGTTATTGTGCAATTGTATTTTTAAAAGTAATTTTTCAATTTTAAATAAAGATTAATTTAATAAGATGATGGAAAAGTCTAGATTAATGCATATATATGCATAATATAAATATTACATTAAGTTAGTTGCAGACATTTTATATAAAGCACTATTACCGCTTCTTCAAAGCTTTAAAATCAAATTGCACTCTTCTGAAATTATTTTCATAGATTTCTTTTTTGGTAGCGACCTTACTCCGCTACCAAAATTTCTTAGTAAAAGCGCTTTCGCAACTCATCTAAAAAATGAAAAGTCCACATGTAGCAGGGTTGCGGAGTAGCGGACCAAGTTGCGCTATCGTTAATCTATGCTTAGCTCCTAAAAAAGAATTTATTAACTTTCTTCATTTGAATCATTCGTAATCATTTAAAACATTATTCACTATTAACATCTGTAGTCATTAAACAAAAAACTATTAACATCTGTAATTATCTAAAAAATATATATTTTAAATTAAAATGAAGATATTTAACTTTCTACACAATATTGTTAAAAATACTATTAAAAAAAAAACTTTCTCACCATTATTTGATAAAACCATCCTGTGCGATATGCCATGGATTTGTAGCATACACCAAAACATTAGAAAACGTTCGCGGCATTGTGTTTTCAATGTTACCAATAATTAACTCATTTAAATACGCATTGTACATAAACTTTTCATTGAGTTGAGTTTGCGATATATTTATGCTTGACCATTCATTCAGTTGCAATGGCTGGGTCAAAAAGTGATAGTTAAAATCTCCATTTACTGCAGAATTAATTTGTAAAAAACCTGAGCCATTCTTATTCGCATATATAGCAAGGATTCTGGATCCATATTTTTTATGATCGTCTCCTGTTGTTAAGTGAATAACACTCTTCCAATTTTGGGAAAATGTCAAGGGTTTTAAAATAAAAGAAATTGAATAATCTTTTTTAAGTATTGGTATGGATGTAATCAAGTTATCTTGGATTGACATGTGCTCGTCTACTTATACCAAATCTACAGCTAAAACAATTTCCAATAAATAAATAAAAACTTGCTTTTACTTTTAATTTTTCATTTACTTACTAAAACTAATAAACATTTTTGTAAATTACAAATAAACAGTTTAAAATTATTTGGTTCACATTGAAATGAACAAGTAAATAATAATAGTAATTGTATTTTTGAATAAAAATTGATTGTTAATGCGATACAATGATCGCAAAAAGTGACCAACGGAGCCGTCCGGTTACGTAGACCTGGGAGATGTGAATATAAAAGTAGATTGTAGATGATGTCATTGGGTAAGAATCATGAATGAATGTACAGACTATTTTGTAGGGGGAATAAAACTAGGGGGCTACAAGTAGGGGGTGGACAACAACTCATCCTCTAGTCGTCCTAAGCAATTGATAAAACAATGGTCTATGAGTGAACAAGTATGTGTAAATCCCTAGGTGTAATGATGTCTGCCATGACTAAAAATGTCATACAATATAAAGTAATAAAATAAGTAAATAAAAAGTTGGTAATCAATAATGGTACGGGCAAAATAAAAAGAAAAAAAAAGTAAAAATAACTCATGCGTGCTCACACGAGGTTCGAACTCTGAATCTCCTGATCACGACGCAGTGCACTAACCACCACACTATAGTACTGATATGCGTGAGTGAAAATATTATTTATATAATTTGTATGATTAATATATTCAGCATAAAAAACTTCACACTGACAACTATCTTTGCATCAGCAGAATATAAAATATCGTGTAAAAAATGAATATATATTCAAAAGCTACTAAGGCGTAAACATATGGGTACAAAAAAAAGGGAGGTAAAAAAATGTTGGTGCCATGGTCACGAATTAGAATTAAGTAGTGAATAATGGTGATCCCCCTCCTCAGGAATGCACTGCGATCACCAATGACGTTTCGGAGAGCCCGAGACCTGTACTAACGCCACTCGTCAGGGGCGTGTCCTTGCAACAGATCTCACCGCCTGCACTCTACGTCATGCTAGTCAATATTGCAATATAACAGGACTACACTACAGAAGCCAAAAATCCCAATCCTTATCCCAGTTATAAATATAGCTCCAACATTCTTAGAGATCTCGTGAGGTTGGTGAGGGATGCGCGTGGTGTGGCTGTAAATATGTGTATAACTCGCACTCATAACATAAAAATATACAAATCCCCCTACATATATACATACATAAATACCTATATATATACATGCACACATCCACCCATACATACATACATACATACATACATACATACATACATACATACATACATACATACATACATACATACATACATACATACATACATACATACATACATACATACATACATACATACATACATACATACATACATACATACATACATACACATAAACATATATATACAAAATAGTGACAATAAAGCATCTAGAATATTGACAATGACAACAAAATAAATAATAAGCAGCAGATAGCACATAGTACTTTAAAATGACTTACCATTTTTACGATAACGATATGCCTTATGTATGTCTAATATGTGCCTAATATATGTCTAATCTATATACATAAATATGTATATAAAACAATCCAAGAATTCACGACTAACGATAGCAACGATATGAACTAGGAAAAAATGTAGTACGTGGTAAAGGTATACAAACGCAATGTAAAATTTAGTAACATAAGTAGTACAGGGAACATAAATCTCACCTGAGAAATGGAGATGACTTCTAACTGAAAATAGTAAGGTAATAGCAAATTGATAAATAAATAACTCAAGATAGCCAGCTAATACACAATATAATTAGTGGATACACCAAAAATGAGAAATAAATCAATACGTAGAATGAATTTTAATTTAAATTAAACAGTGCCTAGCGGACTGAAAAAATCGAGTTAAAAAACAAAGTTTGTTTACTTAATAACCATAAGAACGCTACAGAAGACTGTATAGTGCAAAACTAGAACAAACTGACTAATCGACGTCAGATGAAATTCCTGAGAATCTAACAATATGGTAGTCAAATACAAAAAGCGTGCGAAACTCATGGTGTAAGCTATGAGTGACTAAAAGTTAACAAAAAATGAATATACAAAAACTAAAATCAAAAATAAGATTACATCAAAAGTTGGTAAATCAATTGACTAATCTACCTTTTGTTGGGTGGTAAAAGTAATGAACAAATGGATCTGTCTTATAAAGACCGCATGCTACACGTAATCTATTTCTGTCTTATTTTGGGGTTTACCGTATCTAAAAAGTATATTGCATAGATTGGTCGTTTTAGTCCTTGTGTGGTTAGTATGTATTTAAATCAGAAAAAAAAAAAATAAAAATAAATAAAAAAAAAAAAAAAAAAAAATAAATGCATATATTGTGATATTATATTTTTTTATCAAGATAAAATATGGGTAATTCATTTTGTTTTTCCTCGAGGTTATAACATTCTCGTGGACAAGGATCCATGTTTAAATATCTCATAGAATTGAGATAGATGTCAAAATAAAACCATCTATGTGAGTGGTTCTCGATGTTTCTAGCTAGCCACAGCAGTTGGTACATTCTTTTGTTATATTTAGCGCGGTTTTTTCTAAAGCCGAGAATTAAGAATTTGAATATTAAGTATGGAGAGCATCCATTACCAATGAAAAAAATTGTCAGTTTAAATGTTTCAGTGTCGGTTGTAGTTAATTTCCAAAATATTATCTGTATGGATAGTGGCCAGGTATTCATTGGGTGGAAGCATATTCCATTCATTTCTTTATAAACAAAGGACCGTTCTCTATCAAGACTCGCGTAAGATGATGCGTTCGCGTCCTCGGTGGCTTGGCGAAGTAATATCTCTATAGCTTGTTTATCCTAAAATAGCAGTTAAGTGTGTAAGTCATACATGTAGTATTTATATGTAAATATGTCTAGGCCTGATAGTTAAAGGGGTATATATAAAAGCCTCCTAGTGTATTCTATGTATCTATCCAGGTCGAACGAGTAATAGTATAACACTTGGTCCTTATTGAATTATCATTAAACAAAGTAAAAAACATAAACAATATAGTAATACATAGAGAATATACCGTACTATGTGTAAAGTAATTAAAAATACATAATTGTAACATGCGGGTGGGGGCTGAAGTACGCCCTACCGGCTAAATACGAACCGGAACAAACAGTGGGTGTTTAGTTATTGTGATCGGCAGTGTATTTAGTGCGAATAAGTCTATCTCTGAGGGAAAGTGTATTAGTGTGTGTAAGGGTGGGTGCTGATGGAAACAGTGTGCCGAGTTCCGGGTCATTGTGGATAAGGTGCCAATTATGTAATATAACTTTATTGATTCGTATACCTTGATCATTGTAAGGTGTGACTACGGAGAAGATGTGGGTGTCATCGGCATCTTTGTTTTTGTGGATAAGAGCTTTTTGTGTGTGTCGTAGGGCTTTAGTAATGTATCTGTTTATGATGCCAAGATTGTACCCCTTAAGAACTAATTGGCGCGCTAATGTGCGGAGTTCCTTGAATAGGTGGTGGGAGTCAGATATAAGCCTATTGTATCTCATTGCTTGGCTGTGGATGAGACCTGATGTGACATGATGTGGGTGGTATGAATTGAAATGCAGGAGGCTCATTGTGTCGGTGGGTTTACGGTGAAGTGTGCTTTGTATTTTACCTAGATGGTTTTTGTAGAGAGTTATGTCCATAAAGTCAATAGAAGTATCTGAGTAGTTAAAAGTGAATTTAATGGTGGGGTGCAGGTTATTCATAAATGTTTTAACATGATCGAGATCTTCGGTGGAGCCTGTGAATATGAAGAAAATGTCATCGATGAATCTCTTGTAGAAGGTGATGCTCTGTTTGAATTGTACAGTGATGGCTTCGTCTAATGTGCCCATGAATATGTTAGCGTATGGTGGTGCCATGCGTGTACCCATCGATGTCCCTGTCATTTGTAAATAGTTGCGGTTGTCAAACTGGAAAGTCGTGTTAGTCAGAATGGTGTCAATCATAATCTGTATATATGCTATAGGTGGTGAATTGGGTGGTCTTAGGTTATGTGGTGTGTTGTTGAAAAGTAGTTTGATAGCTTTTATACCATCTTTATGGGGTATGTTAGTGTACAGGGAGGTAACGTCGGCGGTGACAAAGATGTATTGGTGAGACGGTAGTGGTTGATTATAGAGCATGTGGAGAAATTGTGTGGAGTCCCTGAAGTATGAAGGAAGTGTTTCGGCAAGTGGTTGTATGAACTTAGTTACAAAGTGTGAGAGGTGATCCGTGGGACCATCGCAAGCAGATACAATAGGTCGTAAAGGAATACCAGGTTTATGTATTTTGGGGAGTCCATAGAACATGGGAGGGCGACAAGGATTGTTTGGACGTATATAATTTGCTGTCTTCTTGTCAATCACTCCTTTGAATAAGATGTAATCAATTGTCGATACAACGTTCCGTGCCATTTCTATGGTGGGGTCGTATTGTAGGAGTTTATATGTGGTATCATCTGCTAGCATGATATTAATTTTCTCCTCGTAATCTCTTCTATTTAGAATGCAGATGCTACCACCTTTGTCGGCTTGCTTGATGATGATATTGTTATTATTTGTTAGTGATGTGATCGCTTCTTTCATGTTTCTCGTTAAGTTAGGGTGTGTTATCTTCGTTCTATCATTAAGCACCATGTCCGTTTCACTCTCAATCTTTTCAAAGAAATGATTTAAGTTTGCATTGTTGGATGCAGGAGGGTTCCAAACCGTGTCGAATCTCCTTTTCATTTGTATCCGTTGGGGTGGTCCTTCATTATCTTTAAAATGAACTCTAAGTAATATATTCCTTTTTATTTTTGATAATGCATCTTTGAACATCCTTTTCGGAACGTATTGGTCGTTTTGGATAAATCCCAACCCTCTACTTAATACTTGCCTCTCCGCTTCAGTGAGGTCGTGGTCCGATTTGTTCGTGATCATTCGATTAATCATTTCCGTGGTGGCTCTTGCTTTTTCCACTCTTATCTTATTGTGAAACGATCCTCGGATGTTATGCATATCGAACAAATCTTTCATTGTAATTGGAGTGAATTTCCTTTGTTCCTCAGATGGTGTGAAGATAGATTCGCTGTTCTAGAAAGTTATGGAGAAAATGATATAGCGTTTTAGCTGGTAAGGTAAGGGTGGTTCATAAGTACAGTGTCTCTGTAAGTATATGTACCCCCGTAATTAGGTGGGTAAAGGGTTAGCCCGCTACTAAAGAATCTAGAGATAATAAGCTCCATTGCAACTGAAGCTTATTATAGAAAGCTTATAAAAGACGTGTATAGTAAAGTTATCTGTGTTATGTCGGAGGGGATAGTGGTCTAATATAAAAATTGATAATAACCGACATGAAGTTATTCGATAAGATGCTTGTATATACACATAAAATAAATTTTCACACATACTCGTATCGAACCACGAACCGCAGGCACCAAAAGCATCGCACTATCCACTAAGCTACTTACACTGCGTGCAGCATTACAAAATAAAATATCTAAATTGAATCATAATTAGAAACAAAAAATTAAAAATTAAAAGATAAATAACATAACAAAAAATAGAAAAGTATAATAGGTGGTAAGGTGTGTCACAAAAAACTAGTAACTGAGACTAAAAATATCTAAAGATATGATAGTGTGAAGCACATGTTAGTATTGTCTGATCGTCTGAAAGAGTCTAAATGGATAATTGCTGATACTTGTAACTCTCTCCCTTGGGTAACTTTAAAGCAAATGATCAGAAAAAGAGAGCAAACATATGATATACTGATTTTAGAGACTGTTGATGTCTACAGGTGTGATGGTGTAGTGCATTAGTATGTACCGTTTGGTCGTCTCGTATGGTCTCGTTATGTTTTCGTTCACTTTCAAATCGGGTGAATAGAAAGCTAAACACACTCACTCCTTGCGCTTATGGGCTAGCACATCAGAGCCAGACGTAAGACCTACAGAATGGATTTCAATTGATCGAATGCACACATTAGTCACCATAGGCCACAAGCCATCGCTCTTAGTCAAAAGAGCTACTGCCCCGTGCTGGTGTGGAATGATGTGCTATGGAGTGAGATTTTAGATCCGAGCACATAGTCAGCGAGCGCTGATCCGACGTGCATTGTGGAGCTTCCGATTGAACGTGTGCGTGAGTGTTAGCGTAGCCATTAGGTTATTGGGCGCCGTAACCACATCCAGCGGGATAACCTAATGTCCGTTTTGTCGTTGTAGTGTACATTGGAAAAAGTCGGGGCTCACCAGCCACAAAGAATAAATTTGTT
>NC_088923.1:34025000-34047500 GCF_038396675.1 Hydra vulgaris
AAAATAGCAGTTATTGTGCAATTGTATTTTTAAAAGTAATTTTTCAATTTTAAATAAAGATTAATTTAATAAGATGATGGAAAAGTCTAGATTAATGCATATATATGCATAATATAAATATTACATTAAGTTAGTTGCAGACATTTTATATAAAGCACTATTACCGCTTCTTCAAAGCTTTAAAATCAAATTGCACTCTTCTGAAATTATTTTCATAGATTTCTTTTTTGGTAGCGACCTTACTCCGCTACCAAAATTTCTTAGTAAAAGCGCTTTCGCAACTCATCTAAAAAATGAAAAGTCCACATGTAGCAGGGTTGCGGAGTAGCGGACCAAGTTGCGCTATCGTTAATCTATGCTTAGCTCCTAAAAAAGAATTTATTAACTTTCTTCATTTGAATCATTCGTAATCATTTAAAACATTATTCACTATTAACATCTGTAGTCATTAAACAAAAAACTATTAACATCTGTAATTATCTAAAAAATATATATTTTAAATTAAAATGAAGATATTTAACTTTCTACACAATATTGTTAAAAATACTATTAAAAAAAAAACTTTCTCACCATTATTTGATAAAACCATCCTGTGCGATATGCCATGGATTTGTAGCATACACCAAAACATTAGAAAACGTTCGCGGCATTGTGTTTTCAATGTTACCAATAATTAACTCATTTAAATACGCATTGTACATAAACTTTTCATTGAGTTGAGTTTGCGATATATTTATGCTTGACCATTCATTCAGTTGCAATGGCTGGGTCAAAAAGTGATAGTTAAAATCTCCATTTACTGCAGAATTAATTTGTAAAAAACCTGAGCCATTCTTATTCGCATATATAGCAAGGATTCTGGATCCATATTTTTTATGATCGTCTCCTGTTGTTAAGTGAATAACACTCTTCCAATTTTGGGAAAATGTCAAGGGTTTTAAAATAAAAGAAATTGAATAATCTTTTTTAAGTATTGGTATGGATGTAATCAAGTTATCTTGGATTGACATGTGCTCGTCTACTTATACCAAATCTACAGCTAAAACAATTTCCAATAAATAAATAAAAACTTGCTTTTACTTTTAATTTTTCATTTACTTACTAAAACTAATAAACATTTTTGTAAATTACAAATAAACAGTTTAAAATTATTTGGTTCACATTGAAATGAACAAGTAAATAATAATAGTAATTGTATTTTTGAATAAAAATTGAAATTTTTTAACTAGAAAAGTTAAAATAATAAGTTTAGAATCAGCCATGAGCTTTTCATGAGCTTTTCATGAGCTTTTCATGAGCTTTTTCTGGGTTTTCCTTAAGTTCAGGATGTTTTATCCCAGAGTTTAGGTTTTTATACTTTCTGACAATTTCCTTTTCTTTACTCTTTCGAAGTTTTCCACTTGATTTTATTGGGAAATAAAAGGAAAAATGAAAAAATTAATCCTGCAAATTGAGGCCTAACTTTTAGTTTAAACTTTATTAACTGATTTTTTTTTGCATTCAAACTAAATAAATTAATTCTTGTTTTATTTAGTCACATTTTTGTTTTAAAGCAGTTGCCGTCTTAAGGATTGCAAAATCATTATTTTTCTTAGCATCTTCCACCGAATCAATAAAACCTTTGTTTAAAATACAGCATGATGTTACAAGAAATTTCTTGTGAAAATTTGTTTGTTTTGATGGTTTGACTCACACTCTTTCCTTGATTTCTTTTGCTCTGCTAATCTGATTTGCAACTGTTGGCTGACTTAAATGATAACAATATTGCATTTGTAATATTAATGGTGTCAAGTTAAATTTTTGTAAACTCTTGTAAAAATATCTTATTGAACAAACTTTTTATGCAATAAGAAACTATTGAATCTGAATGAATATTTTCCTTTAGAACTGGTTTGTTTATGCTGAAACCCCTATCTGCTAAAACTTGGTTTTATAGATAAAATCATTTTGATGATATAAGAAAGTCTCTTATATTTAGCCAAAAACCGAATCTAACTCGAGGGGTGATGTATGTATGTATATATATATATATATATATATATATATATATATATATATATATATATATATATATATATATATATATATATATATATATATATATATATATATATTTATATTTATATTTATACTTGAATACTCAGACCTAAAAACAAACCTCAAATCAAGATAAGACTATTTGAAATAAAAAGTAAAATTGAGTTAGTTGTCACACTAAGATTTTTAGAACAAGAGTTTTAAAAATGGAAACAAATCACGCTATTAACAGTCAGATAAATGTAGCAGAGAGTACCAGTTTTTTATATACTAAACCTCTTTATCTTGTTTTCACCATTTTTGAATCAACAGCTTAATTATCTTTATAATTATTTCATTCTATTAAAAATATACAAACAATAACTACTAAGTAAAAATTTAAATGTTGTTGCTACTCAGAAAATATTTTTGTATCTAAAAGCTGTCACCATCTTTAAAACTATGATATTTGTATTTGACACTGCGCCTGCGTATAATAACTTTCCACATCTAAACGACCGTGCTCCATAATGCTACAAACACTCAAATCCAGTAGTGCAAAGTATTTTTTTTTGCATAAAAAGTTTAAAAAATATGTCGAGAATGTTAAAAAGAAATGTAAGAAAAGCTACTAAAAAGTAAAAATTCATGTTTTTTGAAATAATTGTTAAAATATATGTAAATAAAAACAATCATTTTAAAATTTCACAAGGATCAGTTTTTCAAATATTTTCATATATTTCACGTTTTCCACACATATTTTAACTCGTTAAAATACCAGTTTTAAAATGAATCAGCAGCTTTTTGTAATAAATAAATTTAAAAAACAAAGAAACTCCTTTACGCTTTACTTTATATAAAGAAATTTTGCTTACTTTACGCTTACTTTATATAATTACGCTTACTTTATATAAAGAAATTTTAAAATTTATAAAAATTACGCTTACTTTATATAAAGAAATTTTGTACATTATTTAATACGCAATTTCTAAAATTTTAGTTTTCCTTCGCAAATGCAACATCAAGTGTACTTTTCTAAAATTAATTTTATCTGTTACATGCATAAAATGTAATGGATTTTAAAATAACTTGGTTGCTTTTGAATACTAATTAAAAAACTTTTTATTAATTAAAAAAAATTAATAAAAGGTTTTTTAATTAGTATTCGATAGCATACTTAAGATCAAGGTTGAAACTTAAAAATAAATTTTTAAACTTTAAGAAACTTAAAAATAAATTATTACTGCATTTTTAGTAAAATATCAAGTATAAATATTTAATCTAAAACCTTTATATAAATTTTATTTTAAATTTGTTTAGATTTCTGATAAAATAAACATAACAAAAAAATTGAAAAGAAAATTTAGTAGGCAAATCAAGTCTTAAGGATGGAAAAAACAAACTTTTGTTTTTCTTTCTAGAACATCTATCAATTAAACCTAATGAAAGTAATTTTAAATATATTTATTGAACAAAAAATATTTTAAAATGTCTTTGATATGGTTAGTATTTGTTCCGACTACACTTCAAAAATAACGTTAATGAAAAAGATTATGGATGATTTGCAAACAAAATGTGTTTGTTACGTGACCATTAGGGTGGAGCGATTTTCATAGCAAAAAAAAAAAGAGTTTAAAAACCAATATTACTGAGACACCAATCAATGTCTGTTAATTATAAGATAAAAGTAAAAAAATATTTTTTGATTTTGATAACATCTTGAGGGTCCTCTTTGGAATTTAAATTCTTGACTGATCCTAATATTTTTGAATTTTTTTTTTTCTAAACCATATCAACCTTGGACTCAAAAAAAGCAGAAAAAATGCTTGTTTCATAAATAATAATTTTATTAAAAAAATTTTTTAGTGAAAAAAATACTTGCAAAAATATACCTTAAAACCCCCGTTTTGTTAAAGACGGGGGTTTTTAATGAAAAAAACAACTCTACTTTTTTAATTTTAATTTTTTAATATAAACAAATATTATTTTCAAAATCAGCATATTATTTTGCTTCTTTTAAGTATCAAGTTGATATAGTTTAGAAAAAAAAAAATTTAAACAATATTAGGACCCATCAAAAATTTAGAATCCAAAGAACTCATCTAAACTAAAAAAAAAAGAGAGTAAGGTTCTTTTTTCACCAAAAGATATTGATTTGCTGCTCAGGCAAATCAAATTTCAACAATTTTCAAAATCGCTCCACCCTAGTGACCATTGAGTTTTACTCTTCATTATTTAATTTAAAAAATAACAACACTGAACTTTAAATGAAATTTTTTTGTTGTTGATATAAGAGATTTAGGCAGTTTTTAAAACCAACTTGGTTAATTTAAATAAATGACATTCTATAAGATTTTTAAATTTCAAAGTGGTTTTTGCCAAACTTGTAGCTTATTTAGTTCCATAGGTAAAGGTGTTATAACATTTTTAGTACTATTTAGTAATAAATAAATGAAATTAATTAAACAAAAGAAAGGCAGCTTAAAATAAATACGAATGTTTTTGACTGTGAAGGCTAAGTGCATGCTAACATTTTCTCAAAAAATGCCTTTTTGTTGATAAAGACCTTGCTCAAAAAAAGGTCTGAAAATTAACAGGTGTCAGTCAATTTTCATGCTTTTGTCTCGTGGTATGAATTTATTGGTCCTGGTAGCAACAAAAAATTTTTAAATCTGTTTTTTAAACATTTATTATAAAAATAGAAAGAGCATTAATTAAGCTTTCAAAATCTGGTGAAAAAATGGTGAAAATTTGTACTTCATCAAATATAGGGAGTTATTTATTTTACCAAACCGGGTAACAATAAAGAAAAAGAGTAATTTGTAAAACACTTCTCGTTGATAAAGTAGAATTAAAAATAATTGAGCTTGTAAATATAAATTTTTGCAACTCTGATATTTATAAACTGTATTATATAACCAAGAGAATTTAGAATTTAGAAATTATTAAATTGACAGTATCGAGCTTATTTAATATTAGCACCTTTACTGGCGCTACTTGTTCTGGCAGGTTATCAGTCATAATAGGTTCAAAAGATCCGTTGTTCAATTTACAACCATAGAATTCAGGCCGTAATAGATATTGTGCAAGCATGTTAGAGTGCTTAAGCACTAGACATACTACTTGCCTAAAAATATTCATTGTTGTTTGAAGTCGTTTCTTGTCCGTTTCGTAACATTTTTGAATTGAGATGTTACTTTCCTTATCACCTCTAAAATATTACAAAGTTACAAAAACCTACAAGATTATTTAATGTGTATAATCTGACATTAGATATCGTCTATAATATCGAAAAATGTAAAAAATCAAATCAGAACTTTTCTATCAAACGTGATTCAAAACAAACATTCAAAGACATTATTTCAATTACAAAACGCTAAACACTTTCTAGCCTTTTCAATCTCATACAAAAAGCAGTAAAATAATTGAAAGTGAAATGTCATCATTTATTTAAAAGGTATAGAAAAAACTAATTTCTAGAATTTTACAAATAAGACCTTGTTTTTAGCCCAATGACATTTACTAACAAATGTTATGACCCGCAGAGCGCAGGAACCGAAAGGACTATCGGCTTGTAAAAGGCGGTTCAAAGCAAACATTCAAAGTCTTTATTTAAAATATAAAGCGCTAGTTAATCTTTAAAATCTATTTTTAAATTTATTATTCAAGAAAATAAAATCCTAATGTTCGTCACTTTGATTTATTAGAAAATAATTCACGTTTTTCCAGTAACTATAGTGAATTTCCAATTTCTCGTTTTTCCAGTAACAACTATAGTGAATTTCCAGTAACAACTAAAGTGAACACCGAAATTGATAATTAAAACAATTTTAAACTCCATATATGAGGAAGAGTTGATATAAATGCGGCTTTACAAATGATTAGAAAAACAGTTAAGTTTTTAAACTTTTGTTAAAAATAAATTCCGTTATTCAAGACCATGCAAAAGTAAAGCACAAATTAGAAATTAGTTTACTGCTTGATTGCCGGACCAGATGAAACAGCCATGTGAAAATGTGTAATCGTTGAAAGATTTTTAAAAGTAAATGGACTCAGAAATAGAAGCACTATATGACTTGATCTTCCAAGAGCTGTTTAAAGATATTTATATTTCAGTTTATAAAAAATATTTTTAACACTTGTCAACAATCAAAACATCTGTAAAGACATTAGGTTAATGTGATACAACTTTTCTAACTGCTAATGCAATTTTAAAATTTTATTTGATTTCCTACGTTATAATAGTAATGCAATTTCAAAGGAAATATTTCTTTCTCTTTGCGTCAAAGAGCGAAGAGCTAAAGATCTTGTGACTTTAATGCATGATTTAATGCATCCAAACGCACTATTTGCAATTAACTGCAACTCCAGAGCTAATCTACCATCAAAAGCTGCTATTATTTGTTTTATGAATGACTTTTTTAATAGATTATTCAGTGAAGATGTCGATATTGAAACTGAAAGCGAATCCTCTAAAAAGAATAATTGCTTAACAGTTACAAAAATTAAAGACAAATTGGCGATAGCTATAAACGCAGCATATTAACCTAAAAAGTGTGTTCAACTTATGATTCTAAAAAAGATCTCAAAAAAGAATTTCAAATGTATGAGAATACGAAAAATATTAAAAATGATTTTAAAAAGCTCCTAAATATCCTAACTTGCTTACAAACAACCACAATAGAAAGCGAAAGAGTATTTTTATTGTGGTCTAATTTTTGCACAAAAAAAAAATTGTCACTTAGTGATTCATTTCTTGACTTCATCACAATTTTTTTCTAACCAAACAAGTTTAAAAAACTTTTCCAAAAAATAATTTTTCTTAATATATGTCGGGGAGAGTGGGGAGAAGTGGGACGCGGGAGAAGTGGGGCAGCCTGAAATTTCTAATTAGGGGTGGTGTCTAAATACTGTTATTTAACGTAAACAATTAAATTTCTTCCACTCTATTCAGCAGAAATTGCTTTGTTTCTCTGCGTGCGCTGGAAGCCCTAATTTGAAAATGTACCTTAAAAGAGTGTTTAAATTGGGGTGAAGTGGGACGGAAAAAAGAAATATTAATGCATCAAATAACAAAGATATTGCAATTACCTTTAAAAGAATTTTCGTATCCCACTTCTCCCCACTCTCCCCTATATACAATTTTTTTAAACACTTAACGGGTGATGCGGAAGTTATCGGACAAAATAAAAACGTCAATAACTTATTTATAAATACCACCATCTGCAATTGATCTCAATTTTGCTGTGACGCCTTTCATATGCGACTGTAAAAAGTTTGAATCAATTTCTTGTAGTTCTAGTTTAATGCGATCAATCAAAACTTGCTCTGTTGAAGCTTGCCAATATCCCTCTATAAACCTTCTATGCCAAATGTCCCCAAAATTTTTCAATTGGTCGTGCTTGAGGCACATTTGGGGAATTGGATTCTTTATCGACGTAATAGACATATTGGTCCATCCAATTTAGAGAACCTTTAGAATAATGAGAACTTGCTAAATCTGGCTAAAACAAATAGTTAAAGCCTCCATGATACTCATGCACTCATAGATATAACTCAAGATATAACTCAAGCACTCATAGATATAACTCAAGCACTCATAGATATAACTGAAACCATACGTGAGGCTTTGGATCAAAAGCAATTTGCTGGTGGAGTATTTGTTGACCTGCAAAAAGCTTTTGATACTGTCAACCATGAAATTTTATTATCAAAACTGTATCATTATGGTGGAAGGGGAATTGCACTGAACTGGTTTAAGTCATATCTAAACCATCGTCCACAAAGTGTTACTATTGGTAATATCTCATCCACTACTAAGTTTACATCTATAGGTGTTCCTCAGGGTTCAACTCTGGGTCCGCTTCTTTTCCTTATCTACATAAATGATTTAAACACTTGTATTAAATACTCAAAGGTGTATCATTTTGCTGATGACACTAACCTTCTGATTGTAGATAAGTCTTTAAAAAAGCTAAATAAGTACCTAAATTATGACCTGGCATCACTGGTTCAATGGCTGCGATCAAACAAAATATCTTTGAATGTCAAAAAAACTGAATTAGTTCTATTTAAACCTCAAGGCAAAAAAATTACCAAAAAACTTAATTTTAGAATTAGTGGTCAAAAACTAAATATTGTAGATAAAATAAAATATCTGGGCATATTATTAGATGAAAATCTTTTGTTCATTCAACAAATTAAGTCCATATCAAACAAATTAAGTCGAGCAAATGGAATGCTTACCAAAATAAGGCATTTTGTGAATTATGAAACCCTTGTGAATATTTGGCATGCTATTTTTAACTCCCACCTACGCTATGGTTGTCAGATATGGGGGCAAAGTCCATCCATTTATAAAACCTTACAAATCTCCAGAATAAATCTTTAAGAATAATTCACTTTCAACCTAACAGTTTTTGTTCTGACATACTGTATAATCTTTCTAAAATTTTAAAGCTTGACGAACTTATCTACTTATCAAACTGTGTTCTTGTATGGGACATTGTCCACCATAATACGCCTAGCTGCTTCACTAGCTATTTTAAATTCACAAATGATGTTCATAGTTATAAACTTAGGTCTGTATCTTATTGTAGTCTTTCTATGCCTTTAAAACAAACACACAAGTATGGCATAAAGTCAATCAAGTATCAATCAATTCAATGTTGGAACTCTCTTCCTGTTGAAACTAAAAAAATATTCTCCAAAATATCAAATAGAAATGCCTTTATAACCTATGTAAAAAAATTTATCTTCAGTAAAAATTATCAATGAACTATAAGTTATGCAATCACCCCCTAGTTATTCTCTATAACTAAATTTTTAATATAATAAAAGTAACATAGAAATAAATTAAAATATCTCATAAATAAAAATAAGAATAAAAATATAAAACCAAAAATAGAAATAAAAATATAAAACCCATAAAATAGAAATAAAAATAAAAAACTCATAAAATAAAAATAAAATAAAAATAAAAACATAAAACTAAAAATAAAACATAAAAATCACAATCAAGTACCCTCATTTTCATCATTCTGTAAAGTTATATGGCTCTAAAATTTGTGGCACTACTAAACCATATAACATGTAATAAATAAACAATAAACTATTTTCTATGCAATCGTCCCGCTTAATTCTCTATAACAATTTTTTTTTTCTTTTTTCTTTTTCTTTAATTCATATTCAATTTTTCTATGCTTGAAAAATGCTGGATCACAACAAAACTCCTATGACTTCTACTTCTTTGACTCTTCTTCCTTTCTTTCCTTCTTTTTACTGTTATATTTTTTGTTATTGATATTGTTATGATTTTTATATTTTATATATATATATATATTTTTTTTTGCATTATCCTTATGATAATCACTATAATATATATAGATAAATATATAGTAAAATATATTCCTATATATAGTAAAATATATAGATAGTACTTATTATATTACTGTATTTAATATTGTTATTACTATTTATTACTATTATTATTACTATTTATTTTTATTTATTTTTTATTACTTATTATTATTATCATTATTATTATGCTATATTTATACCATCATAGGTCTTTACGCGTCATCAGTTTATAACTGTTTGTAAATGTCCCGCACGATTGTATATATACAGTTATTATTTAAGTGAAAATATATTGATTTGATTTTGATTTGATTTGATTTTGATACTTGCGAATAAATGGAAGAAGTCGTTTTTCTAAATATTCATTAATATAGATTAATGAATATTTAGACTACAGCCTTGGAAGTGCGAAACAATGGCTCGGACATACCACGGTCAGATATGGCTATCCACATTAATAATTTTTTTGGCAATTTCTCTTTTCCTATAAAACGAACACTTTCTGGGCATGTCTTTTTGTTGTTTGTGTAGTATCCAGAATTTCCAGGCATGTTGTCCCCTGCAAAACAAAAGTATTTTTCGTCATCGATGACTAGAAGCGATTTTGGGGTATAGAGTTGGTTAACTAGTTTCCTGCTTCTTTTCTTTGCCTTTAATTGTTGTTCTGTAATGTATTTTGGAGTCTTTTCACGTTTTTTATATTTAATATTCATTTTTTTTAACTGACGACCAATTGTCGATTGATTTACACCGAACTTAATACCTATTTTTCTCTGACTGACCCTTTTTCGATTGTTGACAAGTCTCTTTAATTCGACTTTCTTTTCTCTAGTCCAGGATGTCGGACAACCAGGGTGCTTTCTATCAGAAAACGATTGAACAGTTTCAAGTCTTTTTAGGTTATCATATATTGTACTTCGAGCAAATCCTTCCTTTTTAAAATAATTTACGATTTTTTTTTTTTTTTAATATTAGGTTTATTTACAAAAAACATTTTTAGTTGCTTTCGAAATAGTAACCAGACTAGTCTATGGATAGACTTACAACACAGACATAGACAATTCTGTATGTTGTAATGGACACAACAAATGTTTAATTTTTTGTCCTTGTTGTGTCTATCAAATTTTTGATGGTGTCCTAAGATTGCTCAGTTAAAAAATAATTTTCACTTCATAAGTCTACAAAGCATAATTTTTTGTCTATTTGGTGTCTATGATTTTGTCTAAATTTACTTGATTTCATAAAACCAGAAATCTTTCATTACCGTATTATTTGAAGATTGTTATGTAGTAAATTTATAATATTAAAAAAATATTGAAATGACATTAAAACTCCAAATGACGATCATTGCCCATGATTAATTATTGTTTAAAACTTGCGTACATATTCATCAATAAAATGAAAGTAAAAAACATTTTTCTTTTTCACTATTGTTTTATTCACAAACCTAAATAAATTTTAACACCTATTGGAATCTTCTACTTACTAATCCACATTTTATAAAGGACAACTCCTTGATCACATATTTTTAAAATAATTTTATTGAAGGTGATAAAGATTTTAGTGACTAAGGAAAATTTTTTAAATGATAAACTTACCTTCAACTTTTTTGAAGTAATCCCAAACTGGAGAGGGCATTTTAAAAATAAATTTTCACGCACATTCACTGAGAATTGAAAAACAACTGAACTGAGTAATTAATGAACTTCAATTGAGCACAAAATAGTCCATTTTGAGGTTTTTAAATAGACATTAACTTTTTAATCAACAGCACTCGCTGGACAAAAAATTAAAAAATGAACTTCTGTTAGAAAAATTGTATTTTTAATTTTGTGCTCGTTTTCAATTTTTGAAACGATGCTGCAGTGAAAATTTAATTACTCGTTATAAGTCCAAATTATATTTTAAATAGATCTTCTATACCTCATTAAAAAATCGAGATTGTTCATTTAGTGTCCGTTTTTAAAATGATTGTCTAGAAAGACAAACATTTTTTTATAGACAATTCATTTTTGATAGTTGTAATTAAAATTGTTGCAATTAGTGCTTTGTCGAAGTCTATTTTTGTCCTTTTATAATAAGTCCATTAGAGATTGTCTGGTTGCTATTTCGAAAAGATTCTCGTTCAGCTGCATTTAACCTCATTTTAAATAATTGTGTTTCAAATAATAAAGTTTATATTTTATAGAACGTTTATGCCTACGCATAAAACCACAAAAACTAATTATTATGCTCAAATAATGAAATTAGGATTTGTCCGATAACTTCCGCATCACCCGTTAGGAAGATCTAAATTATTGCGATAATGATTGGCTGAAAAAAATTGAGTTTTATCTGTATTAAAGTTTACCAGCCACTGTGAGTCCCATGCTGTAGCAGAAGTGAGATATTTTTCAAGCTCAAATGCCCCCTCCAAGCAATCAGAAAGTTTTGTTTTCTTATCACGATAAGAATAAAAAACTTTAACTTTGTCAAACTTAATCAAAAGCTTCAGAAATGTCAAGAGCGATGGCCTTAACCTCTCCAACTTTATCTAATGCACGATAAAACCTACCAGTTATTACTGTTAACAAATCAGCTGTAGAACGAAAAGATCGAAATCCATATTGATGGTCAGAAAGTAAGTTATTAGATTCAAGATGAGAAATTAGGTGTTTGTTAATTAAAAATTCAAAAACCTTATGATTGGAAGAAGACTAATGGGACGGTAGTTAGACGAATCAGATCGCTCTCCAGAATTTTTGAAGATAGGGATAACAGATACCACTTTCCAGCAGGCTGGAAAACAAGACTCTGATAAGCACTTGTTGAATAGTTGAAGAGTATAGACGACAGCTCTGGAGAACACTTCTGCAAGACAATAACAGGTATGTTGTCTGGGCCACAAGCTGTAAAAGAGTCTAGGCAGGAAATCACTTTAGATACAGAAGCTGGAGTGATAAGCATGTCAAGCAATTGATCAACATGTTTGTTGGAAATCTCAGGTAGAACGTAACTAGTGGAGTCAAGAGAAGATATTGATGAATAGTTTTTAGCAAACAATTCAGCTTTGTCTTTAGGTGAGGTGACAAAGTCTGAACCATACAAGAGAGGTGGAAGTAACGAGAGCCTAATTTTTGAGATGAGATACGAGATTTCATGACCTGAGAATAGCGAGTGTTGGCGTTAGACAAAACCTTTTTATAATGGTTTCTAGCAGTATTAAACAGACGTCTGTTTTCTGGAAAAATATTTTGCTGGTAAATATGGAGGTAACGGTTTCGATTGGCAATTGCAGCAGCACAGTGTGAGGAAAATCATGGAGAAGAATGAGGCTTGACCTGGAATCGTCGAGAGGGAACAAAAGATTCCATGCCAGCCTGAGTCCACGAAGTTGGACTCAGGCTGGCATGGAATCACAAAGTTGGACGAATGTAAGAAGCACATTTGTCGACAGGAAGAAAAAAGATTTCTGCCCAAGGGCCATCACGAAGACAATCACGGAAAGAATCCCAGTCAGCCTTACTGAAGTTGTAAGAGGTTCGATAATAGGAAGATTCAGGTAATGAAGAAGAATGAGATATTAGTTTTATATTCAAATCTAGTTTCACGACAAATGAGTGAATTCATACGAATGTAAATGCCCAGGCAAAGCATGTGACTATTGGAGTCTTTACGAAATAAAGATAACCATAAACACTAAGATCACAAGATGAGACAGCTGAACTCAAATTAATCTCACAAAAAGAAATTAGGTCTGGTAAACTTTGCAAGAGATAAGACTCAACAGAAGAAAAGTTACTTCGAAGACCACGAATATTAGTGAATGATTGGTTTAAAGAACTTGGTGATGATGATGGTTTTTTTGTATTTTATAGTTTTTGGAACTTTATTCATTTTTAAAATAGACATAGTACTCAGAAAACTGTTTAATAGCCCAAGCAATTGCCTCATTACTACTAATAAACCCTAAGCCGTAACAAAGGGCTCCAAATGCGGTCTCCGCAATGCACACCAAAAGTACAAGCAGGGGACACCATCCATGCGCAACACGGCACAGTTAAAACTTTGATATTTTTCAGCCGTTAATGGAATCAGCCGCTCTGAGAGCTACCACAGAGTTCGGAAAACTACCAGCTGACCTCAGAACCATAAAACTGAGTTTTAGAGCTGTACCCTCATTAGGAGATAATAGAATGAGTTGCCTAGTCATAAAAACAGAGACACAAGCAAAACCCAAGCATTGAGTCAAGAAGATCCAGCATTCAACATCCTAAACTGACACAATGTATTAAAAATACATCTTCGCCAGCCTAATCGATGAAGAAGGGGTGCAAGGTTGGTCAACAGATAGAATATGCTTACCCCTTAAATTTTACGATTAATCTTTACAAATTACGGTACGAAGCAATGCGCACCTTATAGCTATAGATAAATGAAAAGCAGATAAGTTTTAAGTAGTTTTTATCCAACATATGTCTTTTCTTGTACCTAATTCTAATATTCTTTGAAATTTTATTTTCTATTAAATTAATGTGGTCTTTCCAACTTATTCGTTCGTCAAGTAAAACGCCTAAGAATTTAATGCAGAATGTCCGTTGTAAGTTAGTTTTTTCTATTGAAATATTTGGGAGTTTTAGGGACAAAGTTTTAGATTTTAAGGATTTTGAAAAAATAATATATTAGCTTTTAGTTTCGTTTAGAGATAGTTTATTGGCTTTCAACCATTCATTGAGGTTGTCAAGCTGACAATTCATAGTGTTAAAGATCTATGTTTGAGTGGGTAGAAAAAACCTAAGTATTGTCAGCAAAAAGATTGAAGTTTAATACACTAGAAGATAAGTAAGTATCGTTAACATAGATAATAAATAATAAAGGCCCTAGAGTAGATCCCTGTGGAGCTCCGAAAGAAATGTTTTCTAGTTTAGTACAGGTTTTGTCATAAGATACACATTGTTTGTGATTATTAAGATAGGAAAAAAACCATTTATAATTGTTATTTTTGACTCCATAATTTCTAAGTTTGTTAAGAAAGATATTATGGTCCTCAGTATTGAAAGCTTTTGAGAGGTCAGTAAAAACCCCAAGAGTATATTGGTTGTTTTCAAATCCGTTTAAATTTTCTTTTAATAATTTAATTACTGCATGTTCTATAGAGTGCCCTTTTCTAAATCCGTACTGATTATTGATAAGCAATTTATGTTTTATAAAATAATTGTATAGCCTATTATTCATTATTCTCTCTAGAATTTTAAAAAAACATGGAAGTATTGAAGTCTATAATTAGATAATTTAGAAATATTATCGTCTTTAAAAATTGGAACCACTCTTGCTAGTTTTAAAAGGTCAGGAAGAATTCTATTATTAAATGAAAGATTAAAAATAATTAGTAAGGGGTTTTCAATAATATCGAAAACTTCTTTAACAATCCTAGGGCTATTGTTATCAAGACCGGAGCTTTTGTTTGGTTTTAACATACTAAAAGCAAACCAAAGTTCATCAGGAGATACTTCAAGCTCATCCATCACACAATCCTCTTCTTTTAAATATGATTTAGAATTTTTATTTCCGGGAGATATTATATTTGCTAGGTTTTTACCGACCTTTTTTATAAAAAATTAAACTCTTCGCAATAACGGTTCGCTCATTAATTACTCATCTTTAGTGTATACATATTTTGGTAAAGTATTACCATGATCTTGTTTATTTTTTCTCATCACTTCCTTTATCATATCCCAAGTTTTTTGTTATTACCAATATTACTTTGTAGTGATTTTGAGAAATAATTTTTTTAGCTTATCTTTTCAGGTTTTCAAACAGGTTTTTGTAAATTTTATATATTTTTTCGTCTTGATAAGTTTTGTTTTTTAGGAATTTTTTATATAGTCATTGTTTTTTTTTGAAGATTTAATAAGCCCTTTTGTAATCCAGAGACTTTGCAGGCTTTTAAGTTTAACTTTTATTTCCTTCATTAGAAACACTTTATTGTAATCATTAATGAACTCATTGTAAAAAAAATCATAAGCCATATTAGCATCTTTGAATTATTGAGTTGTTTCTAGTTTACTTTGAGTAAATATTTTATAAACGCCTCAATATTAAATTTATTAATCTGCCTTTTTACTTCCCTTAGTACTTTGCTTTTTGTTCCTTAAAAAAAATCCCAAATGAAAAAATCCCAAATGAAAAAGGCTGGAAAGTGGTAGCTTATATCGCTTTTTATGATTCCGCTTCCAGTGTTGCATGTTGTAAAGTTGTAAGTAAAAATATTATCAATGAGAGATTTGGTTTGAAGAGTTACGCTAGTAGATTTGTAAATTAAGGGAATAATGTTCTACTGAAATAGAGTGCTTGAGAAACTTTTTACACCGCTATCAGTTTTAACATTAAGAAGACTTAGGTTATAGTCTCCCGTGATGTAAATTTGTTTGTGTTTTACTTTTTTTAAGTAGCATTTAAAGTGTTTTAAAACAGATTTCTTATTTCTGCACGGTGGTCTATACAAAGCAGTTATTAAAACGTTTTTTTATTATTGTGGTTTAATAATTTGATAGTTAGAAATTCAAAGTCCGCGTTTTGAATACTTAAAATTTCTATTTTCCGAAAATGGATTGAGTCATGAACAAATTTACATTATTTATACATGAACAATGTTACATTATGGATTGAGTCATAAATATAGTCACATTACTTCAAGAACATTTTTCTTTGATTTAAAGTTAGGAAGTTTTTTCCCTATGTATCATTCTTGTTCTAACAAATCTATCTCTTCTTTCTTGACCATAAACAATGGCAGATACTCCGGTCACGCTTTTGACGTAGCCTGAGTGTGAATACTGAGTTTAAGAATTTTCAATGGATTTTTCCGCTTGGAGATTTCCGCTTTAGAAAGATACATGTAAATATTGGTTCATAACAATCTTTTAAATTCCAAGAAATTAATTCTTGAAGATTAGTAGCGTCAAGGTTAATCTTTGGAGTTATTATTTTTTAGAAAGCAGTGTCTCCAAGCTCATTATTTCCTCTAATTTGTGAAATCTTTTAAAAGCCAAACGTTCTTTTAATTTTGTTAGAGCTAGTCAAGAGTGAAACCAGAATACACTCACTATGGCTGTACCAAGCCCCAGTTCGTATACATGGTGTGATAATATTCACCACATTGACTGGGAGTGTCTTAAGAATTTTAAGTTTAAGTAAAATGTGTCTTGGTCCGTCTTCCAGCAGATGTTTGGTAGAAATTTAAAAATAAAGTTTAAAGTATACTTTGACACAAAATATTTATTTATATATTTATAAAGAGTGTATGTATACATAACTTATATATATACATAAATACATACATACATACATACATACATACATACATACATACATACATACATACATACATACATACATACATACATACATACATACATACATACATACATACATACATACATACATACATACATACATACATACATGCATACATACATACATATATACATACATACATGCATACACATAGGCCTGTAAATCGAGCCGAACGAGCCAAGCTTGCCAGGGCTCGGCTTGGCTCGTTTACATATTAAGAGTGTTCAGGCTCGGCTCGAGCTCGTTTTGAACATGAGATTCTTTGTTCGAGCTCGACTTGTTAAGGATTAGTATTGTTTGGGCTCGGCTCGTTTTACATGTTGCTTGAGCTCGACTGGTTTAAAACTCGAAATAATTATTGTAACCTGTTAGTTTAAAGCTCGTTAAATAAAAAAAAAATTGTTCGTTAAAGGCTCGTCGGTCCAAATCAACAAACAACATAAACAATCGTACAGTCTTTGGCAAATGACAATAGTCAATAGCAGCCTCACGTAATTAAATTGTTTATATTAATCAATTATTTAGTGTAATAAGAGTTATATGGGTCATATCACATATACACTAACACTATATTTTTATTGTATAATAATATATATAATATCGCAATTTTATTTATTACATATATATTATTATAATATAAATAAATATATATATATATATATATAATTTAATTTGAAATTTAAGAATATATATATATATATTCGAGCTTTAATCGAGCCTATATGAACAAGCCTGTGATGTTCAAGCTCGGCTCGTTTAATAAACGAGCCTAATTTTTTGTTCAAGCCCGGCTCGTTTACCATTCGAGCCGAACATAAACGAGCTCTTGTCGAGCCGATCACTAAGCCGTTCACGAACACGAGCTAGGATTTACAGCCCTACATACACACATAAATACATATGAGTACATACATAAATATATGAGATTATTATAGCCTCACATATTTATCATATATAATTATTATGTATGATATCAAATACACGAGAGTGTGTATAAAAAAAACTAGTAAAAATAAGTTGAGTGCTAAGATCTGTAACAGGAATTAAATACAGATAATATTTATCTAAGTTTTTTGAATAAATAAATAAACTTCTACGTTCAGATAATTAAATTATGTGATTTCAAAAATATAAACAAATAAAGCTCAGCTTGGAATGTTAAATTTCTTAGAAAAGCACAACATCGGAAAATCTATCAGGAAAAAACTATTCGAGCAGATGAAGATACATAGGGAAAATGGTATGTTTTCGGTTGTAATTTACGATAAATTATTAGTAAAGAATTCAGGAAATTACCTCCTAAACTTTAATTATTATATTTTATACTTTAAGTATTTTGTTAGTATAAATTCTTGTCATTATGGAAGATATAAATTTTTGTGAATTAAGCTTTAGGGCATTCCAGACAAATAAAAATATACTTTTAGAGAATCATTCAGATCCAGACGTTAATTTTTTTAACACTGATGAAATAATTAGCAACATATGCCCTTCTTATTATAATTCTGATATTTCTAATCTTTCTGCTGATATAGATATTAATGAGTTCTCTATTTTACACCTAAATATTAGGAGCTTTCAAAAAAATTTTGATAAATTTAAAGATTTTTTATATAGGGTTGAAATTAATATTAAAATTATTTGTCTCACAGAGACCTGGTGTCGAGATAAACAAGTTGAAAAAAATTTTCAACTACAAAACTATAAAGTTATTCCTCAAGTCAGAAATTTTGAGACAATAGGTGGAGGAGTATGTATTTTTATCCACAACTCTTTAAATTTTAAACCGCTAACCGAATTTAGTGCAACTAGTAAATTGCGAATCATTAACAATTGAAGTTATAATAAAATCACTAAAAACATCATTGTACATGTTGTGTACAGACCGCCATCTGGCATTAACAATTTTTTTGAAAACCACCTAAAAAATTTAATCAAAAACAAAACTTTATGTGACAAACGTCTCTTTTTCGTTGAAAATTTTAATTATTATGCGCTTGATTACGACACAAAAAAATGTAAAAAATATTATTAACATCATATTTCAAAATGGGTTTATTCCAACTATAAATAAACCAACACGAATTACCAGGAATAGCGCAACTTCAATTGATCAAATAATAATTAATGAATATACAAAAAATAAAATAAAAACTGGAACAATAATATCTGATATATCGGATCATTTCAATATTTATAATCGCGCATTAAGTTGTCGAACACACCCCTCAAAAAAAGATTATTATTACAAAACGAATATATGATGACATTTCTATGGAACTTTTTAATAGTTCTCTATTTTCTGAAAACTGGGATGAAATTCTACAGATTCAAACCACAGGTACTGCTTATAACAGTTTCCTTCGAATATTCAAAAAACACTATGATAAAGCTTTCTCAGTGGTAACAAAAATTATTAAAACTAAAACATTTATAAACCCTTGGATTACACCAGGAATAATAAAATCATCAAAAAAAAAACAAACGATTGTATGAAGCGTTTCTGAAAAAAAGAACTTATGAAAATGAATTAAGGTATAAAAAATATAAGAGTCACTTTGAATCAATTATAAAGCTTTCAAAGAAATTATACTATTCAAATAAAATAATAAAATTTAAAGGCGATACTCAAAAAACGTGGCAAGTCATCAAAGAAGTAATTGGAAAAAAAACACTTAAGCTAAATGGTCTTCCAAAAAAACTAAACTATCATCATCATCAAGATATTACTAAAGAATCTACAGTTGCTAATACATTTAATGAGGTGTTTGTCAATGCAGGTTTAAATTTAGCATCAAAATTAAAACACAGTGAGTTTAACAAGGAGAAATACTTGACTCCTAGCAATTCAATTATGGAAAATGCTGAGTTAACTGAAAAAGAATTATTAGATGCTGTGAGTTCATTAAAATTAAACAAAGCACAAAGATTTGATAATGTTAGTAGTAATGTTGTAGTTAAATGTATTTTCTATATTAAAAAAGTTCTTTAGCACATATTTAATCTTTCGTTTAAACAAGGAGTCTTTCCGAAAAAACTTAAAATTGCAAGGGTAATACCAGTTTTTAAGTCTGGAGATGATACTAATATTTCTAACTATAGAACTATTTCCATTCTTCCATGCTTCTCGAAAATACTAGAACGCATTATGTATAACAAATTATACTCATTTTTAGAAAAAAATAATATTCTCTATAACAAACAATTTAGCTTCAAAACAGGGCACTCTACTGATCATGCAATTCTTCATCTCATTCAGATTATTTTTCAAGGTTTTTACAAAAACAAGTTCACTTTAGGTGTTTTCATAGATCTTAGTAAGGCGTTCGACACTGTTGATCATAGTATTTTAATTAAAAAATTAGAAAACTACTAAATCAAAAGTATAAACATAGCTTGGTTTAAAAGCTACTTATCTAATAGAAAACAATATATTTCATTCGGGAATGAAAAAACTAACAATATGTCAATAACTTGCGGCGTTCCTCAAGGATCTATATTAGGACCACTTTTATTTTTAATCTATATTAATGATTTAGGCAAAGCTTCTAACATTCTAGATTCTATTTTATTTGTTGATGACACAAATTTATTTTATTCTCACAGTGATATAACAACATTATTTAAAACGGTCAACATTGAACTTCTAAAACTAACCGAATGGTTAAATATGAATAAACTTACAATTAATTTAAAAAACTAAAACTAATTATACTATTTTTCATCGCCTCCATAAAAAAGATAAAATCCCTCTTGCACTTCCAAAACTTATTATTGGAGAATACATCGTAAAAAGAGAATGTTCAATGAAATTTCTAGGTGTAATTCTAGATGAAAACATAAATTGGAAAGACCACATAAACATGATTGAAAATAAAATTTCTAAAAATATCGGATGAGTCTATAAAGGAAAACCATACTTAGATCAATCATGTTTGAAATACATAAATTACTTATCTATTCATTCCTATCTAAATTATGCAAACATTGCCTGGTGCAGCACCAATAAGTCAAAGACAAAAAAGCTATTTAGCAAACAAAAACATGCAATTAGATTATTATCAAATGCACACCGCTTCTCACATTCAGGACCATTGTTCAATAATCTGGAAATATCAAACTTGTACCAAATAAATATATATCATCTGCTAATTTTAATGTATAAAACTAATAATAATACAATACCAAATATCTTCAAACCATTATTTAATTAAATTCAACACAAATACATGACTAAATATTCAAGTAATAACTTTGTACAACCCAAAACTATATATGAGTCAACCAAGTTCTCAATAACTATTAGAGGGCCTAATGTATGGAACAAGATAATTAGTAATGAAATTAAAAAACTTACAACTCTTGAACAGTTTAAACAAAAGCTAAAACTATTACTTTTAAATAATGAAAAAGCAGAGATTTTTTTTTAAATTTATCTATAAAAATGTTTTATTTGAAAATTATCTATTAGTGCATGCTTTGTTTGTCTGAAAAGGTCTAAAGTCTTTAATTATAACATTATATTCAGTTATATTATGAAAAAGTATGTATGTGTATGT
Source organism: Hydra vulgaris (assembly GCF_038396675.1). Taxonomy (NCBI): domain Eukaryota; kingdom Metazoa; phylum Cnidaria; class Hydrozoa; order Anthoathecata; family Hydridae; genus Hydra; species Hydra vulgaris. Next base: position 34,046,270 of record NC_088923.1, read on the forward strand.
GTGTGTATATGTATATATATGTATATATGTGTATGGGTGTGTATGTGTGTGTATATGTATATATGCGTGTGTGTGTATGTGTATATATGCATATGTGTATGTGTGTATGTGTATATATATATATATGTATATATATGTATATATATATATATATATATATATATATATATATATATATATATATATATATATATATATATATATATATATGTGTATATGTGTGTGTGTGTATATATATATATATATATATATATATATATATATATATATATATATATATATATATATATATATGTGTATATGTGTGTGTGTGTATATATATATATATATATATATATATATATATATATATATATATATATATATATATATATATATATATATATATATATATATATGTATATATAGTGTCTTCTGATTATAAATTAACCTTTATGTTTTCATTTTTCATGTTTTCTCTTTATGCTGTTGGTTTTGGTTTTCTTGAATGATCTATTAAAATTTTACTTTAATGAATAACTTTGAAATTTGAATATATATAGCATTGCATGACCGTAAGTTAATCTTCATGTTATTGAGAAAAAAACTATTTCTTTAACTTGTATTAAAAACAACTTTGAAAGACTTTAACTATTTCGCATTTTATATTAACTTCTTTGAAACATTTTTCTTTTTTCTCTCATTTTTAATTTTTAATTTTAGTTACAATGTATTTATATAAATGTCTAGAAAAAACAAGGGACTTGGTGATAAGGCAAATCTGTCTTCTTCTCGTCCTTGCCATTTTTATATATATTATAAAACACGGAACTTGTAAATATTTGTACGGCTAAATAAAAGGAGAAAAAAAAAAAATATATATATATATATACTGCGCTTGCGTATAATAACTTGTGCCTTGTAAACGACCGTGTTATGTTATCAAAATAATTTTTTCCTACTTTTAAACAGAAAATGATAATTATCCATTGTTTAATCTTTATAACTTTCGGGCGCGGGCGCGGGTTTAGCTTTCTAAAGAAGTTAGTTAAGAAATGTTTGCGCTTCTAGGTATAGAAAGGGGTGGAATGGGTAGAGGGAGGGGTAATGAGCCCCGGTTTATTTTTGCCGTTAAATTTATCCCCTCGTTTATTGAAGGGACAAACTTAAAGGGTTCAAAATTTTTTTAAAAGAAACTATTTGTTTACAAACTCTTAAACAAAAAGGCTTAAATGGTGTTTCATTACGGACG
>NC_088923.1:34052500-34072500 GCF_038396675.1 Hydra vulgaris
TTGCAAGAAAATTTAAATGCAGTCATACTTTGATAAAGTATTTAGATCTTAAGAATATAAAGCATAAAAAAAAAAATAATAGAAAACTCTGAAGCGATTCATTGACAGAGAAATCAAAGCCATTTCTCGACTTAAATTAGAATTCATAATTTTCATTAATCTACTGTCCCATAGAAAGTGATTCCTAACCCACCTATCTACGCCATTGAATTTAGGTGCTTCTTACCCTTCAACAACTTTCTAGTAGTTGGACATAGGTAGAAACAAATAAAAACGAATTAAATACTGTCATTTTCATATTAATTGGCAGTTGTTAAATTTTTATATGAACTAATCTTTTGAACGCTAAAAATATCTTGATGAAAATTGAAGTCTGTTTAAAAATTTTGATCTAATTTGCAGCACCAATTTTATAATAAAAATTTGCTATGATGTAAAAAAAGGTCGACAAGGATAGTAGGTAAATACTTTTAAATATGTTCAGAGCGAAGCTGAACCCCTACTAAATTCAACAAACTATACTATTTAAAACTAAATGGTTGATAATAAAGCTTATGATTTATTATCAGCCAGGTAGTTTGATTGTTACTATCTGCATCTTTTATTTTAAAACAAGCTTCTTAAAATTATTTTTGTTTCAAAATGAGATCCATTAGAGAATATTCTTTGGTTTTTTATAAATCGATTCAAACTCTAATTTGCTCTATCAAAGTCGAAATTTTAGAGCTTTAACTTTATAGCTTTTTTTATAATAATATAAGGAAGCCGTTTAATGTTCCAAAGTCGGTTTGCTTTGGACCTAAGAATACTTTTAAAAATGTTTTTTATTCAAAACATTTTTAAATGCCGTGTTACTTTATTATTTTGAACACAAAAGCTAACATTTAAGTATGCTGATAAATTATGATATAAAATAAATAATTATAGCTCACGTCATAATTATTCAATTTTGATAATGAATATATTGGTGTGGTTTTTTTCTTTGGCAAAACAGAGTTAGACAGTAGTATCAAATTTTTAGATTTATTGCATTCTTCCATCATAACTTCCGTAATTAAGTCAATCACCAGCAATATTCAAATCTGAAAAATTTAAATATGAAGATTTTTAAAGAAAACACTTTTTATTCTTCCGGATTTGAAAAAGTTTACACCCTTACTTCTGCAGCTAAATTTAGAAGCAATTTTGACTGTGAATAAATTAAATACGTTCTTTTCTGAATTTACGCTCAATTTATAGACCAACATCATCATAAAACATGTTAAGGTTCCATTCATAAACATTTAATGTAATCACATGATTGTGTATCTCTAACCTAAAAAAGGTTTTAATGACTTATAGTTTTAAGATTCATAAAATCATATTCATTTAAGATAAAAAATTATAATGATGATGATCATCATAATCATAGTCATTGCCACCATCATCATCATTTTCATTATCATCATCATCATTATCATCATCGTCATCATCATTAACATTATTGTAATCATTAAACTTTCCACTAGATTTTGAGAATTTTGGTTCCAATGAGATTTTTCAAAATTATTTAGAGTAGTTTTGATTAAATTTTCCATAATGAAAGTGGTAGCTAGCCAAGACATAGGTAAGTTATGTAAAAGAAGATTTCTCAAAAATTAACTTCTTTTACATGTAAAAATTAGTCACATTAATAGACTGTTTACTTTTACATTTAAAAGTTAATTACTTTTAAAAATTACATTACATATTATAAAAGTACCTCAAACTGCAAATTACATTTACCTATACTAGTAACTAATTAAAAAATAGTTATACAAAAAAAGAAACTAATATTCTACCAAATGTAAATTAAATTGACAAATAAAATAATATTTTTTAAGTTGGAATTTTTTATTTTGAAACTAATAACAAATTTTTATTAAAAAAAAATTATATAAAAAAAATTTAAACATAATTTGTGAAGTGAATTAAAAGTAATTTATATAAATATAAGCAAGTAAATTATAAAGTAACTTAAATAAAGTAAGTATATTTACTTAAATTCTACAATAATTTTGACAGGATCTTGTACAACAGTATTGCAAAAAAGTAAATTCAGACAAAGCTGAAACATGGCAGTCAGAAGGCGCAAATACCTGATGGGAGACTCAGAACGGGTTGACTACTTAAAAGACAAAATTAGAATAATTGTTAGTTCTTTTTACAGGCTTTTCGCGTGAAAGTTTTTATCATTGAAAACCTTAGGAGGAAAAGTTCAAAAACGGCGTTGATAAACGGCGTAAATCTTCTCGCCTCCACTTTTCTTCCGGAGCAGACAGCTGCTGCCTCCCGATCAATTTTTAGCAACAAAATGTTCTTTCTTTAGCCACCAGTGGTTTCCGCCTTTCTATTGGCGGCCGCAGTCAGAGTTCTTTTTTGGAGGCAAAATGTTTTGGAGGCCGACACCAATAGAGAGGCGGAAGCCAATGGTGGCCGTCTCCATAAGAAATTTTAAAGGCAAAGCCATTGGAGGCCGCCTCCAACGACTTCTGCCTCTTAACTGGCTGCGCTCGTCAAATTGGAGGCGGAAATATTTGCCTCCCGCCGGCGGATGTAATGAAAAATAATTGCTCGTTTGCTTTAAAGCAATTAAATATTAACAAGAAACAATTGTTAAATACTTGACATCAAAGTTTGTTTTATATAATTTATTGACTATTTAAAAACTTTAAAAAAAATGAAATTATAATTTTTTCAGAGCGGTTGTTTTTATAGGACTATCGAATAAATTAGTAATTTTTATTTTAAAGCAATTGTCAAAAAAAAAAAAAATTCTGTTTACATGCCTTAAGCAAAAAAGTCAAAAAAAAAGTTTATGACAAATAATTAAATTGTCAGTTTTTAATAAATGTTTGATATTTTGTCGCCCTTACGTCGCGCTAAAACTTTTACTTTTGGACCATAAAATTAATTTATTTAAAAGTTTTTAATATGAAAATTCTAATATTCTTGATCATTGGGATTTAAAACGCGATGATTATATTTGAAACGAACACTATACGATTTTCTAGTTGTTTTTAGTGCTGCATTTTCTCAGGTTAAAGTTGAACGAGATTTTAGTATTTTTGCAATAGTCAACACTCATTTGAGAACTCGACTTTTGGATGAAACATTAAATGCAATATTAGTCGTGAGACAAAATTTGGGTTTGCTTGACAAACTAAAATTCTTTAAACAACGTTCAATAACCTTATAAAAAAATGAATGTACGTAACGCTATTTAATTTTAAATGTAAAAGAAACAATTACTTTATCTCAATAATAAAACAAGTCTTGTCTTTAATTAACGAAGTTTAATTTCAAATCCAATGAAATTAACTTTTTTAATGTTAATCAAATTTATTTTTAAATAAAATGAAAAAAGTTACGAATGAGAATTTTAAAACTTTTTAATTATAAAACTCATTTATACTTAAATGAATGTTCATTAAAGTTTGGTGTAAATGTAAAAATGCTAATTTATTCGACTGTTTCAGAAAAAAAACATTCTCTGCGACAAAATCGCTACTTTTTTAAACACAATTTCAATGCACAATTTTAATATAAATTTTCAATAGCAATGCACAATTTCAATGTAAATTTTTGTTAGTCGGTCAAATGCGAACAGTAAACTTATATATAAGTGACATTTAATAATGCTACCGACAGTGACCCATTGGTCACTTTCGGTAGCATTATTAAATGACCAGTAACCGTCATTTGAAAAAAATATATATTTGTAACCGCCGTTTAAGGAACAGTCATTTGAAAAAACTTTTGAGTATCTGTCGTTTAAAAAATAAAATTTTTTTCTTTAAAAAAATGTTTTATATTTGACCCATTGATATTACGTTCAATTTTTTGTTTCGAAACAATTCTAATTTCTTAAGATTCTAATGAGTTATACACCAATCAATAACAGTATAATGACTTATCAAGGTTGTTGTCCTGTACAAGACATGTTGACTTGTACAGGACAAGAACAATAAGGGCGCGTGTGGCCGGAAACACTTGCCGGAACTTATTCCAGTAACTTGGTAGCGCATCTTTAGAATATATATATATATGTGTATATATATATATATATATATATATATATATATATATATATATATATATATATATATATATATATATATATATATAAATATATATATAATGCTTGCACAAAATTTATATAAAGAGTAAATATTAAATTCAATTTAAAATAGAAGATTTACTTTAAAAAGTATTTTATAAGAGATTTTTTACCTGGAAGTGAAAATTTAATATGACACTCTTCCCAGTAGGCTCAGCGACGTGACAAAAACGTGAATTTCACGTTATTTTGGCAGGTGACAATTAGGTGACTTTTTGGTCCCCATGAAATGACTAATTCAGGTGATTTATCGACGTGTTTTTCTCGTTACTTTCGGCACGTGATATTTAGGTGACTTTTTGGTCCCCATAAACTGTCCAAAAGACGTGCTTTTTACGTTAATTTTGACAATTGTAATATTAAACAATAATTATCCTTTATAATTACAATTATAAGTGTTTGGTTTTGTGTAAAGAAAAAAAACTCATCGTCGAGGAAATATTTAATACGTATTAAATTACATGGTTTTATTAGTCAGTATATTAGTTCTTGACATAAAAATTTTTAATTTGTAATAAAAGCTGCACTTTTGTTAAAACATCCTCCTTATATCCAATAAGTAATAAGTACAAAGTCGTAGATCTGCAACTTACGAAGAGCATGCTTCAATCCACAAAAAGCACACTTCAAACTTATATATCTATTCTCCCATAAAAGCACGCTTCAAACATAATCTAACGAATCAGTCGATATTTTCTTCTATAAGAGCACGCATCAAACTTTATCTAATGAACCAGATTTAGCTGAAAAGAAACGAATAAAATCTTAAATAATAATATGACTATTTAATAATTATCTGAAATCACAAACTTTTAAAACAAATCTTACTTTGAGAATTGCTAACTATTTTGGCAACAAGATTTTCTAGTGTGTTATTTGTTTTCTTTTATCTAAATCATAAAATAATTTTAAGAAAACAATACTACATACAGTGTAAAAAAATAAAAAAAGTCATTTGCCTTCTAATTTTATACTCTGATTGCTAAAAAAGTAAATAAGTATTTAATAAAAAAAGATGTAACAAAAAAATCGAAAGATGATTAAAAAAAGAAGTACAAAATAAAAAATACAAGTTTAAAAAAATATTGTTTATCTATATATCTATATCTAATATCTATCTATAGATATATCTATATCTATATATAAAGTTAATAACTGATGGGCGTGATTAGAAAAAGATCTGTACTCACCTTATGTGATAACATCTGTGTACTATGTGATAACATGGTAATTTTTTTTCTTTGTTTTCCATCTTCTTATATTTGCATCTGTTTCTGCATTAACTTATTTATACATTAACTCACTAGATGCAAAGGTGACAGCCCACAAAGTTGCTTTAAATGAGTAATCTACAAAGTTTTGAACAGCATTGAATGTCGTTTTAGAATGCGCACAAAAATTAAAACAATTTATAAAAATGTAATAGTTATCACATAACCACACAGCATTATAGTGGAGATTTTATATCATAATTTTCCTTACCCATGGTGAGATTTTCAACATAAGGCTCCTTTTGCTGTGGAAACATTCACCACGGCTAAGGAGCCTCATCTACCCCTAATTATATATAATATACTAAGTATAAAACTAAAAATATGTATAATAAAGTATTGTCAAATTAGGTCACCAATAAATACAGAGTTCTGAAAATTCAACTCAGAATCAAGTTGCATTCTCCAACAAGATATGAACTAAATCAAATTCTTACTACAGGGTGTGATCACAAAAGAAGACGAAGAGAGGGAAAATTAAAGTTTCTCAAACTTTAAAAGTTAAAAGGTTATTGGGTCTTACTACAGAATGATATTTCTTGGCAATAACATAACAATACCATTGGGTCAATAATATTTTATGCAGAACTTATCATTTGTCACGTAGCTTAATAAATTTAATATTAAATAAGTTATAATAACTTATTTATTATCAAATTAATAACATCGACAAATTTGACAGTCTAAAATAATATCCAATATGGTAGAAAAAAAAGTATACCTTGTAGTAGGGTTTAATCTTTTGCATGTGGCAATATGAGAATTATCTGCCATAACGTTACACAGTTTTGAATTAGGCTTTATAATATATTTATTAAACCTAAATAGATAAAACTTAGTTATAAGATAATATAATATGTTTGGATAAAATATTATATATGTGACATTTTATTTTTGTCAAAAATGCATTGCGACGTTATGAGATATCTTACGCCCTACTTTTTTAATTAATATTATAAAATTACAATGCAAAATAATTACATTATTATAACAGTAAAATAAAAAGTAATTACAATAATGAATATATAAACTACATATTTCATGTAATCATTACATTTAAAATATCCGGAAAATTGTTTATGGAAAATATCCTGAAAAAATTCAAAATATTTTCCCCCTCATTTTCCCCTCAATTTTGCATTCAGCCAAGTTATTTCTCAATTTTTCAAAAACTTTTCTTAATTTTTGTATGAATGATGACTAAAACAACGTAAAAACAAATAGATGAATAATATATACTTGTTTTATGTTGTAATATAAATTGTATGTATGGAACTTGTAATATAAGTTGTATGTATGGAAAACTTTCCGGATATTTTGAAAAAGATAAATTTCAGAAAAATATCTGGTATTCCGGGAATATTCCGAATAAGATAATCTCTGAAAATTAATTATAAAAAAATAGTAAATAAAATAAAGAATATCTTTCCAAGTTTCTAATCACAGGTTTTTATTATGAATAAAAAAAGTTCCAAAATACACAATATTTTGGCAACGTAACTTTCACGTTTCAATCAAGTAAAATTGTCACCTGGACAAGGTCCCTTTAATATACATGATTGAAAAATGAAGAAGGAAACGGGGTAAGAGCACACATCAAACTTTATCTAATGAATAAGTCGATATTTTCTCCAATAATAACTCACAACACCAAATTTAGCTAAAAAGAAACAAATAAAAACTTAAATAATATGATTATTAAATAATCATCTTAAATCACAAACTTTTAACACAAATCTTACATGGTGAGTCACCAACTGTTTTGGCAACAAATTTTTTTTGGTGTTGCTATTTCTTTGATCTAAATCATTAAACAATTTTTAAAAAAGCAATGCTATACTTGAGAGAAACTTGCTTTACATATTGGAAGGTCGTCAACATTGAAAAATAAGTAAAATGCAGTTTCAAATACAATAGCATCATATTCATCTTTTGTGGGGAAAACATCGAACAAATCCGCATTAATAACCTGTTTTATATTGTACATAATAACAATAGTAATAAAAGTCATATAATATATATATAATAATAGTTTCATATAATTCAAATATATATATATATATATATATATAAATATATATATATATATATATATATGTATATATATATATATATATATATATATATATATTTATATATATATATATATATATATATATATATATATATATATATATATATATATATATATATATATATATATATATATATATATCAATCATACAATATTTAAATAATATAAAAAAAGGAAATAAATAAGTATTACCCTTTTTTAACAAGTAAAGCACGAGATCAAGATGTCATATATTATAAAAAGATAAGGTATTTGTACGTTATTGTTTTACAATAATTGTGTTATGGGTTTTTTTCCATTTGTTTAGTGTCTTGTAAAATAAAGAACAATATTTTTGCAGTTGTAATTACCGAGTTTACAGCATAGGTCAAATTGACCAGCTGATTGAGGGTATCTAGGTAAATACCATGCTGCTACAGAACATCAGACTAAGACAGGAGTTTGCAAATATTTGGCTGAAAGGGCTTTTTGTGACTGGACTAAGTTTGTTAGGAAGTGGGAGATGTTCTTTACGGATAATCGGGACTCTGTTGGAATAGCTGGAGACAGAATAGAAGTTGGTAGTTGATGAAGAAGGTAAATTAAATATAATATATTTTAATTTTTTTTATAGTGTGTGATATATAAACATATACAGCAAGTTTTGTAACAATAGCATGGGGAACAAGCCCTTCGTCTGGACTGTGGGTCTGTAGATAGGTTGGGCATCGTTTTTTATTTGGGTTAAAATGATTAAAACACACATAGTCTTTGTTCATCATCTACCTCGTTACCCTACAGATCCGAAACACAGAGACAGAATATGTTGTCTAGTATGACCCAAAATCCTCCTCCACACTCTATGTCAGAGCAATGAAGTTCAATATATATTGGAGAACAAAGATTTTGTGGTGAAGATGAGTACCTTTTTCAGTTTTTAGCCTATATTTACGAGGTTGGATGAATTTTTGATTTATCACAAGTTAGAGGAGGCTATAATTAATTCAAAAGTTGCCACCATTCTTAGTAAAGTAACTGTCGCTACTACTAGTTGCAGCATCTGTGGTCTGACTAACTTATTCCTGAATGGCCTGCAAAAAGTGTATACAGTTTCTGTATCTTTTCTGATTTTCCAAATATTGTATTTAATCATGGCCTGTTAAGCCTTTGTCTGTAAATAAAGGATATGGAGTGTTTTCTAAAAATCCAGGCTACAGACTGATTTTTAAAAATTGGATGGCAAGGGTATGAGTTAAGAACTACTTCAATTCAGAAGAAAAAAGATAAAATAAAAAAGTTGCATTAAGGGCTGGCCTTGATATTAATGCTAATGTTTAAAGTCACAAAGATTTTAAACTCTAATAAGGGCAATTCTGACAGCAATGACTGAAGGTGTTGAAAAATGATATCAGTTGTACAGATTGGTGTCAACTTCTGATTTCATATGCCCCATACAATACACACGATGTTGGCACACAGTTATCAGATTGTCAGTATAAAGACTATTGTAGCTGGATCCTTGTTGAAGAAGCTACAGGATTCCTCCAACAAAGTGTTCAAGCACAACACGGAGCACTATCTACGAAAACCTTTCAGGCCCAAGACAAACTAAGATCTTATGATGAAGAATCTTTGCAGCTACAATCCTAATGTCTAAATAAGTTACAGTTAGGGAAAGGTTAAAAACTCCAGTCGTAGGTTAAGGAGCTATTGATGTACTTGTATGTATTATTTATGTCTATAAAACAGATTTTTATTAGTAAAAAACAAAGTTATGTTAGCAAAGTTAACAAAATTTTAATGTACGTTATATGTTTTTATTCACAGTATTAAAGAAATTAAAATCATAAAATAAATGAAAATAAAAAATATACCGTTTAAAAACTCATAACTACATCTAAAATAACCACTTGCGTGGTTTTGATTACTCCTAGAGTCCAAACATGCCCAGCTTTGAATTTGGGACAATGACAAATCATTGGGACATCCCAAAACCACACTTGACTACCACTATATTGATTGTATGAGTAGTAATTACCTATCCTAAAAACAGAATATACCCAATTTTAAATTCCTAATCCTATTTACCTATATTTAAACAAAAAAATCATATCTAATTGAAAAACCAATCGAACTTTCCGGGATCACCCCTGAATACCCTTAAAATAACCACCTAAGTAGTAGTGACCACTCTTAAAGACCAAAGATACCCAGACTTAAATTTTACAAACTCAATTATCTACAATTAGACATAAAAAGTCCTATATAGTTGAAAAACCATCAAGAAATCTTACAAACACCCTTGATATTCCATCAGCTGACCACTTATCTAATCATGAATACTTCTGAAGAGCAAACATACCTAGGTTTAAATTTCTTGACCTGATTTAGCTTTATTTTACATAACGAATGTTTCATCTAATTGAAAAACCATTTCAATATTTCATGGTCATGATTGGCTATCCCTAAAATAACAATGAAATAAAATGAGCCCGGAAAGGAATTCCTTAGTTCTACATGTATCATATGTCTATATTCAAGTCATAAATAGTTTGGCCATTTTTGAAAAGTCCGGGCCCTGTGATCTGGCCACTGTTCTGCGGTTACTACTTATAAAGGAGAAAAATCCCCTTCAACTTTAAATAGTAAAGAATTGATGCAGTTTTAATTGTGGGCAGAAGCGCCTTTACGCACTAAGTGTTTTTTAAATTTCCTGTATGTATGTATGTATGTATGTATGTATGTATGTATGTATGTATGTATGTATGTATGTATGTATGTATGTATGTATGTATGTATGTATGTATGTATGTATGTATGTATGTATGTATGTATGTATGTATGTATGTATGTATGTATGTATGTATGTATGTATGTATGTATGTATGTATGTATGTATGTATGTATGTATGTATGTATGTATGTATGTATGTATGTATGTATGTATGTATGTATGTATCGTATGTATGTATGTATGTATGTATGTATGTATGTATGTATGTATGTATGTATGTATGTATGTATGTATGTATGTATGTATGTATGTATGTATGTATGTATGTATGTATGTATGTATGTATGTATGTATGTATGTATGTATGTATGTATGTATGTATGTATGTATGTATGTATGTATGTATGTATGTATGTATGTATGTATGTATGTATGTATGTATGTATGTATGTATGTATGTATGTGAATGGAAAAGCCAAAATCACTTTATTAAAATAGATTATTTAATTAGGTTGCAGCTTTACACATATTCAAATGCAGTTATTTTTCTTTTGCTCAGTAACTAAAGCAGTTTAGTTACTGAGCAAAATCTGATGTAATGTCAGAGTTTTCCATTAAATGGAAAACTCTGACATTACATCTTATTTTAAATAAAAAATTAGTTTTAATACAATTAGTTTAATAAAAAATTAGTTTTAATACAAGTTCTTAATATAATAGAAAAATATCACATTTAATTTGAAAGTTATGCATAATTTATTAGATAGTTTGTTTCTCAATAAAAATTGCATAGTCAAACGTTGTTCACAGCTTGGAAAATATTTTTGCAGAAAAAAAGATGTTTAAGTAATCAATCACAGCTCACCTCCAAAACACCCTTACTCCCACACGCATACTTCTACCTTCCAGAAAAACATAGTTCTATATTTACTATATAGAACCTTGTTTACCCATGGTTGAAAGTTTTTTAATTGAATAGATACTTGAAATATTCACTTGTAACAGAAAGTCTCAAGTTTGGCCAGGAGTAACTAATTAGTTTTGTTAATTAAATTAGGGAACAATCATTGATTTCTTCAGATGTTAATTTATCAAAAAACTGAGACGCAGTTAAAGAAACTGCCTCCTAAACACTGTTTTTTTTCTTACTAGGAGTTTCCTAGCTACATTAAAAGTCTTGGTTTTTATTGTTATAAAGAGGATAGAAGTATAAATTGTATACACTCTTATATAAAAGGTTTAAAATTACACCGTTTTGATAGTAATATAACATCAAACGATGCTTTTTGAAAGTTATTTAAGCGAAAAGTTTAAAATACACAGTTTTGATGTAGCTATACACTCTGAAAGTTAATTTTTAACAAAACGGAAAGAAATAACACTTTTTTATATTCACTTCACCGTTACAAAAAGGTGTAAAAATCGATTATTGTAAAGTTTTTCTTTTTACAGCTATTAATTAAACAGTGTAAAGCAGTGTTTTGCACCTTTTCACAAATTTATAATTTTAGTTTTGCACCTATTTTCAAAACAATATTTTTCAGAATAAGGTGTAAACTTTTACGGTTACACAGTGTAAAACTGTTTACACAGTAAACCTGCAAAAAATGGTGCAAAGCTCTTTATAACCTTTTTATTATCCAGCTTTATAAAGTGAGCCAATAATAAATGATGCAGAATTGCTATTTTATTGTTTTTTTTATTATATGGTCTCTTAATTCAACTTAATTTTACTAATTTCATTTAACCATTTTAATATAATTTAATTGTTGATGGCTTAGATATAGTCGAAACATGTATTTTTAAAATGAATGATTTTAATAAAAATTGAAAAAGTTATCTTATTTATTAGAATATTTACTCATTTTGTGCTGAATAGAAACTTTGGAAATAAAAAAATAAATAAATATATATATATATATATATATATATATATATATATATATATATATATATATATATATATATATATATATATATATATATATATATATATATATGTGTGTGTGTATATGTTTATATATGGCAATACTTAACTATTTCGCCCCCTCTTTCTGTTTTTATGATCAAATATGACAGAATTCATTATACTGATTTAGAACCATATAAAAATATAGGTCTGAAAACTTGAGGATAGCACTCTAATTTGATGTATAAATATAAAAAACTATATTAACAGCACTAATATTCTACAATCATTTCAAAAACATTTTAAGACTGTTTTCAAAAATTAAGATTTTTTGTTGACAACCCTTTTGCTTTTAATCTTTTGGAAAGTTTTCCATTTCCTTATGGAAAAATGCCCATAGAATGCTTCAAATAATGATCCAATATGTCTAAACATCTTAATGAATCAAGTCTTTCATCAAATATTTTGAAACGATCAATACCTTCATAGTTCAAGCCGGCCCAGATCCCTATACTACCACTACCATGTTTTGCTCTATTTGTAGAACAATTTAGGTTCTTTTTTAATGTGGCTTCTTTCTCAGCATTACTTGGTTTTTTCTTAAATCAATTTTAACGTTTATTTCATCCCAGAAAAGATTGTTGCGCCACATATTCATAGACCAATTTTTATGCGCTATACTCCAGTTTTTTCTGATGATTAATTAATAGAAGTGTTTTTTTAATCAATTGTGTTTTTATAATACTCTTCTAATTGTTTGAGCACTAGCAATAACACCAGGCGCTTTTTATTCTTTTTGACTGAGACCAGTAGATGATAAAACTTTATTTTTTTTACTATGCGAATAAGTGAACGTTTATTGGGGCACCTAAATAACAAGGAAAAAAATGTATATATTATATTTATATATTTATTTGAAAAAAAGAGAACGCCTATCAAAATAAATTTTTTATCTTTATAAAGAGTCAAACAATCATTAATTTAATATCTATCATGATGATATAAAAAAAACATGCTGGATTGTTATTATTGGCCAATACTGTATATATATATATATATATATATATATATATATATATATATATATATATATATATATATATATATATATATATATATATATATATATATATATATATATATATATATATATATATATATATATATATATATATATATATATATAAAGCACCCTAATTAGACAAAAGTATAAACATAGAATTTTTTGGAGTTTGTTCTCTGTCAGGAATGTTGGATCCGCGCGTATATATATATATATATATATATATATATATATATATATATATATATATATATATATATATATATATATATATATATATATATAAATATATATATATATATATATATATATATATATATATATATATATATATATACATATATATATATATATATATATATACATATATATATATATATATATATATATATATATACATACATATATATATATATATATATATATATATATATATATATAAATATATATATATATATATATATACATACATATATATATATATATATATATATATATATATATATATATATATATATATATATATATATATATATATATATATATATATATATATATATATATATATATATATATATATATATATATATATATATATATATATATATATATATATATATATATGTATATATATATATATATACGTGCGGATCCAACATTACTGACAGAGAACAAACTCCAAAAAGTTCTATGTTTATACTTTTGTCTAATTAGGGTGCTTTGCAAAAAATTGCGATGATTAGAGTCTGGGAACAAAAAAAACCGTACAATTTTGGCTGCAACTGCCCCAAACAAGAGAGCAACAAGTTGGTAAAATATTTTTTGTACTATTCTTAAATAAATTTATAATCATCGATAATTTTTAAATTTTATACAATAATCTCTTAGTGTTTAAAAACTATGACTATATAAGTTTAAACTCCCTCAATTTGAGCGGGTAACAAATATTATAAGGTGGTAACACTTTACACATTATATAAAATAACATATAATATTAAACTATTTTGAGAAAATTGTAAATGCACATGTTTATATATATATTGTAAATGCTAAAAATTCTAAATAATGCTAAAAATGAACTAATTTTTATAAAAAGATTTAAATAAATGCTTTTATTTATATAAAAGATTCTTAGTGAAAAACAATTTATATTAAAAACAATTTATATAAAAATACTAAAATTAAACTAATTTTTAAGCAAAAGTTTTCATGTTTAATTTTTTATTTTTACACTGTTTTTGCAAATTTTAATAATATTTTTTACAATAATTTTTATAATAATATTTTTTTATAATAATTTTTAATAAAAATTTTAATAATACATATATATAATAATTAATACATATATATATAATAAATTTTAATACATATATGTATTAAAGTTACAGTGTTTTTAAAATTTTAGTAAAATTCAGGGTAAAAAATGTTTTCACTCACACAAAATAACATTTGAAATTTTATATTTTATATAAAAAATTTTATATAAGCATATTTATACAAAATACAATTTATGTAAAAGCAATTCATATACAAGATTTTTAGCGAAAAAAACAAAAATATATTGCATTTACAATAAAGAAAAAGCATATAATAACATGTTACAGTGGGTTGCATAAATATAGAGTTACCACTTTTTTTGTGTGAAATTTTTGTTTTTTTCAACATTATTTTTGAAACCAACTAATTAATACGATTAATAGCGTATTAAATGTCTTAAATAACACTGATAAACAAATAAAATTTTATTGTGCATATCTTGTTAACTAGGTGGTTTTTTAAAACATGCTGATTTCAAATATGAAACCATTTTTCACCATCACGTCAAGTTGTAAAGATATCTTTAGTATTTAAGGTAAAGGCCCTAATATTGTCGAAAAAAAAGTTGTTCAAAAGTATGTCAACCTGGGTCTCAAAAGAAGCGTATTTTCCCAGAGATTTTAAAAATGTTATTCATTTGTAATAAAAATAAGTATTTTTTGTATTATTGCTGAATATTATTCTGTTGAAATTTTTTTAAGAGTTTTTATCATTTTTTTACATATTTTTTTTGTCAATAAATTTAAAAAAAAAAAAATTATGTTTTCTATAATCTCTATGAAAATACGCTTCTTTTGAGACCCAGGTTGACATACTTTTGAATAACTTTTTTTTCGACAATATTAGGGACTTTACCTAAAATACTAAAGATTTGAATCCAAATATCTTTACAACTTGACGTGATGGTGAAAAATGGTTTGCATATTTGAAATCAGCATATTTAATTTGTTTTAAAAAACCACCTAGTTAACAAGATATGCACAATAAAATTTTATTTGTTTATCAGTGTAATTGGTTCTCCATCAAATGGTATATAATTGGAACTCATTAGGTTAACCAGTCTTGAGTAATTATTAATTTAATAAGAGCATACCGGCTTTTCTAATGTAGCAAAAATATAGAGTCAACTAAAAATTAACGACTTAAGTTGAAATATCTCAATGAAATGTTATCTGAGCGATCTAAAACTTGGTGGTTGATTTCTTTCGAACTATATAAACGTTTTTGCGAAATTAAAATTAAACTTCCATTTTTATATCTTGCGATATTCGCATTGGTAATTATTTGGTAAAGTAAAAAGAAAAAAATAGGTAGAAATGCTTTTTCAGACAAGGTACGATGGCAAATTGTAAGTATGCTAAATGATAAAACAAAAAGCCAACAAGAAATAGCTCGAATGTGCGTTGTTTCGCTTAAATGTGTACAAACAACGTTGAAAAATCAAGAGCTACATAAATATGTTTAAGAATTACCAAGTTTTGGTAACCCTTTAAAGCTAATTTCAAGAGACCAAAGTAATCTCTACCGAAAGGTTAGACAAGACCCTAAAATTTCTTACCGCAAACTTGCTGAAAGGTTCAAAAATACGCCTGGTAACGTAAGTGTTAGTAGATGGACTAATCGCCTAAAATCATTAAAGTGGTGCAAAGAAAGACTTCACTGGTCTGTAGAAGACTGGGCTAAAGTCATTTTTAGCAAGAAATCCAATTTTGAGGTGATAAATCGCAAGTCAAGATTAATTATCAAGAGGATGGCTAGTGAAAAGTTCAAAGAGCATTTGTGTACCAAAGATACAAGGCGGAGGAGGATCAGTTAGAATCTAGGGACGCTTCTCCCATAAAGGTGCAGGGTCATACGACATTTATAACGAATTAACCAGTAAAACTACAAAGAGACCCTCGAATGAAAACTTTTCCCAACAGCCAGATCTTTTTAACGGAAAACGACAACAATGGATTTTTCAGCACGATGGCACAACGGCTCACACTGCAATCTCAGTTAAAGAGTGGCTTGATCGGAAAAATATTACGGTCATGCTTTGGCTAGCTCGTTCTCCAGATCTCAATCCCATTGTGTACATTTGGGCTTGGATAGACAAGAGATTGGTCAAAGAGAGCATCCCAGTAAACTTGCCATGCATGGTCCATGCATGGGATTCATTGGTTGATGACCGAAATCACCGCGCCAGTGATGCCGGTCATCAACCAATGGTTGGCCACGCTTGTTTTACGATCGGTCAACTTTGCCAATCTTGCCGATCTTGTGCCAGGCTTAAACCATGTTTGTGATAAAATAAAGGTTTTGCGTTTGCACATGTCCTATTTTATAAAATTTGCCCTCTTTAAATTTTCAACTAACATCAGTTTCCTTATTATTTTTCACGTATTGATTTTCTATTTGTAATAAATTTATTTTAGTTCATTAATAAATGATAAGAAACTTTGTAATTCAGAACAGGTTATATTAAAAATACAACAGCAATTAATAGTGTAATGTAATGCATAATATTACAACCTGAAATGGTTTATACTATTATTAATAATACTATTATATAATACTATTATTAATAGTACTAAAATTTTAATATATTATAAAATATATTATATAATACTATTATTAATAGTATTATATAATAATTTTCATAGTTTGTACTATATTAATAATATCTAAATTGGTTTAAAACAATTACTTTATATTATTTAGATATTGTTTTATTCTTTCTTCATGAGCTTTAAAAGGAAAAGCGAAAGTTCAACCTGGACAAAAGTAAGGAAAGTTTTAGCTGAAATAAATATAGTGAAGAATGAAATATGCGAGCAGTTAAATTCCACGAATAATATAATGAAACAATTTATAGAAACAAACGAAAGTAAATTACGTTTAAATAACTTTCAGAATATTTCTTTGAGTTTGCCAAATGTTAGTTCACCGTGCAGCAATTTTTTCACAAGTGTACTTGATGATAAAAATACAAAAGTAGAACTTTTTTTCGAAACTGAATCAAATTCAAATTTGCAATCTGATGAAGAAAGAAGCTATTGTGGTTCTGACCTAGATGACAAAGAAATGTTTTTTAAAAATGAGTCAGCTATACTAGATATTATTTCAAGTCTTCGTGAGTGGCATACTCAATTTAACATAACTAATGCTGCAACTTCTAATTTATTAAGTCGACTTAAAATATATTACATCCTGATTTACCTTTAAGCATTAATGGTCTACTTGGTAAAAAAGTTCCTTATTTTATAGACAATATTGGAAAGGATAACTTGCATTACCATTTTTACATTAAAGATCATGAAGTTGAATTAATTAAAGCTGGACTGACAAATAATTTTTTATTGTTACAGCTAAATTTTGATGGACTTCAATTATTTAAATCAAGTTCAGATGAGTTTTGGCCAATTTTTGGATTTTTTCATGAGGTTGAAACATCACCATTTCTTATTGGAGTTGCTTATTGTAAAAAAGGAAAACCTAATGTTAATAATTTTTTACATAAGCTTGTTAAAGAGTGTAAAATGTTTGAAGAAGGGCTTATAATTGAAGAGAGAAAGATTGTAATTAAAATGCATGAAGTTGTATGTGATACGCCAGCTAAAGCTTTTATTAAGTGCACCAAAGGCCGCAGTGGTTATTATTCATGTTTTATGTGTAATATCAAAGGAGAACATTTTAATAAAATGACTTTTTCTGGCAGTGATAATCAATTAAGAAGTGATTACTTATTTAAAAAAAAGGCAAATATTGAACATCACACAGGAAGTTCTCCCCTTTTAGAATTAAAAATAGATATGGTTAATAATTTCCCTGCTGACTATATGCATTTAGTTTGTTTAGGTGTTGTCAGAAGACTCATGAAGATGTGGAAAGATGGGTTTGGAGATCGACGGACAACCGTTGGATCAGTTTCAATATCTCTTATAACGGCTCGAATAGAAAGTATGTACAATTATATACCAAAAGAGTTTGCTTAGATAGATTTAAGGCAACAGAGTTTAGACTATTTCTGTTATATGTTGGCGCTGTTGCTATTGTTGATATAGTACCAGAAGAATACTACAAAAATTTTCTTCTTTTACAATGTAGAAAGATCATTCTTTTGAGTCCTTCTTTGTTTAAAAACAATTTATTACAAGCTTCAAATTTGTTAAATGCTTTTGCTGATCACTATACATCATTATATGGTAAGAAAAATGTTGTTCATAATGTACATAGTTTACGTCATCTATCATATGCTGCAGAGAGGTTTGGTTGTCTTGACAATGTTTCAGCATTTGTTTTTGAAAATTATTTAAAATCTTTTCGCGGTATGGTAAGAAAACCAAAAAAAGTCCTTCAGCAAGTTGTCAATTGTTTGTATGAGTCTGAAAGTCATGTCACTTTTCAGTCTTTCAAAAATTTTCAATTAAAAAAACAGCACCAAAATGGGCCTCTTTTGCCAGAATTAAAAACAAAAAAAAAAAGTTTTCAATCATTATTTAAGATGGACTTACTGTTGTAACAAAAGAAAGAGATGCTTATGTTAAAATTTCTTCAGATGTTGCAAAAGTGTGTAATATTGTAGAGGAACATGATGGCAATGTAACTGTTGTATATAAAAAATATAAAACAATTCAGGATTTTTTTAAATATCCAATGCCATCATTTGATCTTTTTATTTTTAGAGTTTCTAATCTTTCCTCTAACCTATACAAAGCAGATGTATCAGAAAAATTATTGAAGTTTGTTCGGCTGCCATATAAAAAAAGAATCATATGTTGTTTATCCAATTTTACACATTTGACTACATCTTGATAAACCTGTTGTTTTAAAACAAGCCTTTTAGTTCTATTAAATTTTCTTTGTATTACAGTAATAAAAATAAGCAATTTACTTGATTTATCTTTTTTACTTGCTTTAATATTACCAAACATACAAATTATAATATATATATATATATATATATATATATATATATATATATATATATAATATATATATATATATATATGTATATAAATATATATATATAAATATATATATATATATATATTTATGAATATATATATATATATATATATATATATATATATATATATATATATATATATATATATATATATATATATATATATAAATTAGTAAAAAACACTTATCTAACTTTTATCTTCGACTTGAAGTTTCACCATTGCTGGATCATCAGGAAGAGTTCAGTTAAGCACTCTATTTGTAAAATACACTAACATAATTTACATATATATATATACAGTATCGGACAAAACATGGTGGACAAACTCAAATTTAGAACAAAAGTTAATCAAAAACTAAAAAGAACTAGTAAAACAATTGTACATATTAATTTTTAAATAGTTTATTATGTTCTTAACAAAATTTAAAACGTTTGAATCATACTAAGAATCACAAAAAAAATTTATAACACATTTTTTTCAACAAACTACATTTTTCCTTGGACAAAACAAGGTGGACAAATTAAAACGAAGCTTTTTTTATAAGATTTCATTGTCTTTATTCA
>NC_088923.1:34080000-34122500 GCF_038396675.1 Hydra vulgaris
GTAAATAGAATTAAAGCAAGAACAAAACGAGCAGTAAAAAGAAAAAGGATTTTTTATGGAAATGTGTTACGTGGCAGTGAATTTTATATAATTTAAATTACCTTTTAAATGACAATATTGAATCTTTTGTTGATAAAAATACAGACATCTTCAAAACGTCAACTTCTTCTTTCTGCAAACTTCAACCTATTTTGAACTTAACACCACAAAGAATGCTTATGTCCAAAACAAAGATGTGATAGGTTATAAAATAATTGACTGTTCTATTTTGTCAGATGCTGTATCAGTTTTAAGTTGCCCCACTTGCTTTCAAACAACTTTAGCAATAACTGAAAACATTAGCGAAAAGTGAGGACTTACATGTGAACTTTCAATTTTTTGTTCAAAATGTAAGTATCGAAATAACTTTTATACTTCAAAATTATTAAATCAAAAATGAATCTCTGATATAAACGCAGTACAATATCCACAATAAGAACTCTTGGAATAGGATATTCTGGAATTTAAAAATTTACAACCCTCATGAACATGCCAAAACCAATGACGCCAATAAACTATGATAAACTTGTTATAAAAATAGCTAATATTATAGAGGAAGCTGTACAGGAAACAATGGCTCATGCTGTAGCTGATTTAAGACATAATTGTCAAAATGAAGATGAGATTTTTGATATTGGTGTATCGTGTGATGGAACATGGCAGGGTAGGGGATTTTCCTCATTAAATGGTGTGGTTGTTGCACTCTCATTGGACAGTGAAAAAGTTTTAGATGCTGATGTAATGAGTCGATTTTGCAGAGGGGGCTCTTTAAATCAAAACCTTGCTAAAAGAAATCCTACTGCTTATGCCAAGTGGAAAAAGTTACATATTTGTAAAATGATATTATTGGTTCTGCAAGTGGAATAGAATGTGAAGGAGCCAGTCGCATTTTCCAGCAATCAATTCAAAAACATAAACTAAAATATGTTAACTTTTTGGGTGATGGAGATAGTAAAAGCTACATTATTGTCAAGGATGATTATCCTGACACTCAAGTAACTAAATTGGAATGTGTTGGACACTATCAGAAGCGTGTTGGAACCCAACTTCGAAAATTGAAATAAAAAGTGAGAGGACTAGGTGGTCGTGTAAGATTGACAGATGCAACAATTGATCGATTGCAAAAATTTTTTGGTACGCCAATTAGACAAAATACTGGTGGTTTAGTTGCCATGAAATCATCAGCACTTGCAAATCATTTTCATGTGGCATCATCGAAAGATAACAACTGACACTCCCCACATAGTCGAATGGGTGCAAATAGTTGGTGTAAATTTAACAGAGACAAAGTAAATAAAACCAGGCCCTGCCCTTCCTTTAGAGGTTGTATACAAAATCAGACCTGTTTTTGAGGACCTCACTAAAGATGATGAGCTTAAAAAATGTCTTCATGGCAAAACACAAAATGCGAATGAGTCCTTTAATGGAAAAATTTGGAATCGTATACCCAAAACATAGTTTGTCACCATTACAGTACTAAAGTTTGGTGTCTACGACGCTGTAGCTAATTTTAATATTGGGATGAAATCGTCAATCCTAATTTATGAAATGCTATAAACAAAATCCACCTTAAACGGTCAATATATCGAGGAAAGCCAAATAATAAATTCCGTCGTCAATAGTTAAGGGCTAAAAAATTGAAGAAAAGTGACAAAATCTTAGGAAATGAAGGCAAATTATATGAAAAAGGAGGTTTTTAATTTAAATTAGAGTCTTATATGTAATATTTAGTATGTTTGGAGATTTTTTTATTTAATAATTTTAAAAAATTGAAGAAAAGTGACAAAATCTTAGGAATTGAAGGCAAATTATATGAAAAAGGAGGTTTTTAATTTAAATTAGAGTCTTATATGTAATATTTAGTATGTTTGGAGATTTTTTCATTTAATAATTTTATGTAATTAGCATTTTCTCCGTTTAAGGTTTTTCAATATGCTGGCCAATGTTGCAAGAGAACCGCCTAAGCTTTTTGTCTCAAATTTTTAGCATATCTCCCTTTTAATAAGACCTGTGTTTTAAATGAAACAGAATTTTGATATCTCAAGAAAAAAACTAGCATGGCTGTTTTACCTTTTCAAAAAATGACCTTTTTTATAATACCATTTTTGGCAGACATGTCCTCAGACCCCAATTTTTTTTTTCTGAATCTGTTCCATTTAAAACACTCATGCAACTAATCTAAACGTAATACCAAAGTTTCACTTTGCCTTTTTTAATAGTTTTTGCTGAATCTTGTCTGGTGCAAATCATGTTTCTTCTTATTTTAGGTTTTTTTTGGGGTATATGCAACAATCATTGACCAAATTAAAAAAAAAATGTAAATCTTTTGTTTTTATTATATTGTATGTTAGATTACTTAAAAAGTTTTCTTTTATTGACTGTATTTTAATTTGGGGGTGATCTTCCTTAAAAATTAGCCCCCCTCTACCCTAAACGTGAGGGCAACGAGTTAAATTATTTATTTTTTCATAAATATAAACTAGTTATGTATTCATCGACAGATTTTAAATTTTATGTTTAAATTATAAAGTGTTCAATTTTTATGACCATCAAAAGTTTGTGGTCCCTTCAAATTGAGGAGAGGGGGAGGGGTATTCTTTACATGGTCATAAAAACTGAACACTGAATAATTTAAACATAAAATTTGGAGTAAATATTAAATTTTGTTGAAATGATAATATATAAATTATAAAAATTTTATTTGAAGTTTTATTGAAATGTGACAGCCACTGTGGCACTAAGAATCTTTTGAAATTACTTATGTTTAAGCAACAACTGGTGAAAAATGTTTAAATAAGATTGCGTTTTGCATTTCAATAATAATATTGCAAATTCAATTTTTTTTTTCCAAAACTCTTTACTTTCGATTTTTTTATTTTTCAATAACTTAATAATTCAGTCCTGAAACAAATAAATATGTTTTAATAAAAAATAGAACCTGAAAGATAATAAAAAACCGTGTCGAAATCTGATTGCAGTATATTAAACGAACTTCTTATGCTTTTTACAGTGAAAATTTTTATCTTATTTTTATTAAGATATCTTATATATGTCTAAATGTTTTAAATGTTCTAGATGTTTTATGTCTAAATATGATGTTTGAACTGCAAAACAGAAAGTATGAGGAATTAGTAAATTATGAAGAATCTTTTTTTTATTTGTGTAAAAATTTAAATTATAGATCCACAATACGCATATGGTTGTACTTTTTCATTTATTGTATATTTCCTTGAAAGTAATATTCGAATCATTACTTGGCCAGCACGATCACATGACTTAAACCCGATCGAAAATTTATAGAGCTGAATGGATTATCATCTAACACAAAAGCAAATAAAATAACAAATAACTAGTCACGAAATACTCATATAAGAACTGACTAAACTTTGGCTTGAAAAATCGATAAAGATAATTGAAACCTAAATTTTTCAATGCCAAAGCAAATACAAGCATTTTTTAAAAATATTGGGAGTAATATCCCGAATTAAAATAATTTGATTAAAAAAAAATGAAGGTGTGTTTAATCTATACTGCACTTTGTAGGTGAGTTTAAACTATATTGCACTTTGTAGGTCTGTTTAAACTATATTGCACTTTTTTCTCCGTATATTCAGGTATACGCACAAAGCTATATGTAGACAAGAGCTGACAATAAAGGATTCTATGTTCTTTTTTCTTAAACCTACTTTATAAGAATTTCATAAAATTGGGACCCCCTATTGAAATTTTTCACATGAATTACTGTTTTCTGTGTTTTCTTGTTCTCTTCTACTGCAATTACAGCCACTCTCTTTTGCACTTGGCAGCAATGCAAACAGTTCTAACTTGCAAAAGGGTGATAGCCATATGGTTATTAAAATTGGAAAAGGTCTTGCTGACATTTAGGAAAAAAACAAATCGTTTGAAGAAAGTTTGAATGATTTCAATATTCGAGGAAAGGTGTTCTGAACATTGGAGGCGATAAGAAAAATTACAGAAGGAAAGCGATTTTTGCGGGTGATGTCTGAAACGACTACAGCTTTCAAGCCATCTTCTGACTGGCAGATTGGAATAGGTGCAGGCAAAAATTGGCTGTGATTAATATGGAAATAAGAGCTCCTTTTCAAAGAAAAACATCCGGGATCCTCACATTTCACAACTTGCGTGAAATATTGAGAGAGGGTAACTATTCCTGATCCTTCGATAAGAGATAATAAGCATCGAGCTCCGTCTTGCCGTCTGGATCAATATACTCAACCACCTTTGAAAACTGATCAATCATCAGACTTGAAAAGATCGAGGCACAAATCTTTGTTGCAAAATCAAAATTCTGTTTTCTTCAAAAAAAACGTTCCTACCTTAAATATATGTCGCTATGCAGAAAATTAATTTCTTAAGTATTGCTATATACATTGCATTTTAATAAAGAGTTGGTATTAAAAATTGTTTTAATTCCTAGGGAGCCTAGATGCGTTTCACAATGATCATAAGGAAGAATCAATCCTGCTAAATCAACCCTGAAGACAACCACTAGCTTAACCAACTTGGTCAAAGTGTCTTTTGTAATGGGATCGAACTCTGGCAGAGTCTAAAGCTGTTCAAAGTCCAATCTTTGAGCATACTTTGAGTCAACGATAATTATTTTTCAGAACGAGCTACAATATAAGTGGGACCAGAATATAAAACTGCGTCATATTTTTCAAGCCCATCTGGTTTGTTTTTAATGCCTTCGTAGAGAGACTGGATGAGCTTGTGCTTTGCGGCGATGACCCAATCATGATTAGGAAGAATAACTTGATCTTCCATATGCATTAATATAGGAGCTTGTTTATTAGCAGCGTTGATTCCAATAGGGATTAGATCTTTAACGTCTTGACTTATAAAGCACACATCCTCGCAGCCTAAAAGAGTAAAAATCTTCCACATTACTTATAGTTGCTGTGCAAAATAGATCAACCACGTGACTTAAATCAGATCTTTTTGGGCTTTCATCTATTTGATCGGAGCCATATGTCTTTCCTTTAAACGGTTTGCTCTATTTTGGCCTCATCCATGTATATAAAGCACTTCTGCTAATATCGTAGCCTCTCTTTTTGAGCTCGATTTGAGAACGATTTGAAGGTCTTTCTAAAGTAGTTAAAAAATTATAAGTGAATAAGTTTAGAGGCTAAAAAGGTATATTTAGGCCAAATATGGTTCATGTTATTAAAACTAAAATAAGAAAAACTCTATAACATAATGCAATTTTCTGATGAGACCCCTCTCCCTTATTCTATTTTGTCCTTTTCATATTGACCCCCTCCCCCTATTAGCATGACGTCTTTTATGGATGGCCCCTTAGACTTCATTTAGCTTTTTGTGAATAGTCCTGAAAGAACTGATGCATATTAAGAGTTTATATTAAAATAAAATTATAACTAAAAATAATTTTTAAAAGTTACGTAAATGAAATGAAAACTTTTCACAGACTTCCTGCTTTGATTTTGATTAAACAGTTATAGTGTACGCATGCGCTTTGCACATTATTTTATATTTTTTATGTATTTAAACAAAACAGATTAGAGTAAAGCCTCGAGTAAAACCCAATGAGCAGCAACTAGAGTGAAACCCAATGGCCATTTGGTCAACAAAAAACATGCAGAGCAAAAACTAATCGCAGGAAAGCTTTGAAACTTTATCTTAAAAAGCTCAAAATCATATTTCTTACCACTGCGTAGTGGGTCAGGTGGTGGAAAAAAGTATAAAAAAATTTTTCCCAAATATGACATCGTTATATACCATTTTATAGCTTTAACATCTGGCTTTTATAAAATACATAAGTTTCTGTATAACTATCACGCCGTTAGCATTTTAAGCTGTTAATAAAAAAGTTATTTTTTTGTTTTTATTTTAATAATATTTTCATATTACTAATAAGCATAAATTTGTAATTAATTTTTAAAACTTCATTTTTTTATTGCATGATAACATAAAACTAAATATTATCTATCAAATGAGCTATTGCAAAATTATTTTACACGTATGATTTTTCAAATAAATTGATTTCTAATAATGGCGTATAAAAAGTACTTTTTTTAGTGAAAATTTCGCTTAAATAATGAAATATTTTTGCGGTCCAGGGTGCTCCAGAAATTGAAGACTTGAAATATCTCTAATCATCGCAAGTTTTTAGCATAACACCTCTTTTTTTACATTAAAATGAACATATAAATATTTGAAGCTTGCTTCATATCTGATTGTCCAAATGTCTCATAAATAATATATTTTTTGTATTTGTAGGCTGAAAATGGAATATTTTGATATCTATGCCTTCATTATGGATAAACCTAATAATCTACAAATATCTGACTCTGGTATTGTGGACAAACTTATTGATGCTATGAATTTGGATTGTAACAAGCAGCAATTAGGAACTATAATAATGCATTTACAAGATAAGTAGCGCAAGTCATACAACAGTATGGCTCGATTTGAAGAGAAGAATAAAAATGGCTGCAAGGCCATGTTTCTGAAGATTTGAATGTAACTCCAATACCTATTGGAAGGTTAATTAAGACAAACTTTGATGACTACTCGACTAAAACCAAAAAACATAAAGTTAGTCACTTAACTGAATTTTATTCTACTTCTGAATTGTATTCTACTTTCTGAAACCCTTTGGAACTAAGCATAAATATGTATTGCTATGCAACAGGGGTTGTCTTGGAAACCACAAAAAATCATGGTCATTCAAACTATAATCATCTAATTACTTTATGTACCAAACTTTGAGGCCTATGGATGAAAGGAAAAAAAGTTATGACTTTTTTCCAAAAATATGGGATTCATGCCCACTGTGCACTGCTTTGAAACGTTACATGAATAAGTAATGAGTTTAAAACTCATACTTTTGTTTTAAATAATTTGCTTTAATATTATTGAAGATAACGTCTCTCTTACTCCCTTAGCCATCTTTAAATTTTAAGAAAACTTTGATGCAAAAATTTTAGAAAGATTGCTTTAATTGTTTATAGAGCATGTTATATATATATATATATATATATATATATATATATATATATATATATATATATATATATATATATATATATATATATATATATATATATATATATATATATATATGTGACGCATCTGACCAAAACCAGTCCGATGTCGCGTTATGTTATATTGAGAAAACCATCAAAACATCTCAAAAATTCAATTTTTATCTTCATTTTTTTGCATAATTGTTTACATAAGTAACTTTTCTTTGCTATTCAAACTTAACTTTTAATAAAAAATAATTTTTTGATGCTTAATTTGGTAGTTTTTGTGAGGCTATTGTCTTAAAATGTCTGTGATTACTCATTAAATTGGTCCACTTTCAGTAATAAACATGACTGCCTAGCGCAATAATAACCTTGATATTTTGGTATGGTTAGAAAGCTGACCTCTTTAGCTATTCAATGGTGTACACGTGTTTCTTTGTCTCATTTGAAATTTGACCAATCAGAGCAATTTTTCAAGCCACCACGTGTAAACAAACTTGGCAAGCGTTGCTATCACGTGGTTTCCATTATGATTTGATCAATTCTATTGGACAACAACTTATAATCTGGCCATCGCGCATGCTCAGTAGTGATATTAAATAGCTCAGCGCATGCGAAACGACAGTGTTTCGTTATTGTTGATCGCGTAGCAGTACAGCCAGTAGTAAATAAATAATAATATTCTTTCAGTTTTGTTTTAATTATTTTAATAAAAAAATAACTTGGTCAACAATAGTATAGCAATAGCTAAGATGCTAATTTGTCAAAGTCTGACACAGACAAGCTGAATTCAATTTGGGAAGAATATCTCTGGACAGATCGAATAAATGACGAACTCAACAGCTCTGATGATGAAGTTGCCACGGCAGACCATGAATCTGAAATTTCTGACTCTGATGATGAGAAGGATGAAGTTGATATGAAAAAAAATGATTTTGAATTGGCAATAGAACATGCTCAAGTTACTCCAGAGATCGTTACGGACGAGAATGAGGAACTTGGTCAAACTGAGGCTTTCAGGAATTTGAGATGGTCGTGAACGAAAGTGCTTGTGTAAACCAAGCACAGCTGATTGGTAAGGAAGATTGAACATCATTTGTCGAGGTTAGAGAATGGCAGCAGCATCTGAGTCCATATTTTAAACCATTCCCAGGAATTGAAAAATTTCATCACTTCCGATTTGATGCTGAGCACCCTGGCAAATTGTTTGCTAAAATTTCAACAGACGCTGAAGTAGTTGAATTTGATCTTTTGCGGAAACCAGTGGCATTTTTGCCAAGACAGGGTGCGCAACCTATTGTACCACCAAGACTTCCATTACAGCGGCAATGGTATTTGTACAATCAAATTCGTAAATATGTCAAGGATTCATTGCAAGATGTCGTTTGTCCGTTACCAAATTCTGGTGCTCCAATATTTCCTCGCGATGACAATTTTCAGTCGATGACTTCTGTACCTCTGGACCACGACAGCGATACCGATCTTTTTACTCTGTTATGCTTGCTTTTAAACCAGCACATGAAATTTTTTATAAACAACATTTAGGCATTTTTTTTGCTTTAAATATTGTCAATAGATTTAAAAATCTAAAAATTAAAAATTTGATAGTAATTTAATTTTCTCGATGTACTAAAAGTGTTATAATTTAAAAAGTAATCAAGCTACAGTAATATTTTTTTCAGGACTTGTTGCAAATGTATCACAGTAGATGTGTGCCAAATTAGAACAAAATCCATGCATGGTTGCTAAAAAGTTTTCTATTTTATATGACATCATCAAACCTTTAAACGCGTTTTTTTCCGTTTAAAATTTTAATATAGATGTTACATTTTTGCTCATAACTTTGGCTAGGGTTAAGCTAGAGCAATAATTTTTGCATCATTTTAAAGCAGAATATTATACCTTTTCAAATATGTATCACGCTCAAAACTTAAAATTTTATACATGTGACTGGTTTTGGTCAGATGGGTTACATATATATATATACATATATATGTTATATATATATGTTATATATATATATATATATATATATATATATATATATATATATATATATATATATATATATATATATATATATATATATATATATATATATATATATGAAAAATTATATTTTAATTTTAATACTTTTTTTAGTTATATCATTAAATATGTCGCAAGATTTCAGCTCATAGAAACTTAACATAAAGTTTCTAAATCCTCCCCATCATTTGTTTTTGGTTCATTATAATGCCTAGCTTGGCATTATAACATTCCTTTGCATTTCTTTTTTGTTTTTCTTTTCATATATTGTGAGTGCAGATGGATCATTACCACTGCCACTTATAATACATTCAAATGTGCTTAATCTAATGAACGTTTATGTATCTTTACCTCATACACTGGCAGCCATTGGAAAATCTGAAAGCGGTTATAATACCCTTTCATTTCAGGGATATTTTCCGCTATATTCCCAGAATCAAAATTTCTGTTTCTGACTCAAAGACTTTGAAACCTTGTATTGACAAAAATAAAGAGCAGATCTCTGCGAAACTTGGCTCCTTTAATGCTAACAAATTGATCGTATAAAATAATTAAAAATACTATTTATCACACTTATAAGACGTGACATGAATTAAAAAAGGCCTTCGACATAAATCCAAGTTTTGCTTTTTTATAGTAAAACCCAAAATTAAATCAAAATATTATGTTATAAAACGAATAAAACTTTTATTAGTAGTTCATAGCGAAAATGTAAAAGGTTTATAATAATAACACCTACGTCAACAACTCTAATTGACAATATTATAACAACTGATGTTTTCAACAAATCACTTACAAAAGGTATTATTAAAAGTGACATCTTGGACCACTTCCTTATTTTTTTCTCCATTAATATCAACACAGTTAATGTGTTGCAACAAAAACAAACGTTTAAAAAACAATTCTTTTCGGCTGTTAATTTAAAACCATTTAAAGAACAATTATTTTTTCTTCATTGGAAACAAATAAATAAATTGCTTGAGAAAAACAATCTTAATTCAAGACGTACATGGGAAATTCTTAGAGAACTCACTGGCATGTAAAAATTAAAAACGAGCGCGTTGCCTAAAGCTATCATAAGTAATGAAGAAACATCCTGTGATCAAAGTGTGATAGTTGATGAATTAAATATTTTTTTTGTATCAGTTTGTCCTAATCTGGCCCGAAAAATTCCTACACCAACAAATAAAATAATTAATTACGCTTTTCTAATTACTTCTTTTTTAAATTCTTTTGAGGTATCCTTTGAGGAATTTGAACGTTCTTTTAAAATGCTTTAATCAATAAATCAGCTGGTCATGACAATATTAATTCCAATGTTATTTTCGACTCGTATGAAGTCATTAAAGATATTATTTTTCAAGTTTTACGTTGTTCAATAAAACAGGGTATTTTTCCCGACTATCTGAAAACAGCCATAGTTTTACCAATATTTAGAGATGGAGATGAAACCAGTCTCAAATTATTGCCCAATTTCAAATTTGCCTGTTTTTTCTAAAATTTTAGAAAGAATATATTATAATGTCATTTTCAACCATTTATCTTTAAATAATATATCAAAATCAAAACGGATTTCAAAAAAATAAATCTTTTTTTTTTTTTTTTTTAGTTTTAGGTGCCCCAAGAAGTCCTAACGGTCTTGTCGCAGAGCACCGCGGAAGTGCATTTAACCAGGAAGTTCACGCCTCCTTCCTTACCGTTACGCGAAAATTTGTCCAGAGCTCTTTTCGAATCTCGATCTCCTGCTTATAAAGCAAGCACGCTAACCACTGCGCCACCGCCGCACCGAACTCAACTGAACAGGCTATACTACAAATTACTCTCAAGATTTATCTTTTAAAAAATCGTAATATACGTTAGGCGTTTTCATTGATCTATCAAAAGCCTTTGATACGATTGATCACAAAGTTCTATTAAAATAAATTGAGTTTTGTGGGAAAAAGGAAATATTTTAATGATACTTAAAAGTTATTTAAACAACCGTAAACAGTTTGTTTATAGTAATACAAATGTTTGTTCCAATTTACTAGATATAACATGTGGGATCCCTCAGGGTTCTATACTAGGACCCCTCCTCTTTTTAGTTTACATTAATGATATTCCTGAAGCCTCTAATTTAATGACGGTCATGTTTGCGGATGATACTAATCTCTTTTTATCTCATAGTAACATAACGACATTATTTCAAAATATGAACCTTGAATTAACAAAAACTTTTAACTGGTTTAAAAAAAATAAGTTGTCACTCAATGTTGAGAAAACAAATTGGACACTTTTTCATTAAACGTCAAAAAAAAAGTTACTGCCTCCTGCCATGCGTTTACTTTTTATTGACAAAGTTCAAATTGAAAGAAAAATAACAACTAACTTTTTAGGTATCTATTTTGATAAAAACCTTAAGTGGAAATATCACATTGATTTATTGTCCAAAAAAACTGCTTGAAATATAGGAGTTATGTATAAAGCTAGAGAATTTTTAAAAAGCACAGTTTAACACAATTATATTTCTCTTTAATCCACTGCCATATAAATTATGCAAACATTGCCTGGGGTAATACCAACAAATCTAAACTCCAACCTCTTTATCGTCAGCAGAAGCATATTGCTCGTCTTATCAATTATAAAGGATATACTGTTAACAGATAGCTACTACACCAGCTTTTCCTTAGCAACTTTTCTTTAAGAAACAAATACGCACCTTTTTGAAACAGTTAAATTGAAAAGAAAAAAGTTCTATACATTTAAAGTATATACTGCGTTGGCATTAGAAAAAAGGGAAGCTGTATTCTATTGCTCCACAGTTGGTTCACGTGTTATTGTCTGTAAAAATCGAGCTGTCAAAAATACAATCAAATTTGTCAATGCAAACAAGACAAGAAAGTCTAAAGCATAATCTTATTCAGGTAAGAACGTTTTTAAATTGACAATTCTATCATCAAGGTGTTGTTAATAATAATAATTAAGAAAAAATTAGATAAAAACATCTCTACATTGTATCTATTAATGACATTTTCTCTCTTTTTTTTAGATTCCACGCAATAATATGACCAGAGATTTTTAGTTTAATTTATAACTAAAGTGAAAAAAAAATGCATATTAAATTTTGATCCTTTATAAATTAGACTTGAAAAAAAATAATTATAAAAAAAAGAATAGGAAATATTAAAAAAAAAAACTGATTGCGGCGAATACTAGCAAAAGTAAAAATTTCCAGATGGCGAACCTTGTTTCTTGCCAGTGGTCGACATTAGGCTCTTTCGGGAGCTATAGCCCCATATTTGATATCGGAGGTCATTTATTCTATGAGCATTGTAAAGACTAACTCTACAGGCTTAGACTAAAAGATTTATATTTATGAAAGACGAGCTAGAAATGAATCTTTATATCCAAAAAAATGACAAACAATTCGCGTTTTACTCTATACGTATTTTCAATTAATACCAGTGGTATTTCAATTAAAATCGGTATTAAACTCGAATTTGAAAAGTACAACTAAATTTTTCCGGCATCAAGAGCGGTATGTGAAATACTCTTTTTCTAAATCTACGTGATGAATACTCTTGCTATTTACAATATGAGATGTGCCGGCTGAGTTAAAACTACTTTTTAAATTGCTATACTTGGAAATATTTTTTAAGAATTATGGGCAGTTTTACTGTTTTTTCTTTATGCACAGCATAACTTATGCAATGGTTAGTAATAGTTAAAATATATTAAATAAAATTTATTTGACATAATAAAATGATTCTTTAAAAGTACATTTAGATATAACAAAAAAAAAAAAACTTTTATTTTTGATTTTTTTTTTACCGTTAAATAATATATACAGAAGCACATAAATAAAAATAAATAATGGCGGGGCAAGAAGAAGACTAATTTAGCCTTATCACCGAGCCCTATTCTCACGTATTTACAAAAACCGTCAAATTTAAATATATATAGTTAACAAACTATTTATTTAAAAATAAAATAAAAATAAAAGTAAAATCGATAACAATTCGTTGTCTTTTAAAGAAAAACTTAAAGGATAAAAATTTAAGGAAAGAGTAAGATCAAGTGAGTGAGAAAAAATAAATAAGATATTATCATTTGCTAAAAACTTAAAAATTTGAACTTGGATTTGAAAATAAAAAGTATATAAATTATTATGCGCCATAGAAATAAAATAAATAAATTAGTCTACTTCATAAAAATAACGTAAATAAATTAGCAAACGTTATAGAGGTAATACTATAATTAAGGTACTAAAAAATAATGTTGATACACTCAGTGACATAATTTTTTTTTTGTTTGTATTTGAGTTTTAATTAAAAAAACACATTTAAAATCGGATATATTAAAATCCATATGTAAGAATGCCTGTTTTGATTCATTTATAAACTGCTCTATACTAGTTTTATGTGTATTTACAATTTTGGGAAACATTTTCCACAAGTAAGGTCCACGATAAAGAACTAAATATGAAGTTAGTTTTAGATTTGGGAAATCAAAGTTGTTACTTGAAAATTTTATTTCATTTTTATGAACTACTTTGTCAAAATAGGGTTAAATTATTTTACAATTCTATATTTGTGTGATACATGAACATTAAAACTTGGTGTAAGTTGATTTTATGTATATTTAATGCTCCAAGTATACGCAGAAGAGGCTCACAAGGTAGAGTTCTATTAGCTCCAAAAATTATTCTGCACGTGTGTTTTTGTTAACAGTACAAATTTTTTAATTTTGTATGGTTTGTACTTGCCCATGCAATATTGCAATAAATTAAATAACAATGAATAAAAGAGAAATATAAACTTTATAATCAACTACTGTTTAAAAATGGTTTAGCTCTATATATCATTGCTAATGTTTTTGATATCTTGTTTTCAATACTTTTTATATGTAAACTCTAACGTAAATGTTCATCTAAGATTACGCCCTGAGAGTTTACTGAGTTTTCTCTTTTAATGTTAGTGTTATTGATTATTAGATTAGGCAATTTAATGGTAATATTTTTGATTTATTAACTTTGTGGAACAAAATAAATTTGGTTTTATCCACATTTAGAAAAAGTTTATTATTTCAGTAATTTACTACTGAATGCACTTGATATTTGATTTACTACTTCAATAACTGCATGCTCTGTTGGATTTTTTTTTGAAACCAAATAGTTTTGAATACAGCATGTCGTTTTCTGATAAGTGATTAAAAAGCCTAT
The DNA here is from genome assembly GCF_038396675.1 of Hydra vulgaris. NCBI lineage: Eukaryota > Metazoa > Cnidaria > Hydrozoa > Anthoathecata > Hydridae > Hydra > Hydra vulgaris. Next base: position 34,094,278 of record NC_088923.1, read on the forward strand.
TGTACATAATTCTCTCAAGTAATTTTGAAAAACAAGATAAGATATATATCAACCTATAATTAGAGCTATTTGAGTCATCTTCGGATTTAAATATCGGCGTGATATGTGCAATTTTTAGCTTTTCAGGGACGATACCTGTTTTAAGTGAAAGATTAAATACGTGAAATAATGAGGGTTCTATTATATTATATACTGATTTTACAACATTAACGCTAATTTTATCAAATCCAGCACTTTTGTTAGTTTTAAGGTAAAAAAAGGTGGTTTGTAATTCAATTAGTTTTAAATTAGGTTTATCCATAACTTTATCGCAACTTTTTAAATAAGATTTAAATCGTTTATTAGGTCTACGTTAAAATCCTCAACTAAGTAGGCATGACTTTGGGTTTTATTTATTTTTGTTAAGAATGGTTTAAGATGAGTTTAAAATGTTTTTAAGTTAATAGATTGAGGTCTATATGTGGCATTCATAATTTTTTTTTTGTGGTTTTATTTATTAATTCAATGCATAATGAACTTTTTCATTTACACAGAGATCGTGACGTATATTATAACTAATTGAGTTGTGAACAAAAATTCATACACATTCACCAGCACTAAAACCACGTGATTGGTGAACTGACGAGTAATTAATTAGTTCAAAGTGGGCATCCGTTTCTCCACGCTTACACCAAGTTTTCGTTAGACAAATAATTTTAAAATCGTGTTTTAATTCATCCAACAAAAACATAAGATTTTCAAAATTTTTATTTAAACTTCGAATATTAATGTTTAAAATTAAAAAACTATTTTTATTTTTTTGAAGATATTGAGAAGATTCAATAACTGTATAGTTTTGGCTTTCAAATATTTTTTGATTTAGGTTATTAGAGTCATCGACGTCACTGAGTGCGACATTTTCATCTAAAAACTTAATTGTGAAGTTTTCCTCTATTTTTAATTAACACATATATAAATAAACGCAAAATAGTTAATAAAATAGTTAGCAATAGTTAAAAGAAAAGTAATAAACCCTAACTCTTACTGACACGGATTCGGGATTTCTTTTGTTTTCTTAGACACCCACTCGCGTACAATCAGCTTATCATATGATATGTATGCAAATTTTCCCAGATGCCGTTCAATTTTCATTTTTTCTCTAACCTCTTTTCTTGTTAATATCGTTTCGAAGCAAAAATGTTTGTTTATGTAGATATTTTCACCCTTTAATTTAGCAGAATTTTTTAAAATTTCTACCTTATCTTTGTAGTCTAACAGCTTAATAATAATTGTGCGTGGTGTTTTTATATCTCGGCGTCCACTACGATGCGCTCGTTCAATTCTCACATTTTCCACCCCTTGAGTCTCCTCAAAAAGTTTATTCACTTTTATTTCACTTTCAGACCATGTTTCATTTTCATTTTCTTTGATGCCATCAATCCTAAAGTTATTTCTTCGTGACCGATCCTCAAATTGCTTAAGCTTTTTGTTAAAGTCAATAAACTCATCGTTTTTATGTGCTTCGGTTTTACAAAATCTTTTTTTTCAATGTTATTTTTGACCTTTTTTTCGATGAGTTCCTCGTGAAAATTGAGACTTTCCTTTATATCAAATACATCCTTTTCTAATCGTTTAATTTTTTTCATGCTGTCATTAATTTTTGTTTCAGCTTTTTGTTGTCGGTCGCTCGTTATTTTAAAAAATTTTCTTCTTGTTGTTTTATTAGTAATACTATATGTTTTTTGTACTCCGTAAACATTTCCCTAAACATTGTTCGAATTTCGCTAACGGTTACTGCCATATATAATAATTAATAGCAAATTGTATTTTTAATTTTAAATTTGTATTTTAATATGACAAAAAAAATTTCTTCGATCAATAAAAACGCATTTGTTCACCGTAAAAGTAAATGCGGAAGTATGAACTAACTCAGGAGTTAGTGAATACCAACAGCGTTTTGCAAAAAAGACGAGAGAGTTGCTAATGTTAAATAATCTTAATATTATTACTACAGAAATTTTTAATGTTTAATGTCGTTTTATTAGTTATGCTTTAAGTATATAGAATAGTTGTATATACATTTTTATTAGATAAAGTAGAAAGGATTTAAATTTTTATTAGATCAAGTTGCAAGGATTTTAAGTAGAGAGTATTTTAATTTTTTAAATCGTTTATATTGTTTGTTTATTTTAACTTTTCTAATAGCAGTTTTATTATTTTTTTTTTAAAAGGAAAATAGGGGTATGGAAGTTATTTAAAGTTATACTAATACTATTTCCATAAAATGGTTATTACTACTTTAAAATTTCTATGATGCTATTAACTACTTTTGTTCCTCTTCAGAAAATTTAGAAAAATTAAATTAAAATTTTGTGCCAACACTGACATCGCATGTCACATGTTATTATATATAAAGGTTAAATTTTTTTATGAGGATCATAAAAAAATTTAACCTAATCATAATGAGGTTCTTATGAAAAAAAAAGGTATTGAGTATTGTTTGTAAATATATATTTTGTTTATTTTGAATCTTTTTTAATTTTCTCGCGTCTTTTTTAAAATTTTTGTTTGTACACGTTTATAGTATGCATTTATGCTTTTTTGATATGTATGTGTATGGGGTAATAAGTGCTTTTTAGTTTTTCATCAATGTGTTTTTATAATAATGTAAAGTGTTTTTTATTGTTTGTGTATGTGTCAATATGTGTTATATAATTGTTTTTGAAAATTTGTTTAAATATGTATATATTTAACTTTATATACATATTTAAACACATTTATTATGTTTAAAGTTGGTACATATGTTTATCTTATGTTGTTTCAAAGTGCTGTGACTTTGTAAACGTGTAGAGTAAGATTTGTCAAATTTGCCAGCCAAGTGATGTACTTATAACAGAGGGTTACACGATAGTCTTTACTGTCAAAAAATACATAATAATGTATTTTAAAAACATTTTGCCTAATGTTGTTACTTATGTTCTGTTAAATATGAACGTTATGTTACTTATTCTTATAAATATAATATATTAACTTATGGTGTGTGCCATTGTTGTGTGTTGTTGCTGTGATGTTTTTTTGTTATCTTTTGAGTTGATAGACATTTGGCTTATCTTCATGTTGGTGTCTATTGTTAAAAATGGTAAATAGGTAATTTTATTAAAAATCACTGCTTTTAATTTTTCACTAAAAGCCAAAACATATTATTTTGCCATACATACAGTTTGTTTTATCTCAATTTAATTTTTTGTCTTTAGCGCTGTTTACTACATGATTTTGCTATAAATATTTTGGAATCATGATGTTCCAGCATAAATTGTTTTGTAAAAGCTAACATAAAATAATAATATTCAACAACTTTGGTAAATTACAACAGCTTTTCTCTATAAGGTGCATTGATTTTCATTTTTTGTATGTAATGTTTTTCTTATTTATTTACTTATTCATTACATTTTTTATTTTAGATTTACTAGATAATGTATTAATGTGGTATAGAAGAACAAAATATTGTAAACTTTTTTGAATTTTTGAAAAAAACGTTTACTAATAATTTTTTTTGAAGAAATAGTTTTTAAGTTTGCAACAAAGGTTTACAACGTTTTTTTTTTAACTTTTCTTTGTTAGCAGTATGTTTATTATTAGAATTGCATGTTTTTAATAATTTTTTTTTATTGTTATTTTCTAAGCTAATTTTTTTCCAAACATCTCATAGCTGATATATATACAGCGGTGGCCAAAAATTAAAGACCACTCTTTTTTTTTTCAAAATTCATTTTTAACCTTAGTATAATTTTATTTTGGATAAAGGTATCAAAAAAAGAAAAACATTTTTAGAAAGATTTTTTATTGTAATTTATATTTATTATAAAAGAATTTTTATTTTCTTACAAAATAATGTAAAAAAATTAAAAAACTGACTTGTAAAAAATATAAATGGGAAAAAAAATCGGACAAAATTTTAAGACCAGTTTCAAAAATATTTCAAAAAGCAATAAAAAAATAATCTAGAAACGTGTTCTTCCACCATTTATTTTCAAGCACTCTTGTACTTGTTCTGGCATTGAACTCATTAACGTTTTGATTACTTCACCAGGCACATTTTTCAAATGATGTGAGATAGAAGATTTCAAATTTTACAAATTGTAAAGTTGTTCTTTACCAAGCTTGTGATCAAGCCACGACCATAAATTCTCTATTGGATTCAAGTCTGGACTACTGGGAGGCCATGGAAGCACTTGAATTTTATTAGAATTGAACCAATCGCTAACAACATGCGCTTTATGACACGGCGCATTATCTTGCTGGAAAATAAATCCATGTTGCAACTGCCATAAATCAATGCTAGGAATTAGCGAGTTTTCCAAAATTTCGATGTACCTTTTTTTGTTGAGTCTACCATCAAATAATTGAAAAACGCTAACTCCACAGACACTCATACAGGCCCAAGTGCCTATTGAACCACTGCCTTGTTTTGTTCGTTTCAAAATGCATGACTGATCGAACCGTTCGCTTGGAAGTCTACGCAACATTACGCGACCTTTTCTGTTGTTTACCTCAACCTTTATTTCATCACTAAAGACCACACGGCTCCACTGATCTGTTGACCAATTTTTATGTAGTTTGCACCACTCTTTCCTGGCAAATTTTTGTTTTTTATTTAGGCGTGGTTTTTTTGCAGCAGCACGCCATAAATAACTTAAATTGAGGAGGACCCTTCGCACAGTTCTAGAGCTTGCTTTCAGACCATTTGACAGTGTCCATTTCGTAGACAAGTCTGTATATGATGCTTGTTAGTTTTCTTTCAATAATCTCACTAACAAGCGAACATCACGGTCATTTAAAATTTTATTGCGCCCAGTCCTATGACGATCATTAATTGACCGGGTCACTTTGTATCGTTGAATTATGTTAATAATGCAAGAGTGAGACCTTCCGAGCTTTTCTGCTATTTGTCTGATGCTATAGCCTTCTTTTTTTAATACAAGAGCCGCGTATCTGTCTTTTTCTTCGATCTTTGCACGCATTTTTGCAATATTTTTATATCCTTATTGCAAATCAAAAAATAAATGTTTATTTGATATCGAAACTAAGGTTTCAACATTATATTTTATAGCTAACGTAATAAGCAATTAAGACAGTTGAAAAAAATAATGGATTATTATTTTTAATAAGTGCAAATTAAAGATTTAAAAGTGGTCGTTAAATTTTGTCCAGTTTATTTAAAGAAGATTTATAAGTACTCATCAGTTTTTTAAAGTTAAACGCTATTTAATTAGAATTAGATTAAAAAAATTATACCACTTTAATCCGTATGTTTTAATTAACAAGATATTAAAAAAAAAATTTAAAATGTCAATTAGAATCTTCTTAATTTTAATTTAAAGATTAAGAAACCAACTAAAAAATGATTGGTCTTTAATTTTTTGCAACCGCAGTAAATATATATATATATATATATATATATATATATATATATAAATATATACACATGTATATATATATATATATATATAAATATATATATAAATATATATAAATATATATATAAATATATATAAATATAAATATATATATATATATATATATATATATATATAGATATATATATATAGAGATATATATATATATATATATATATATATATATATATATATATATATATATATATATATATATATATATATATATATATATATATATATATATATATATATATATATATATATATATATATAGAGAGAGAGAGAGAGAGAGAGAGAGAGAGAGAGAGAGAGAGAGAGAGAGACTTAGGCGAGATGAAATTAATAATGGACAAAATGATGTTCGGCAAGCAATAAGTAATTCGAACCCAAACGAGGAAAGCTTGGTTAGGCGAGTTGAAAATAATCGTCGCAGAAATGAAAGAAATAGGCTTAGGCGAGTTGAAATTAATAATCGACAAAATGCTAGAAATGCTGATCGGCAAGCAGCAAATAAATCAAACCCAAATGAAGAGAGCTCGGTTAGGCGAGTTTAAAATAATCATCGCAAATGTGAAAGAAATAGTCTTAGGCGAGATGAAATTAATAATCAACAAAATGCGAGAATTGCTGCTAGATACAAAAGAATGCATTGTATAGCAAGAAGTAATACTACCGGGTGATGCGAAAGTTATCGGACAAATCCTAATTTCATTATTTGAGCATAATAATTAGATTTTGTGGTAACATGTGTAGGCATAAACATTCTATAAAATATAAACTTTATTATTTGAAACACAATTATTTTAAATGAGGTTAAATGCAGCTGAACGAGAATCTTTTCGAAAGCGACTAAAAATGTTTTTTGTATATAAACCTAATATTAAAAAAAAAAATCGTTAATCATTTTGAAAAGGAAGGATTTGCTCGAAGTACAATATATGATAAACTAAAAAGACTTGAAACTGTTCAATCGTTTTCTGATAGAAAGCACCCTGGTCGTCTGACATCCTGGACTAGAGAAAAAAAAGCCGAATTAACAAGACTTGTCAACAATCAAAAAGGGGTCAGTCAGAGAAAAATAGGTATTAAACTCGGTGTAAATCAATCGACAATTGGTCTTCAGTTAAAAAAAATGAATATTAAATATAGAAAACGCAAAAAGACTCCAAAATACACTATAGAACAACAAATAAAGGCAAAGAAAACAAGCAGGAAACTAGTTAACCAACTCTATAACACAAAATCGCTTCTAGTCATCGATGACGAAAAATACTTTTGTTTTGCAGGGGACAACATGCCTGGAAATTCTGGATACTACACAAACAACAAAAAGACATGCCCAAAAAATGTTCGTTTTATAGGAAAAGAGAAATTTCCAAAATTATTATTAATGTGGATAGCCATATATGACCGTGGTATGTCCGAGCCATTGTTTCGCACTTCCAAGGCTGTAGCGATCAATTCATTGATTTATATTAATGAATGTTTAGAAAAACGACTTCTTCCATTTATTCACAAGTATCATGGAGACTTTAACTATTTATTTTGGCCAGATTTAGCAAGTTCTCATTATTCTAAAGATTCTCTAAATTGGATGGACCAATATGTCTATTACGTTGATAAAGAATCCAATCCCCAAATGTGCCTCAAGCACAACCAATTGAACATTTTTGAGGACATTTGGCACAGAAGGTTTACGAGGGAGATTGGTAAGCTTCAACAGAGCAAGTTTTGATTGATCGCATTAAAATAAAACTACAAGAAATTTATTTAAACTTTTTACAGTCGTATATGAAAGGCGTCAGAGCAAAATTGAGATCAATTGCAGATGGTGGTGTTTTTTCATATAAAAAATAATATATTTTTATTAAAAGATAAATGCTTTATTTAAAAAAAATATAATAGTAGTTTGTTTTTTTATTTATAAATAAGTTATTGACGTTTTTATTTTGTCCGATAACTTCCGCATTACCCGCTATTCCAGATTATAAATATTTAGGAGAACTGAGTTTTATTTGTTAGCATTGTGGTGCTAAAAAACTTCCTGATGAAACACATTTTTTATGCTGCCATAATGGAAAGGTAGTTTTGTCGCAACTTTCATCAGTTCCACAAGATTTAGAAGATTTATTTAAAGGAAACTATGCAGATAGAAATGTCAATCTGAATTTTTTAAAATATATTAAAAATTATAATGCCTGTCTTTATTTTGCTTCATTTGAAGCTAATGTAGTTCAACCCATGAATCATGGGCCGCAATGTTTTAGAATATGTGGTTATGTTTTTCATCGCATTGGTAATTTAAGACCAAATCAAGATGTTCTGCCGACATATTGTCAAATATTCATCTAAGATCCACTTGCAGCAGTAAGTTTTAGAATGCAACAACGTGGTAATAATCTTTGCTTAAGTGATTCAATGTTTCCATTGCAAACTATTATTACTGAAGAAAACCCATTTGCTCTTGCATTTAAAAACATGGCTGAAGTGGAAGATGAAGAAATTTGTCGAGCAGCTCTAGAAGGTCGCTCAGTGTCAGTTGTAAAAATGTCTTTACTTGAAGGGCATGATAGACGTCGCTATAATCTCCCTTCACATAATGAAGTTGCAGTGGTATTTGTTGGTGATGATGGTGCAGCACCTTCTTCCAGGTAAGTTGTTATTTACCCAAGAGGTCACCTTCTTGAAACTATATCAAGTATGTCTGCCAATTTAGATTCTATGGTTTATCCTCTATTTTTTCCTAGGGGTGATGCTGTTTTGAATAATCAATTGGTTCACAACCCTGAACGTGCTACATTGGTTAGAAATCATGTTACATTATCTCAGTATTACAATTATAAACTTTCAGTTAGACAGTTTTTTTACTCACTCTTTAATGGCAAAAAACCGTTTCAGCAATATGCTGTTGATGTGTATGTTAAAATTGAAGGCTAGCGCCTTAGTTTCATCAGAAATAACCAAAACAAACTGAGAAGCGAGCAGTATGATGTCTTACACAAACATGTTAACAACCTTGGAAATGATCATAATGTTAGACCAGGGCGTGTTGTAGTTTTGCCATCAACTTATGTAGGAAGTCCTAGAGCTTTAAAAGAAAACTTTGAAGATGCAATGGCTATAAGTAAAAAGTATGGTAAACCAGATCTTTTTATTACTTTCACTTGCAACTCAAAATGGCGCGAGATAACTGAAAATTTATATCCAGGTCAGACAGCAAATAATAGACCTGACTTGGTTATTCGAGTATTTAAAATCAAATAAAAAAGCCTTTGCAATGACATTTTTAAGCACGGTATATTAGGGAAAGTTGTAACACATGTTCAGATTATTGAGTTTCAAAATCGTGGTTTGCCACATGTTCATATTTTACTTCACTTTGCAAATGATGATAAACTTGAAACAGCTTATGATATCAATAATTTAATATCTGCAGAAATTCCAGATCCGATTGTTAATCGAGACCTTTATGACGTTGTTAAAACTTGCATGATTCACGGTCCATGTGGCATACTGAATCCAAATTCTCCCTGCATGAAAGATGAGGTGTGTAGCAAAAACTACCCTAAAGAATTTAATGTTAACACAGTAGCAGTTCAAAATGGTTATCTATGCTATAGACGTCGTGATAATGGTTTGGTTATCAATATTAAAGGTAACAATGTAGATAACCGCTGGGTGATACCTTACAATCCATGGTTATCAAAGAAATATCAAGCTCACATTAATGTTAAAGCTTGCACGTCTGTTAAGGCTGTTAAATATTTGTACAAATATATATACAAGGGTCACGACTGTGCCAATATTTTAATAAATTGTCGTTATGTAAGTGCACCTGAAGCATTGTGGCGAATTTTCAAGTATCCAGTAAGTCATATTTCTCACACTATTATACGCCTTAAAGTTCATCTACCTGAAAATCAATTAGTGTATTTTAGAGAAGGAGCAGAACAAATGGCTTTAGATCGTGCAGCTCAACGTGATACGCACCTAACAGAATGGTTTAAGTTAAATACTGAAAATGAAAGAGCACATTGCTATTCATATGTAGACATTCTTTATCAATTTATATTTGATGACAAACATTTTAAATGGAAGGTTAGACAAAAGGTTTGTAATAAGGTGATAGTAAGAATGTATAAAGTTAATCGAACTGGATAATTGTTTTTCCTTAGACTGTTACTTTTGCAAGCAAAATATTTATAATTAGTATAGTTAAATAAATAAAGCATTTATATCTGTACATTCAGTAGTCCAAGGTTAAATTTATGTTTTATTTTATTTGTCTTGAGGCACATAAAATATAATTTTGATAAGAATAAAAAGTTAAATAAAAAAATGAAAATTCATTGAAAGTGAAAATTCTGAACTACAGACGTTTTTCCTTCGAACATTGAGGGAACACCAGACCCTTTATATTGACCAAACTTTGTTTCACATTGTTGCAGAAAAACAGTCTTTATACCTATGTAGATACTGAAAAAACTAAAAAGGTCTCATACATAACTCATTTTCACAAAAAGCTGGATAACCAACCTTTGTCTTTTATTTAAGCTTAATTTAGTTTTTTAGTTTTGGTTTAGTTTATTGTTAATTTTACTTTAGTTTTTATTAGTTTTAGCTTCAGTTATCTATTTTATTACTTTAGACAACTTCATGGAAGAAATGAGAGGAATAGGTAAAAAAAATTATAGTTATATATTTATTTATATGTAAATATAGTTCTGTCAATTATTCTGAGGTATATTTTTTGTCTTTAGTGTCTGGTAGAAGCATAACTGGTAGGGCTGTGTTTTAAATTTTATAAATTTTTTATGGAGAAATATGTGCAATAGGTGAAAGAATTATTTAATATAAATATGACATTTTTAAACTGATTGCATTTTACTCATATTCTTATTAAAATTAAATTTCTCACAAGTTTAACTCATTTTAATTTACTTTTTTTAATTGATTTTTAGCATCCTCTTCATCCTGTGAAAATGGTGAGGTTATGCTTTATATTTTGATTTTAAAAAACTGTAAATATTTTTAAATTTTATTATATCCTTCTATTTGTAGTTTTAGAGTCGTTAAAATTTGAGGAATATCAAAGATATCGCTCCCAACACCCAGGGCCTTTCTCGGAGAGGTCCTTCAATAAGTGGCGAAATAATGGCGGTATGGATGAGCCATCCTTCAAATGGAGGGCTCATCCATATTGGGGTGTTAGGAGACACCGAAGAAAAAACAGCAACCAAAAGGGTGTAAATGTCTTCTATCAGTGAAGATATTTATAACTTTTGTGTTGCCTTTTTTTCTTCAGTTGTATATTTGGTTTGTTTTTGTCTTTTTTAATTGAAATTTTATTTGTTTTTCACCAATTAAACTTAAATATAGTTAAATTGATTCACTACCCAATCATCATAATATGATGCTACATTGTATTTGTTAAAAATAATTAATTGGTAGTTTAATTTATTGAAAACACTGCTTTTAAAATTTTCTATAAGCCAAGACTATTTAGCTATATAAATGCAATTTATTTATATCTATTTGATTTTTTATCTTTAATGTTTTTAGTTTGGCTCCTTGAAGCATATGTTGTTTTGCTTTTTAATTAAAATATTTTAAATCTATTGTAATGTCTTTTAAATTTAACTAAAGTTTACTAAAAGCCAACGTGAAATAACGTCATAAAACAACACCATGACAGCAGTTTAAGTATGACAACAGGCTACCGAAAAAAATTGTATTCCAGTTTTTTTTTTGTTTTGTTTTTCTTTTATGTTTACTTATCTGTTACAAATTTTCTTTTAGGTTTGTCATATGACGCATTAATGCAATATAAAAGATCAAAGTTTACATATTTTTTACAATTTGTTATACACATGTTTGATTGTAAAATAACTTTTTTTTGTTTGAAACGTATTTGTACTCAATTGCTTAATTATTTATAACAAATTTATTTAGTTGTGTGCATTTATCGTTTTAAAGACAGTTTCCTTTTTTAATGAAACATGTATCAAGGGGATACCAAAAAATTAATAACTCATAAATAATTTACATTCACTTCTTATTAATCTTACTAATTAAAGTTCATGTTATAAAAAATATAACAAGAATTTAACTTTAATCTTTCGCCAATTTAAGGCATTATGAAGTGTTATTATTTTGTGTCAGTAACTAAAAACGTATTGTGTTGAACTTAGTAATATTGACAAAAATGGTTCTGCCATACACTGATATGACCTATGTCAGCTGTAAATTACTCAAATAACCTTAAATAATTGGTAAACTAATTTATTTTAATTTTACCGATGGTTTAATTTTTTAATTTGAAGGCGTTTTTCTTACAGGATATTAGTTAAGGTTTCGCAACTTTAAATTGTGGAAACCAGCCACTATAAATTATGTAACAGACCGACCATAACCTGTATTACGGGTTGCTTTCTGCTTGTTTTATTTAATATCAGTTCGAAAAAAGTTATATTAGAAGTTACACATTATCGCACATAATATGTGCAATATATTGCAATAAAATTGGCATAAATTGCCCTAACATCAAAGTTCTTTTGATCATAAGTTATTGGACGATATTTTAACATTTTAGCATTTATATTTAAAAAAAATTTATAATTAAAAATACTATGGTTATAAATAATTTAATAGTAAGCATTAAAATAATTAAATACACACACTACTATAAGAGATTTTTTTTCGTATTATTATTAAATGCAATCTATAAATTGAAAAAGTTGAATAGTAATTAATAATATAATAATAAAGTGAAATATGAGAGTATTTTTTTCTCGCTTTTTTAAAGGATATATATAAATATTTAAACGACAAGGGTGACGTGTTTTAAAAGAATTATTAACTTTGAAACCTCTGTAAAAGATCTTCGCGTTTTAATACAACACAAATTGTCATGTGAGTGTTCATACCATTCCTTACGCATTATATATTTTAAAGAATTGAATTTATTAAACTTTTTAGTTAGATATTCTAGATTTTTAACTACTTTTATTTCTTTAGATAATTAAGAGACGACTTTTGATGATCTCAAGTTACGTAATTATTATTATTTTTTTAAATGCTTTAAAATACCAGTTACAAACGAATGTTGGTTTGAAAACGTATTATATCATTATTTTAAAAATTATCATTCCCTCAATTTTTTTAAAAAAAACGTTACAAATGACTATTTCAATGCAACAAGTTGATAATATAAAATACCCATGCTTCTTATGTTACATTTAATAACAAAGTAACTAAGTTATAAAATTCAAAAATAATTGTCAAATTCAAACTGAATTGTAAGTACGAGAGCAAAACATAACAGCAACCCAATTGGCGTCGTCAATTTTTACATATTTTTAATAAATTTGCAGTTGTAAAAAACTTTCCTTATAGCCGGAACTCTAATTATTATAAAAAACCTGTAAGATGCATATTTCAAAATTTAAGAATCCTATGGGTAAAATTGAAAATACAATTTTAGTCATATTGCTTTCATAAAATCTGAGTGTTTTTAGACATAAACAAAATGAAATGTTTTAAAATGGTGATATATTTCATTTTATACATAAAATTTATAACTACACAGTTAGAATTTGTATATATACTTTTTTTACTTTAGACTTTTTCTTTACCCTTTATCTATTTATCCTGTGATGCTTAAAAAAAGTTTATAAACATAACTGAAGGTTTACATTATATGATCTGTTTCCAGTGCTATCCCAGAAAAAAAAGTTCTATAGAATTTTTTCAAGCTTTTTAAACATATAGCCTACACAAATTATATAGAAATGCTATAAAATTTCTATTGGATGTCTATTAATTTTTAAAGAAATTGCTATAAAACTTTTTTTTCTATAAAATAAAAAGTAGAAAAAAAAGTTCTATTGGAATTTCTATAGAAATCAACAGAGATTCTATAGAATTCTTTAGAATTTCTATAGACCATATGTTCCAAAAGTTTATAAAAATTCTATAAAACTTTTTTTCCTGGAATGCTACTTTTCTTGAAAATAAGGTACATTTTACAGAATGAAAACAACAAAAATGATAAAAAACAGATATCATTTTTAGATTCAGGATCCTCAATTTATAATTAATTATTCAAAGTATTATAGTTACCACTACTTTAAGACAAAAAAATAATTGTCCAGACTTGTGTAAGTTGTTAATACTTATATTATTTACCAGTTTTTTTTATATTTGTCTATATAATTTGATGAAATTATTACAGAAAATTAAAAAAATAGAAATGCCAAATAGCAAAAATTACGTATACTGTTTCCTTTTGATTGGCTTTCTTAAAAGCATCACAACACAGTATCTTTACCCAGCGCAAAAATCGTTAACGCGCTATTCTTACACCATTTACAGAGGTAAAAAAGTAAATGACACAACAAATGTGGTCGAAACACACTTTAAACATAAAGATTGTATTACAACTTGCTATATTAACAAAAAAGAATGCAAATCAATTGAAGTAAATATTGTGGACAAAAATACATCTATATGTAGATTTTTCAACAATGATTCACCCAACACCATTCAAGCTGACGGATTCATATACATTTCTTCTAAACTGGTACATTTAATGTTTTAATATTTCAAATTTAATGTTATATTTTTACCAATGTTACCTAATCTGCATGTATTTACAAATAATTTAAACTTTTCAATACTTTTTATATTAAGCCAAACTGTTCTCTCAGTTGCAATTTAACACCAAATCCTTGTGGGAAATGTAAATGCCACCCATCATGTGCAGGAAGAAATCGGCGACAGTATGTATGTAATTGTACATTAGGTAAAGGAATAGATTTTTTTTATACAAATATTAAACTTTGACTCATTTATTTGACAATATTGCATTTAAGTACAACATCAACTATAATTAGCATAATTACCCCATTAATCTGCCATAAAGCAGGTAATTATAAGGCTAAGTTTTTAATCTAAAAATCCAATTACTCTTAAAAACAAAAATTGCTGACGAAGGCAATAGAAATTTTTTTGATATATTAACGAGCAAATAAGCGACCATTTGTTGATAGTTTTCTCAAGTTGGGATTGACATTTAGACGCTTTTCCAGTCTGGTATAATAAGATCAACTGTTAACAAAGCTGTTAAAATAAAATGATGAAAATACTGCATTTGGTCACTGCTCTTTGATGCCAAACACATTAGTCACCAAGAATATCAAGTGTTAGTGTTGAAAATTAAACAAAGAAAATTTAAGTTAACTTTTGCTAGTGAAATATTTGCGATTGAAGAGAATAGTTTTATCAATAACATTTTTTAATTATTACTTAAAATGGTTTTATTTCAATAAAAAAGTATTGAACATTTTCCCTATTTGCAACTTAAGTCTAGTACTTAGAGTACTGGACTTTATAAACAAAGGCCTTTAATTTTAACATCCTTATGGTCATAAGCACCGTTGAGAAGGAAAGAAGTTGAATATAATTTTATCACTAGCTGGAAAAGCTTTATTTCTAAAAATACTACTTAAAGATCTCAAATTTGGTCCTCAAAAATATAATCTTATGTTTTAAAACGTTTTAAATGTTTTTTTTTTTGCTGTTACTATGACGGAAAATATGTATCTATAAAAAAAGTGCGAAGTACGGCTATTTCTGAAATCACTTCTTAACTACTCTTGAAATTCTTCGTGAGCTTGAACTCGGTCAAGAACATGATGTGAACAAAAAACGAATTGTAGTTTTACCAGTTTTTCTTTAGTAAAATATTGTTGTAACTGATTTGCAATCATAATCTTCCTTCCAGTATTTACATTTGAAGTGTCCATTACAATCATCTATGTACTCTGCAATAAATTGTATTAATTGAAAGTAGCTGTTATGCCTTTAACAATAGATCTGCTTTTCGGTCTGATAGATCTAGTGTTTGTAACTTAACTTCGCTTTGTTTAATCTTTAACATTAACACTTGATATTCTAAGTGACTAATACGTTTGCCATTAAAGTGCAGTGACTAGCTTTGAAAATACGTTTTCATCATTTCTTCTTTAAGTTCAAAAGCTTTGTTAACAGTTAATCTAAATATACCAGACTGTAAAGATTTGAATGTCAATCCCATCTTGAATTTAGAAATTATATGTATATATACATACATACATACATATATATATATATATATATATACATATATATATATATATATATATATATATATATATATATATATATATATATATATATATATATATATATATATATATATGTGTGACTGTAAAGATTTGAATATGACTGTAAAGATTTGAATTTGAATATATATATATGTGACTGTAAAGATTTGAATGCCAATCCCATCTTGAATTTGGAAATTATATGTATATATACATACATATTTATATATATATATAAATATATATATATATATATATATATATATATATATATATATATATATATATATATATATATATATATATATATAAATATATATATATATATATATATACACACTGTTGACGGTTGGGTCAGGGAACATCATCGGTTTTGTTTTTGTCTAATAATATCTGTGCAACAACATCTTTAAATATAATGTTGTGTAACTGCATCTATCAACAATATTTGTAAATACACTGAGGTATAATAATATTTGTCCAACAATATTCAAAATTTTTTTTATGTCTAATAACGTCTTGGTAAAAAGTATATGATTACCACAGGTAAAGTTACATTTTTACAATTATTTACATATAACAACATCTGTGCAACTACACCTGGAGATTTCACAGATAGTTACATCTTTTCAATTACGTTAAATATAACTACAGAGTTTTATAAAATTATTAAATTAAAATGCAATACATTAACCAGAGGTAGTTTCATATATGGTTTTTTCCAGATATAATTACATCTGGAAAAAAATATTACATATGAAAGCATTATTTTATTCAAAAGCAGTTTCATGTATAGTTTTTTCCAAATGTATTAACATCTAGAGGAAACTTTTACGGATTTTACTGGACTTGAGAAAAACTACTAGATGTAGTTACATCTTTCTAAAAACGTTGTTTGGGGTTATTGAATTTCTAGATGATATTGGACAGATGTAATTGGTGCAAAAAAAACATACATATGATCTTGGACAAAAGTGTAGAGTTGATTTTGAACAACTTTGCTGATGTGGCAATCTTTAATTTTACCATTGGCTAAAAAACAACAGTTATCAAAAACTTTATTTCAAATAATTGAAATAGAGGGCAATTCTAAATATTTATTTATTGAAAATTTTTTTAGTTCCGATATTAGTTTATTTTATAAAAATGATTTATAGGTATTAATACCTGTAAAGGTATTCCATAAAATAAAAAACGACCAGAAATAAATAGACTTCCAGCTTTTTTTAAAGTTGCTTCAAAGACGCTTAAACATATACAGGTTTTTTTGTTTGGCTTAAACATATTCAGGGTTTGCTTAAAAATATACAAGGTTCTTTTGATTTCTAAATTGATCTGATTATTTTCAAAGGCAGGTCAATCAAAAAAAGCAAAATTTAATAAAAATGTCGAAAATAACATTCATTTCACGAGAAACTATTAAAAAATAAAATAATATGAAAAATTTTTTTTGCGCCTTTTTTAACGATAAAACAACTTTTAAATTTTTTTATGCATTAAAGCCGAAAGTTATATTTTTATGCCATTCTTTTTCAGTTGTGGCTGATGGCTTTGAGATGCTACAATAATGACATTTCTTTTTATTGATGGCCAAATAAAGAAGATAAGCTTGTATAAATACAAGTGAAAATATAAAAAAAACTCTTATAACAAAATACAGACTTGTGTTCTTGACGTCGGTCATACCTTATAACAAAATTGTAGTGATGCAACACAAATACAAAAATTTATTCTTTATTTCATTCAAATTAAGTGCTGCATTTGAGTTGCATCAATTGTCTTTGCAATATTTTATTCACTAAAATAAAAATAAATAAAAAACTATTACTGCTTTTCACTACTGAAGTAGTGGATTTAAATTTAGAAGATTTAACAGGGGTTGATATCCGAGGCTAGAAACAAAAAATAAAACTTTATATATTATAATTTTATGCTTATATATACTATTTATTATATACTGTTGTTTTATTATATATTTTTAAACTCTAACTTTCTTCCAACAAGATTGCAAACAACCACTAATAGGTTATCAGTTTTTAAATTTTAAAACAGAGAATAAGTTTAACAAACTTAACTCAAAAATAGAAAATAAGTTGAAATACTAGGAAATGGTTAACTGAAGATTTAAATAGTTGTAGGCTGTATAAAAAAGTAAAAAAATGAAGATGACTAAGAGTTTTAAGGATTTTTGATGTTCATGAAGGGACAGATGCAGTAAAAGGATGCAAATTGTTAAATAAAAAGTCAAACAAAAACGAGTTTTGATTTATTGTAATAGAGATCAGCATTTGTTTGAGCATTGACTATAACAGTATTTGCATAAAAATGAAAGAAATTCAATCTTACAACAATGGCAGAGTGGATAAAACAGGTTTAATTTCATATACAATGTGCTTTAATACTTTGTCTGTGAGTAAGAGGGTTGTTACTCATCAATGTAGGAGTGCAAACATTATTGCATTTATTTTTTGCAATAAATAAATGAGATTTGTTGTCTGACAACAAGTCCAGAACCTAAATCTATAAGCCACTGTAAGCCTCAGGCTGTTATATCAGAATAAAAATCGGCCGCTTGTTCTGACCAATCAAAAAGTGAAGATTTTTTGTCAAGACACGAGTATAAAGTTGAGTCGTCAGCAGAGAGAGCCACTTTAGATGTAAGATAGAACTTTGTGGTGCTCTTACAGTTACTTAAAATAAAGAAGAGTGTAGGCCTTCAAGAATAACTTTAATCCTGCAGTTAGAACAAAATAATTTAATAATGTCAAAAACATTTTATAAAGAAACTAACAAGAGTGAAGACTAATCGAAGGATAGTTAGAGAGGTCAATGTGTTTTCTAATTTTTTTTAATTTGGAAACAGTTATTTAGCAATTTCAAAAACTTAGCAT
Source organism: Hydra vulgaris (assembly GCF_038396675.1). Lineage (NCBI taxonomy): Eukaryota > Metazoa > Cnidaria > Hydrozoa > Anthoathecata > Hydridae > Hydra > Hydra vulgaris. The sequence goes on from NC_088923.1 coordinate 34,112,752, forward strand.
ATATAGATGAGAGTTCACTTTTTTAAAACTATAATGGAAATCTTGTCTAGAGCACAAACTGTAGAAGTGTATAATTAAGATTTAACTTTAGCATTGCAAGCTAAAATGATAGGAAGATTATGGCCATTAGATTCAAATGTTAAATTAAAATAATATTTCATTGCAAATAACTTTGCTTTATTTTGGGGAGAAGCAAAAAGATCAGACCGATGAATTAAAGTTTAACTGTTAGACTTACTTTAGTTAATGACACTGTTTATGACTAATTGAAATTCTCAAGAACCTAACACATGAGATGTGATACAAGATTTAGTAAACTGAGAATAACAAAGCTAACATCAGATAGGACCTTTTATTCAATAGCTTCTCGGAATAATAAAAAGACATTTGTCTTAAGAGAGATTTATATATATAGATCATAAACCATTAGTCTGAACACGATATTGTTTCTTTAACATATATAATTATATTACATATATATTACTACAATATATAATAAACTAATACAACAGGTTCGTTCCTTCTGCGACACCAAATAACTTCCTCTCTCTCTCTTTCACTTAATCACTCTCTGACTGTATATATATATATATATATATATATATATATATATATATATATATATATATATATATATATATATAAATATATATATATATATATATATATTATTACAAAGGTAACAACCTTTGCCACTCAAGCGTATAGATAATAACCATACTCACTCAAGCGTGCACAAAAGAAGTTATAAACAAACAATTCACTCAACAAAACGCCCAGAAGCGATAGTTAATAAACAACTTGTGTACGAACCGAGACGCGTCTAGCGTCATCGAAATATATAAAACAGTAGAGTGATAGTCGGAGAGAATCGGATATAGTCGGAGAGAATCAGAGACAGTCAGAGAGTGATTAAGTAGTAGAGAGAGAGAGAGAGAGAGAGAGGAAGTTGTTTGGTGTCGCAGAAGGAACGAACCTGTTGTATTAGTTTATTATATGTTGTAGTAATATTATATATGTTAAAGAAACAATATCGTGTTCAGACTTATGGTTTATGATCTATATATATAAATAAATATTTAAAATAAAGTTACCGTGTAACATTTCGGAGGCACTGCCCGGATTCAAGTGGATTTCATCTCTGCTTAGACCGACCGATTCAGCACTGTAAGTAAAGATTGACATTCGATAGTTCAACTTTAAATACATCAGACAAAAGCCTGCAATTAGTATATGAACTAGATATAGTATTGAAATTCAACATTGATATTTACGTATGAGTCGCCTACGATCGGGAAAAATCTGCCCGTTCACCGAACCTAATCCTTGTTCCGATACCGCCAACAACATTCACAACTCTCTCAGTGATTCCTCCTCTGACTCAAATCACGCGTTAGACATATCCGAAACCAACCCATTTAAACAAGACGATAGCCGCTCTCCAACAAATAGTCCTGGGAAAAACAAGATGTCTCTAGAACAAATCATAGAACGCTTAGTAACAAGACCCATTCAAGAATTACAGCCTAAACCATTTAAAGGAACGGAAAGCGAAGACATCACGGAGTGGCTAGCCAGTTTCCGTCGCGTTGCACTTCATAACCAATGGACAGACGTAAGAAAATTAACTTCTTTCCTATTATATTTAGAAGGTAGTGCCTTAGTTTGTTATGAAACCCTTCCCGCTCACATTAGAAACGACTTCCAACAACTCCAAGAACAGTTCCGGCAATATTATGACAACGCAAACATTGCGTGGAATCGAGAAATGGAACTCTTCAGCTTGACGCAAGATACCGACCTCACATCCCATATTAATACTTTAGATAAGCTGAGCCAACAACTCGGTATAGACGGAGAAACAAAACTAAACTTATTTATAAAAGGTCTGAAGCCAAACCTAAGCGATGCGTTAAAACTTAGTTAACCAGTCAACTATCAAACTGAAGTAGCGTTTGCTAAATTGCAAGACACAGTTACATCAGACTCAACCATCTCCCGGTTAGAGGCTAAGTTGGATGCACTCTTGAATCCTCATAAACAATCTATTTTAGCAACTACCTACCGCGAATCCCCTGACTTAAACCATCGAATTGTGGAATTGCAGAAAGAAGTAGAATCGCTAAAGCGAAACAAAAACTTTCTTACCTCACATGAAAAATTTCGTCCAAACGGACGTAATCTACGTACAAGTGATGATCAGGTTATATGTAATCGATGCCTAAGAGTAGAACACACCCAAAGATCATGCTCTGAGAACATGTCCCATTACCCAAAGCAAACTCATTACCAACAGATATCGGCGCAACCCAATCGCTGGAACCCTAATATCCCGCCCTCGACGTCATCGAATAATATTCCAAGGAATAACTTGTATTCAGGTAACAGTACACCCCAAAGACACGCCAACACACTCGATTCAGATCCTAATGAGAAACCTGGTCCTGAAATCTGGGGTAAAGTTCTCGATTTTAGATTACTTATTCTTATGGACACTGGTGCTAAGTGTAGTATTTTGGATGAAACCGTCTTTAAAAGTATTAAAAATCAGGCTGATAAACCTAAACCTCAACGTGGTACGCTGAAAATAGCTGATGGAGCTTCACTCCAAGTTGTTGGAAAGATCTCATGTCCAATCACTATTGGAAGCAATGTATTTGAGCATGAAATGATAGTTGCTAAAAACTTAATCCATCCGGTTATTTTAGGATAAGACTTTATGAGCCAATTAAAGATCAGATTAGACTGTGGAAATCATCTGGTTAAAATTGGAGAAAAATTGAGTGTACCAATGATACGAGAACTAATTAACAACAAATTTAATCATAGTAGAATCACGGGCGACACCCTATGTCACCTTCACACACAAAGTAATACAATTGCTAGCAAACCGGCGTCTGTTTTTGAGACTTTGTTAAACACATGTACGCTTAACTGTCGACCCAAGAATGTTGATTCCAACAAGAAACCTCGAAAACAAGAGAATTCGACACCGATATTCAATACGCTTATTAATCAAGATAAACCTATATTATTCCAGCCGCTGCCCAACCACCGCTGTGAACACCCTATGGTTATGACCACAGTATGTGCCTTGAAGGAAATCAAAGCGATACGAAAGTGTGAAGCTATCATGACCTTAGTGCACACTCTAGGAACTGATGAAGATTGCCCCACTATACCAGAGGTTTGTCTTTTCAAAGAAAAACCAACAACAGTGATAACTCTAGACACCGAAGTTCTTATGGAGGCTACAGAAACAAGTGACGAATTTAACTTGGAGGAAACTATGTATATAGAATGGAAGAAATTCTCGACAAAAGAACAAGAAGAGGAAAAACCCAATATCTAGTCAAATGGGAAGATTATCACGCCGACCAAAATACTTGGGAGCCAGAAGAAAATATTTTTGATTCCCAAATGATAAAGAGATACCTCGATAAAAAAAAAATCGGAAAATGTTTGTCTATATCAGCTCTAATCACAACACGTCGAAACCTACAAGGGAGGAAAACCCAAAACAATCGTAAACTTATGTTTAGTGTAACCCTCAAAATAAGAGAATTATGGAAAGTACCTTTTATACTATGGTGTCTGGTCTTTCTACTAACATTTATTACGGGCATTTATATTGGCGAAGTGTATGATTGTACTAAAGTACACCTAATTGGAGTCTATCAATTACCCACAATTGACACGTGTTCGCACAATATGCATTCCCTTAATGACTCTGTTAAAACATTTATAGCCGATGTATATGTCTATCGTCCACAAACCATGACTATCCAACTTTACCATTGCTATGCTGAAAAAGTACCACTCACATGCCGCACCAACTTTTTCAATCAACACGCAGAAGAACTAACATCCAAGAAAATAAAAGTAACGCCCGGAGAGTGTCTGTCAGCGATGAACACCAAAATATCAGTATATGGGGCATTACAAGAAATTAGTCCTACATTATGGAGAACCGTGCTGTCTGACCAATATCATTGCGCTTGGATGCGTACAAAAACCGTTGACTTTAAACATTTTTACATGAAAGTTTATACAAGACAAATCACAGGAAGAGCTGTGGTTATTGAACAATACGTGACAAAAAGTTCTTGCTACTTCTTTTTGAATAAATGTATTCCAGGAGAATGGCCGGAATCTATAATAGTTTGGGTACAAACTAAACATAATGATGAAGTGATGGAAAGGCTAGGGAATTACACAATTGAACGTATTGGCGATTTTGTTTTAATTCGAAACCTTAAAGTGGGAGGAGCAGTACAACTATCCGAGCAATAAGGCCAAGTACTAACTCTTGATAATGGAATGCTATTAAAAAACCCCGTATTCCCTGAGGATAATTTTGAACGATATAAAGCTGCCGCTGCAAATTACTCACAACAACTGGGTCAAGATCCGGCAGTGATCCGGCATGATCCTTCTGGAAGCTCCTATTGCGGTGGCAGTTATGAATCAAAGAATGAACTTAATAAATACGTGGGAACAGTTATGCTTTCTACAAACGGAGATTGCTTGAATCCAGAGGTGGATGATTGGGCAGTTCCCGACTTCATCAGCCGAATGGGTTCACCAGTCCCCAGGTATGACTGTCGAACAAGCTGGAGATGCCTTGTTTATATCCAAATGCAAAAATTACAGTAGCTACGCTATCCGTTATAATCGAAAAATAGGCAACACATGTTTTGAACATTTTCCGGTCACACTACCTCGAACAATCATAACTAGATAGAAGATTAATACAAACTAGTCCCCGAATACCATGTTAATTGAGACCCAAACACACATACCTACAGGACCCAAAGCTAAACACAATATACGAAGTAACGGCCACAGGACGAGTTAAAATTGTAGAAACTCAACTTGACCATGTTCTGCCATCTCCCAAGAATCCTATCCGCCGGATACGAGGGTACAGTAAAGAAATTTTGGTTGAGAGACCACAACGGCTTTCCCCTTACACAGTTCTACATTTGATATCTGGTACTCACGATACTATTCAAACGCTCAAAACTATTAGTGATACTAATGGAGGTGACGTTCTAACAGGTATCAGTACCGCCCTTGGAAGCGACCTTCAAGCCACGGCAAGCGGCGGAAGTCAGATAATAAAGGCTATCAGAGGTGCCATTAAAGACTCACTACACGGAGTTTCTGAGTCCGAGCACGGACTTTTCCCTTTCCCCGTAAGTAATGTTACGAAGGTAACAACCTTAGCCACTCAAGCGTATAGATAATAACCATACTCACTCAAGCGTGCACAAAAGAAGTTATAAACAAACAATTCACTCAACAAAACGCCAAGAAACGATAGTTAATAAACAACTTAGACGAGAAATTAATACATTCGATTGGCGTTGCGTCATCATCAGTATTTAAAGCTGCCGAGGAGCCGTAAAAGATGTAGGAGAAGGTACGGGCTCTTTCTTCAAGAAATTTATTGGCGGAATAAGTGGATCGATTTTGTGGGCAGCAGTTTTTCTCATGATAATATACCTGATAATAAATAAACCAAACTTAAATTACGCTCTCCCTTGCTTAAAGCCTTTTAGGAAAATACCCTCGGAAAATATACTCGTAGAAGAGCCTCCACGTCAGGATTGGTCAACGGCAACATCCCCAAGAAAGAACAAACACCCCTCACGTGGATGCAAAAGTTCAATATGTAAGATTGATACGACAAAGTAGAAATATTATTCTACGGTAATGGCAGGATCTTTGAACAAGAGTCCTGGATGGGATTTGAGACGCCCCAACCACCACGAGTTTCCTACAGACAATATGTTTCCTGTAGTTTATTACAATGATTTTTATGATGATGTTTTATGTTGCTGTTTCGCAATGATGCTGTTTTCATGTTGCTGTTTTGCAATGATGCTGTTTTCATGTTGCTGTTTCGCAATGATACTGTTTAGCAATGATTTTTATGATGATGTTTTCATGTTGCTGTTTCGCAATGATGCTGTTTTCATGTTGCTGTTTCACAATGATACTGTTTAGCAATGATTTTTATGATGATGTTTTAATGTTGCTGTTTCGCAATGATGCTGTTTGTATGTTGCTGTTTCGCAATGATGCTGTTTAGCAATGGTTTTTATGATGATGTTTTTATGTTGCTGTTTCGCAATGATGCTGTTTAGCAATGATTTTTATAATGATGTTATATGTTGATGTTTTGCAATAATGCTGTTTTTATGTTGCTGTTGCGCAACGATGCTGTTTAGTAATGATTTTTGTGATGATGTTTATGTTGCTGTTTCGCAATGATGCCGTTTAGCAATAATTTTTTTTTCTGAGTCCGAGGACGGACTTTTCCCTTTCCCCGTAGGTAATGTTACGAAGGTAACAACTTTAGCCACTCAAGCGTATAGATAATAACCATACTCACTCAAGCGTGCACAAAAGAAGTTATAAACAAACAATTCACTCAACAAAACGCCAAGAAACGATAGTTAATAAACAACTTGTGTACGAACCGAGACGCGTCTAGCATCATCGAAGTATATAAAACAGTAGAGTGATAGTCGGAGAGAATCGGATATAGTCGGGGAGAATCAGAGACAGTCAGAGAGTGAGTAAGTGGAAGAGAGAGAGAGAGAGAGAGAGAGAGAGGAACTTGTTTGGTGGCGCAGAAGGAACGAACCTGTTGTATTAGTTTATTATATGTTGTAATAATATTATATATGTTAAAGAAACAATATCGTGTTCAGACTAATGTTTTATGATCTATATATATAAATAAATATTTAAAATAAAGTTACCATGTAACAATATATAAATATATATATATATATATATATATATATATATATATATATATATATATATATATATATATATATATATATATAAATATATATATATATATATATATATATATATATATATATATATATGTATATATATATATATATATATATATGTATATATATATAGGTATATATATATATATATATATATATATATATATATATATATATATATATATATATATATATATATATATATATAATATATATTTATCTAGAATATATGATTTTGGGCCAGTTTAGAACTAGTGTTCAGCCTTTTAAAATCTAAATAAAAGTTTTATTCTACAGCATGGTAAATGATTTGTCAGAAAAATCTCTTTCCCAATCAACTCTAGATTGTTCAAGCGATTCCAGTTCGTCTTTCCGCATACTCTCATTCAATAATTAAATTTCTTGCTTAACTTATTTATATTTAATCTAAGTTCCCATTTTGGACAAGATTTTGCAATGCAATGTAATTTTTATGTTCTGCAACTCTTAGTGCGATTAGATCCCAGGAAGTTAACACTTGTGGATATCTCTAACCAGCATAGAATGAGTAACATACTAATCCACTTTTTTTTATTTTAAAATCTGCTAAGATTCTGTAAGAATCTTAGCAGATTTTATAGGGGCCAGGTTTAATAAAATATATAGCCATATTTAATAGGGGCCAGGTTTAATAAAATATATAGCCGGGGCAAAGAAAGACAAAAAAGATTATTAAATAACGCTAAATCATCAAACGTGCTCTGACATTTTGGCTTCTCACAACATAATCAAACAAGATGAACTTTCTATTTTCAAAAAGTCCTTAAATCTATTCGAAAATATTGAGATGATTACAAGGAATTGTTGAAACTAACGATGTTATTGCTTGATTAAGTTTCCTCTCGCGGGGCTTATAGGATGGCTCCCGAAGCCATAGACAGAGCTCGGTGGACGGCCACAATTTTATATTCAATGAAAATATGGCTGTTCAAGAGACAGTTAAAATTATCTGAATATAAGAAAAAATTACTTCGAGATATACACTGAGGCATATTCGTTTAGACGCATCAATTTTTTTCTCTTTATCCTAATTTTTTTCTATGTATTGTCAACTGATATGCATGTAAGTTATTATCAAAATAATTGTTGTGTTGTGGGCTGATAAAAACCACAAAAAAAATTTTTCTATGTGTCTTTATTAACATGAGAGTATGTTTGATATACAAAAGCACATTTTTTAATTGGAATATATCTATAGACGCAATCAGGTTAATAACGGTAATTATTGATTTTTAATCACTTTTACACAAATAAATTGATAAATTTTAGTGTAATTTGATCTTTTGCTCTGCCAGTATCATTTTTATTGCATTTCACGAAATGCCTAAAGGAAAGTATTTGACAGATGCTGAAAAAATACAAATTAATTTATATCGTGGCTCAGAAATCTCACCAGCACTTTCTATACGAGAAATAGCAAGAAAAATTGGAAGATCTGACCATGTTGTACGAAACTACATTGCAAAAGGTGACAATTACGGTGTAAAAAAAGCAACAAACGAGAACAAAGTATTAACAAATCGGCAAATTTATCGAATTCGCTTCGAAGCAACCCAACATAAATCGAATGCAACACAAATAAAGCATAAATTGTTATTGCCTGTCACAAATAAACATGTTGCACATATTCTACGTACAACAACAAACTTAAAGTGGAAGAAACCACACCAAAAACCAATGTTAAAAAAACACCATAAAATTGCTAGATTACAGTTTGCTAAAAACCATATGCATTGAACTCATGAGTGGCAAAACGTAATATTTTCAGTTGAAAAAAAGTTCAATTTAGATGGTCCGGACTCTTACAGTTATTATTGGCACGATCTAAGAGGAATAAATGACCCACAAACAAAACGAAATTATGGAGGAGGAAGTTTAATGGTTTGGAGTGGATTTTCTTTTTCACGAAAATTGACTCTGTGTTGTGGTTTACCTAAAATGAACTCGATAAAGTATACAGAAATGTTGGATGACGTTCTCGTAACTTATATGGATGAAAACATGGACGATAATGCCATATCTCAGCAAGATAATGCTGCAATTCACACATCTAGGCATTCTATGAAATGGTTTAAAGACCACAACATCCCTTTTTTCGAATGGCCAGCTTGTAGCCCGGACTTAAATCCAATCGAGAACGTGTGGGGAATGCTATCAAGAAAAGTTTATGACGCTTAAGCAGCCGGACACCAACTTAAAACTGTTACTGAGTTAAAATGTAAAATACTTGAAGCAAGGTCCAAGTTGGATCAAACTACACTTTAACGACTAGTGGAGTCAATGAAAGGCAGAATTTTTGAGGTAATCCAGTGTAATGGAGGACATACGCATTACTAATTTCCATCTTTTAATTTCAAAAATATGACTGCGTCTATAGATATATTCCAATTAAAAAATGTACTTTTGTATATCAAACATACTCTCATGTTAATAAAGACACATAGAAAAATATTTTTTGGGATTTTTATTAGCCCACAACACAACAATTATTTTGATAATAACTTGCATGCATATCGGTTGACAATTTATAGAAAAAAATTAAGACAAAGAGAAAAAAATAGATGCGTCTAAACGAAAATGCCTCAGTGTATGCTTGTTTGTTACTTTGGTAAAAAAAAAAGTCTCAACAGATTTTCAAATTTGTAAAAAGTCTACGCGTTAATAATGATAGCGCAAAAGGAAGAGTAAAACGAGTTCAGAATTTTAACTATTTAGTTACCAAAAACGAAAACCAAAGCAGTTCCTGCTTCAATTATTCTCTAAACAAAGGTCAAGGTTTCCTTTGCCACAGTAGTCTTTGTTGATTGAAGGAATTAAGTCATCTAAAAACAATATATTTTAGACCAATTATTTATATATTATTATTTTAATAATGCAGCAAGTATTCTTGTACTC
>NC_088923.1:34125000-34195000 GCF_038396675.1 Hydra vulgaris
GCTCAAGCTTGACTAGAAAATCATTGTCGCTACCAACACTTTTGTTTTTAAAAACAAAATTTTTTTTCAAGAAATAGTTGTCTCACAGTACCTGACATATTTCTATAAAACCAAAGAAAATCGTTCTAAAAACACGTAATCGAGAACCCTGAATCAAAGTTCGTATGAAAAGTAATTAAAATACAATAATTTTTCAACGCTTGAAACTGTTTTAAAGCAGGAAAATTTTAAAAGAAATCTTATTAAATGTTTATCACATTTTAGCATATATTACAAGTTTCTCGTTAAACCATTGGCATAAGAAATCCCAGAAAACAATTTATTTTGTGTTGAAGTTTGTTCAGAGTGACATTAACAAGTTTTATAAATTGTTAGTAAACTACTAATACCTCTGATCCCCATGGTTTGAAACGACACAATTTTAATGCATCCATGATTTGGGGAGCTCTTCTTTTACTTTTGTGTCTAAAAGTTAACATTTAACATAAGATGTAGAGTTCCATCATTTCTTTGCTAATGTTCTCAATCAAACTTTAGAAATATTCTCCACGGTTTTAAGCAGTTGGCTATTACACCAAACAACTTTTTGTCAAATTTGGAGTATACTTTTTATGTGTAATGTAATTAACTCCCCATTTTATTGTTTGAGCTCTAGGAATACATTATTATTCTAATTTTTTTTTTGAGACGTAAAATATGTATATATATCGCAAGATCACTTTTTTTCAGTTCATCAATTTCTTCAAGGTTTTTATACTGTCTACCAAGACATTAAATTTTTTGTTTGATTATTATATTGTTGGTTTGTTATATTTTTGATTGCATTTTTATTTTTTATGATTTTTTTTTTACAATTTTTTTTAATAAAGGAAGTGCAGCATAATTGGAATACCAGTTTCTTTTTAGAAAACAGAATAAAAACTGAAAGAGAAATTTAAAAACTGAAAGAGAGATTTAAAATTGAAAGAGAGATTTAAAATAAAATAGTAATCAGAAATATAACATTCTTCATCAGTTAAAACAAAAAAATAAATTGTGATGGAAAAGAAAAATAAATTTTAAAATTATTAAAAAGACGTACAAATCGAGATTATACATAAAATGCAGGTAATTTGAAATATGTTAATCCTGTTTGTTTCAAAAACTGAAGATATGTAAATCATTTACAATAATCACAGTTCTAAGTCAAAGAATTGCATAAGCTCAACGAACTTACATCTTACTTATTGTTACCACTATTCATCTTGCTTGTCATCACTATTTTTTCCATTTAAAAAGAAACAAGTTGCATCTTTTTTATCTTATTTCAACAGAACAATTAGAAGAATCTGAAATCATTGAAAATTTTGTTATCACCAAAAACAGCCGAGTCAGAAAATTCATTTCTTCTGAAATTTATTTTCCTCTTTCCTTCCTTTTTTCTGATGTTTTTCTTCTTTTTTTTACTTTCTATAACAATGAGAGACTTTTTCAGTTGATCTCATTATACCAATTTGCTTTTTTCTTCATACGATCTATTATTTTAGTCTCAAAAAAATCTATCATTGATATTTATGGAAGAATTAATTATTGACTAACTAAAACACTCCTGAAAAGGTTATGCAACTTTGACATATTAAAAGTTCCATGTTTTTCTCTCAAACAATCTATATCGCTGTTGACATTTCTTTTACCCTTTAACTCTCTCTTATCTTAGTTAACAATAAAAGTTTCTAAAAGTAAAATAAATCGATAAAGAAATGCAACTTTAGTAGATAATAATTTTGCAACAGATTTGATATATGGTTTTCAAGAAAAATAGGAAGTAAGAGTTAATCCTAGAAGATGAATAGTGGATGACTTATCGAGTACATTACCGTTCATAAATATAGAAAGATCTAAAATATTGCGATAACGATTGAATAAAAACAATTGACTCACAGCATAGATAGCACTCAGTACATTTTTTAAAAGACCAAACAATTGCTTCATAACTATTAAGAAACCATTAGCTGTAACAAAAGGTTCCAAATGGGGCCTTGGCAATGCACACCAAAGGTACAAACAGGGACACTTTCTATGCGCAATATGGCAATGTTAATACTTTGATATTATTTGACTGTTGATGGAATCAGCCTCTCTGAGAGCTACCGCAGAGTTTGGGAAGCCTGACTACTAGCCGACCTAAGTACCATAAAACTGAGTTGTAGAGCTTTACCATCGTTAAGAGATAATAGGATAAGTTGGATTGTCATAAAAACAGAGACACAAGCAAAACCCATGCATTGAGTCAAGAAGATCCAGTATTGAACATTTTAAACTGGAAACAATGTATTAAAAATACATCAGCGCCGGCCGAATAGATAAAAATGGGTGCGAGGTTTTCGAGACAAATTTTTTTTTTAAAACTTTCTGACATTATAACCTCGCTCGCACCAAACTATCAACTGTCAATTGTGTTTCTTTTGATCATTAGTTATAGGGTCACTTGATGCTAAAGATTATGATTTCCACACAAAGATGTAGCTATTAACATTTTAACTATTTAGTATAGCAAACAACTCGCAGTATTCCAATTATGCCACACTTCCTCTAAATTGTTTGGTTTATTTTTTTTTCATATATATGGTTACTTATTATATTGATCTACTAATTTTACTAACAAAGTCACTTAAAACATGTGTAACAATGTAAATCTGTACATTTAGCTGCAGGACCAGCAAAGAGTTGTAAAGAACATTTTGACAACAATTTTATAAAAACGGGAATTTATCAAATTAGTCTTAATGGCGCGACATTTAAGACTGTATGTGAAATGAAAAAAGATGAGATTCAAAATCCGAAAGGTGACTTTTTACTGTTTAATCTTTCAATTTAGTCTTAATTACTTTGCACAAACTTTTCTTTTTTTAACAGTTTATTTGCATATGACTGAAGTGTTTTATTTTATAAAGTAGTTTCGAACAAAACTTGAACAAATTCAAATGTACATATAAGTACATATTCAAGCCTTTTATAATAAATCTTATTTTTTCGAAAGATAAAACTTAAACTTTTTTCGCTTTATACTTAATCATATTATGATTGAAATGCTGTGTATAACTCATATTTTCCATTGTTTGACTTATCTTCATTTTCATATATATATATATATATTTGTCATATGTATATATATATTTTATGATTGAAATGCTGTATATATGTATATATATATATATATATATATATATATATATATATATATATATATATATATATATATATATATATATATATATATATATATATATACATATATATATATATATATATATATTTATATATTATGATTTAAATGTTGTATATATATATATATATATATATATATATATATATATATATATATATATATATATATATAAATTATGATTGAAATGCTGTGTATAACTCATATTTGCCATTGCCATTAAAAATTTAATGTCCAACATCAAAAACCCTATTATATATACATATATATATATATATATATATATTTATATATATATATATATATATAAATATATATATATATACATATATATATATATATATATATATATATATATATATATATATATATGTATATATGAAAATATATATATATATTTATATATATATGTATATATATATATATATATATATATATATATATATATATATATATATATACATATATATATATATATATATATATATATATATATATAATAACATATATATATATAATAACATTTTTTAACAAATATATATAACAACATATGTATATAAAAACTTTTTATAAAACAATTGATTTCCTGTTTCACTAGAAAAACAGACACTAGAAACAACAACGTCAACATTAAGAGTCAGATCATCCAGAAGAACAATACAGAAGTCTCAAAAAGAACTACTCAAGACCAAACTGCGACTAAATAAATTATGTTTTTTAAGTTAATCTTTAGCAAATCAGCAATTCTCTGTCAATAGTCATCTCAAAATGGGATCGACATTCAGACACCTTTTCAGTCTGGTAACTTCAAGAAATATCAAAGAAAACAGTTTGTTTAGAAAGCTGGTCACTGCACTTTATTCGTAAACGTTTTAGTCACCGAGAATACTAAGTGCTTATGTTGAAAAATAAACAAAGAGAACTGAAATTAAAAGCACTAGATCTATTAGGCAGAGAACCATAATGATGTTAAAGGTATATAATCTGTTCTTGATTGTTACATTTTGTTAAGGAGTTTTAAGATGATCGTAGCGGAAAATAAGAACACTGAAAGAAAGAATTAGATTGTCAGCTAGTAACAAAGTCGTTTTACTGAAAAAAACTAGAAGAACTACATCTCATTAGTTGTCAACATCGTATTCTTGACCAAGCCCCTTACGTAGTAATGGGTAAATAACTTTGAGGAAACAACATGTTAACCAATCGAATATCTTTTTATCCCGAAACATGTAAAGAATTACAAAAAGCTAGAAAGAATTTCAAGAATGGTAAAAAATTAATTATTGAAACAGCAGAATGGCGTAACGGTTTGAAATTTATTTTAGCTAGGGAAATCCACTTTTTTTTTAAGAATCTTTGGTTTTTCCTAAGATAAAGCTTCATAAATAATCTAAATTCAATAACGCAAGGAAGATTTTATGAGAAATACTAGCTCTTTTTTCATTTAATCTTCAACCAGTGAGAAGAGGCTAACAACTCTCCGTTTGTAGATTTTTTTTTTCAGATGGCCGAAGCATTTGTTTAATGAACAGATGTTCAGTGCAGATGATAATCGGAAGCTATGTAGCAGTTTTTACAGTCACGTAATAGAATTAAACTCAGTAAAAAATTTTAGAAGCAGAAACTATCCCTACTTAAAATTCCAAGGATAGCGTGTTGATTGAGCAATAAAGTCATTCAAGATCTTGTTTACATCTTTAAAAGAAAAAAAAACTTCCAGCTCAGATTTATTTTCTATAGCAAAGCATAAGAACCGTATATTTCGTATTAATTAAGCTGAATACAACATAAAATTTAACAACAACAGAGTTATATCCGAAACGAACCTTGATCTTATTAATTGGCGTGCAAGTATTGGTCCGTTGATAAAAAAGGTTCAAAAAATAGTTAAAATATTTTATCGACAAAAAATAATGGAGTGCTACAGAAAAATATCATAGGAAAATTTTTTATTTGTATTATTGTCAGATCAAGATCAAAAAAATTCTATCAAAGTTATTGTTTATGACAGTAAAATAATAAGCATTATGAAAAATCCTAAAGATTATTAAATAATCCAATAACACTTCAAAATGATATAAATTCATGATCATCTTTTTGGCTAACAAAGTTTAATTATAAAAAATACAAAGTTTTGCGAATAGAAAAAAAATCCAAATCTTATATTGATTGCAATTATATTTTTATGTTAAGTATCAGCAAAACTTAACGCGGCTTGGATATTATAGCTCAATTGAATTGAAAATGATACTTACAAACTTTTACTAGTAAACACAATATTCAATATCATAAAAAGAACAGTAAAATACTTAAAAGTTATTACGCAGTCGTACAACCACATGATAAATTTGCAGTTCAGACATGATCTCCATAAATATAACTAGACAAAATTGAGAAGGTCCTAACGAAGACAACAAAACTAGCACTTTATTTTATAAAGTAAGGTTAGATTTTATGAAATTATCAAAGCTAAAAGAACATAGACTACACGCAGATCTTATTCAAAATTATAAAAATATTTATGGTTGTAATAACATAAGTTGGATTACGTCAAATAATTCTTGACCGTTTTTGACCTCTCACTCCCCCAAGTCCTGAACGATTTATCACGAAACCACTAATGCCTACCCTCATGTCTCGAACGTGACGTACTTTATGGACAACCCTTTACTTATCAACTTCAAAACACATTAAAAGAAAGCCCACAGTAACAAAAACAGAAGTTCAACCTGATAAGTTTTTTTTTGCAGAAATACATTTAGGTATCTCTTTTTATAAAACTGGATTGTAAATTTATTGAACAACTTACTGACTGATATAATAGAGGCTAATATGAAAAAAAATTTTAAGATCAAACTACGAAAATATTAAGTTTGTAGAAAGTAATAGTTTAAAAAAAAAGACTAAATAACATTTCACATTACTTTCACCAGGTGTTACGGGTTAACTATTATTATTACTGTAATTATTTTTAATCTTCTTCTTCTTTTTTTTTCGACATTTGCCGTTTAGGTGTTGCCACAGCAGATCAAACTTCTCCATCACGCCCTGTCATAAGCGTCCACCACTGACACACCAGCAACTCTTATATCCTCCACCACTGCATCCTTAAACCTCTTTTTAGGTCTACCTCTCCTCCTCTTACCTGGTAGTACCATCCCCCAAACCTTCCTGCTAATATAGCTCTCCTGTCTCCTCTGTACATGTCCGAATCATCTCAATTTCAATTCTCTAACTTTATCTCCAAAACATGCTACTTGTGCTGATTCTCTAATAAACTCTTTTCTGATCCTATCCTTCCTCGTCACATCAAATCAGAATCTTAACATCTTCATCTTAGACACCTCCATCTTCCTTACTTGTCTCATTGTCGGTGCCACTCTCTCCAGTCCATACAACATAGCAGGTCTCACTACTGTCTTTTAGATCTTACCCTTCATACTAGCTTTCAAAGTTATATTCTTTCAAAGTTATATTCTTTCAAAGTTATATTCTTTCAAAGTTATATTCTTTCAAAGTTATATTCTTTCAAAGTTATATTCTTTCAAAGTTATATTCTTTCAAAGTTATATTCTTTCAAAGTTATATTCTTTCAAATAATAAGAAAAAAAAAGAGCAAAAAGAAATATTTTAGTTTTAATATTTTTGACACAGGGTTGATCCCTGATGTATTCCTACCTCTAATTTAAACCTGTCTGTCATTCCTATTGCTCATCTAACTGCTGTCACACTGTTCTCATACATATCCTGCACCACCCTCGCATACCTTTCCGCTACTCATGCAATACCACAGCTCCTGTCTCGGGACTCTATCATAAGCTGCTGCTCACAGATCTCTACTTAACCTCTAAGCCGAGCTTCCACTACTCTTTCCCAGATTTTCAGGCTGTGACTGATTGACTTTTTTCCCCTGTAATTTCTACAGCTCTGAACGTCGCCCTTATTCTTAAAAATTGGCACCATTATGCTATGTCTCCACCCCTTAGGCATCTTTTAACCTTCCAAGATTCTGTTAAATAACCCTGTCAAAAACTCTACTGCTATCTCTCCCAAACATTTCCATGCCTCTACTGGAATATCATCTGGTCCAACTGCCTTACCGCACTTCATTCTCCCAATTACAGTCCTTACTTCCTCCCTGATTCACAACCTCTGTCTCTTCTAACCTTCATTCCCGATCATTCCCTCGATTCATCAGTTCCTCAAAATACTCCTTTCACCTTTCCAAGACACTCTCCTGAATAGACAACACAATTCCGTCTATAATTATATTTATTGTTATAATAATTATTTTTACTAACAGAAAGCAGCTTGTAAAACGGGTTATGGTTGGTCTGTTACACAGTTAAGTTAGAGTGGCTGTTTTCCACAATTTATAGTTGCAAAATCTTAACTAATACCCATTTACAAAAACGCCTTTAAATTGAAAAAATTAAACCACCTGTAAAACTAACATAAAACTATGTAATAATTTACCAATTATTATACATTGTTTGAGTAATTTACAACTGATATAGATCATTTCAATGTAAGGCAGAACCATTTTCCTCAACATTCCTAAGTTCAACATAATATTTTTTTAGTTACTGATACAAAATAAAAACCCTTCATCATGCTTTAAATTGACGAAAAATTAAAGCTAAATTCTTGTTATATTTTTTATAACATGAGCTTTAATTAATTATTAAGATTAATATGAAGTTAACTTATATTATACAGGAGTTAATAATTTATTGGTATCCCTTGAATCATTATTATTTAAAAAAGAAAATTGTCTTCAAAACGTTTAATGAACGCTACTAAATAAGTTTGCTTTTAGTTTATTATAAATAACTAAGCAATTGAGTAAAAATACGTTTCAAACAAAGAAATTTAACTTACAATCAAACACGTGTATAAAAAATTGAAAAAAATGTATAAACTTAGATCTTTTATATTGCATTAATACGTCATATGACAAACCTAAAATAAAAATTGTAACAGATAAGTATACATAAAAGAAAGAAAACAAAAAAAAACTGGAAAACAGTTTACCTGCTTTCGGTAACCTGTAGTAATACTTCAGTTGCCGTCATAATGCAGAATGTTGGTGTTGTTTTATGACGTTATTTCATGTTGGCATTTAGTAAACTTTAGTTTAATTTAAAACTCATCACAATATATTTACATTATTTTAATTAAAAAGCAAAATAGAAAAGGCTTCAAGGAGCCACACTATAAACATTAAAGATAAAAAGTTAATTTGAGATATAGATAGATTACATTTATATAGCTAAATATATTGTCTTGGCTTATAGTAAACTTTTAAAGCAGTAAGTTCAGTAAATTAAACGACCAAATTATTTTGAACAATAGAATGTAGAATCATGATAATTTTAATTTAAGTTTACTTGTTGAAAAATAATAAAATTTTTGATTAAAAAGACCAAAACAAATCGAATATACAATAATAAATTTTTAAAAAAAAATTAGAAATAAAAAAAAAAAATTATAAAATAAAAAAAAAGTAAAAGTAAAAAAAAATAAAAGTTAAAGAAATCACTAAAGGAAAATCATCAACAAGTTGTGAATATCTTAATCATAAATATCAAAAAGAAAAAGCAGCAAAAAAGTTATAAACATCTTCACTGATAAAAGACATTTACATACTTTTGGTTGCTGCTTTTTCTTTGATGTCTCCTAACACACCGGTATTGATGAGCCCTCCATTTAAAGAAAGGCTCATCCATACCGCCATTACTACACCACTTATTAAATGACTTCTCCGAGGGAGGCCATGGGTATTTAATTTCTGTATTGCTAAAATGTTAACCATACTAAAATCACAAAAGCTTTCAAATGTTAACGACTCTAAAATTTAAAATGGAAGAATATAATAAAAACTATAAATATTTGCATTTTAATTTAATCAAAATTTAAAGCATAACCTTACCGTTCTTACAGGTAACAGAAGACGATGCTAAAAATATTCATAAAAAAAGAGAGTAAATTAAAAAGGGTTAAATATGTGAAAAATTTTATTTTAATTAAAATATGAGTAAAACGCGAACAGTTAAAAAATGTTATATTTCAAAACAAAATATAAAAAATCTAAAACAGCCCTACCAGTTATGCTTCTGCCAGGGACTAAAGACGAAAAAACATACCTCAGAATAATCGAGAAATTAATAGTAACATATAAATAAATATATAATTATGGTTTTCTTACCTATTCCCCTCATTACATCTAATGAGTTGTCTTAAGTAAAAAAAAAAAGAAAACTGAAGCTAAAACATACTGAAAATAGCTATAAATTTGACCAAAACTATAAACTAAAATAAACTTTAAATCTTATAATCTGTACCTCAGAAGACAAAGGTTGGTTGTCTAGTTTTTTATGTAAGTTATTTATGTTGAGACTTTTTTAGTTTTTTTAATATCTACAGAAGTATAAAGACTGTTATCCTATGACAATGTGAAACAAAGTTGGGTCAATATAAAAAATCTAGTTTCCCCACAATGGCCAAGGGAAAACGTTTGTTGTCCAGAAATATCTTTTCACATTTTTTATTTAACTTTATGTTTTTTTTGTCAAAATTATATTTTATGTATCTTTTGACAAATTAAATAAAAAAAGAAAAAATTTACATGAATTTATCCGTTGAGAATAAGCCAATAAAGACTAATTTTTTTACTATTTCCTCTCTCCTGAACAATTTCTATAACGTGACAACCAACCTTTGACTACTCAGGTACAAATATAAATGCTTCATTTATTCAACTATACTAATCATATAATTTATACTTAGTTTTTGTTCCAACTCTCCCAGAAGAAAAAATAAAACAAAGCTAATGTACTTAAAGTTACAACTGTACAATACAACTCCTACTTTATTATGTGAAGGGAGAATAAAGCGACGTCTGTTTTGCCCTTCAAGTAAAGATATTTTACAACTGAGACTGAGTGACCTTCTCTAGTTGCTTGAAAAATTTCTTTATCTTCCACTTCAGCCATGTTTTTAAATGCAAGAGCAAACTGATTCTCTTCACTAATAATAGTTTGCAATCAAAACATTAAATCATTCAAGGAACGATTGTTACCACGTTGTTACATTCTAAAGTTTACTGCTGCAAGTGGATCATAAATGTATAGTTGACAATATGTCGGCGGATCATCTTAATTTGGCCTAACATTTTTAATGTGATAAAAAACTTGACCGCATAATCTTTATAATGGCGGCCCATGATTCATGGGTTGAACTAGATTAGCTTTGAATGAAGCAAAAAAAAGCCAAATTCAGATTGGCTTTTCCATCGGCATGTTTTCCTTTAAATAAATCTTATGGAAATGGTGAAGGCTGCAACAAAACTACCTTTCCATTATGGCAACATCAAAGAGGTGTTTGATCCGGAAATTTCTTAGCACCACAATATTCACAAATATAATTCAATTCTTCTAACTAATTATAATCAGGAACAGTATTACTTTTACCTATACAATTTATTCTTTTGTATCTAGCAGAAAATCTAGTATCTTGTTGACTATTAATTTCATCTAGCTTAAGTCTATCTCTTTTGTTTCTGCAACGATTATTTTCAACTTGCCTAACCAAGCTCTATTTATATGGGATAGAATTATTTGCTGCTTGCCGAGCAGCATTTCTAGCATTATGTTAAATTTAATCTCGCCTTAGTCTATGTCTTTCATTTCTGTGACGATTATTTTCAACTTGTCTAACCACACTTTCCTTATTTGGGTTTAAATTATTTGCGGCTTGCCACCCAGCATCACAAGCATATTGTCAATTGTTACGTTTATCTCGCCTAAACCATCTCTTTCATTTCTGCAAAGATTAATTTGCCTAACAACATTTCCATTTTCTAAACTAATGTCGGCTTCTAGCCTAATATTATCCATTTTTTACCATTTTTCATAACTTTTATTTTTTTTTACTTTTACTTTTTTTTTATTTTATAATTTTTTTTTATATACATATATATATATAAATATATATATATATATATATATATATATATATATATATATATATATATATATATATTTAAACAACTTTAAAAAGTATTCTACACAATAGAGTGCTAATTGTTCTTAAAAGAACAGAGCAATTATATTAGTAGTAGAAAATCACTTAACAAAAATTTTTTTTATTTAACACTGTGTTTCATCAACAAAGATTCAACAGAAAAGTTTTTCTGATGAATCTTTGTTTTCTGATGAATCTCTAATGAAACACAGTGTTAAATGGAAAAAATTTTTGTTAAGTGATTTTCTACTACTAATATATATATATATATATATATATATATATATATATATATATATATATATATATATATATATATATATATATATATATATATATATATATATCTGAAAAAAATAGCAATTAATAATTAAAAAAATTAAAAAAAACCTGCTATTCTAATATATAATGTTTATTCTAATTCTAATATAATAATGTTTATTATTAATAAACATACTGCTAACACAGAAAAAATAAAAAAAGGTTGCAAATTGTTTTTAGCAAACTTTAATATTATTTCTTTAATAAAAATTATTAGTAAATGTTTCTAAAAATTTACAAAAACAATAATTTGTTCTTTTATAACAACATAAATTTATCATTTAATAAATCTAAAATAAAAAATGTAACTAATAAGTATATAAATGAGAAAAACATTACATACAAAAAATGAAAATCAATGCACCTCACAGAGAAAAGTTGTTGTGACTTACCAGAGTAGTAGTTGTTAAATATTATTATTTCACGTTAGCTTTTGGAAAGTAATTTATGCAGGTACATCATGATTTCAAAATAGTTATAGCAAAATCATGTAATAAACAGCGCTGAAGACAAAAAATCAAATTGAGATAAAAAAAATTTTACATATTGCAAAATGACTTATCTTCGCTTTTAGTGAATAATGAAAGCAGTGATTTTGAATAAAAATATTACCTATTTATCTTTCTTAACAATAGACACCAATGTGAAGGTAAGCCAAATGTCTATCAACTCAAAAGATAATAAAAAAACAACATCACAACAACAGCACACAACAATAGCACACGCCATAAGTTAATGTAATATGCATATAACATAACTTCAGTAACATAGCATTCATATGTAACAGAACATAAGTAAAAATATTACGCAAAATGTTGTAAAAATACATTATTATGTATTTTTAGAATAATTAATAATAAAGGCTTGAAAACACCAAGACCGAATGCAGTAACAGTTTGACACTAACCACTGTTGTTATAACATTGTTATAAGTACATCACTATAACGTTGTTATAAGTACATCACTTGGCTGGCAACGTTGACAAATCTTGCTCAACACGTTTAGCAATTCACAGCACTTTGAAAACATGGAAACAACATAATATAAACATATGTACCAACTATAAACACAATAAATGCGTATAAATATGTTTAAGGTTAAATATATACCTTATATACATATTTAAACACATTTATAAAACAATTATATAACACTTATTACCACATACACAAACATCAAAAAACACTTTACCTTATTATAAAAACACATTGATAAAACAACTATAAAGCACATATTACCACATACACATACTTATCAAAAAAGTATATATACAAACAATAAACATGTGCAAACAAAAATTTTTAAAATGACACGAAAAAAGTACACGTATAAAGATTAAAAGTAAACAAAATAGATATATACAAACAATACTCTTTACCTTCACTTTTTTTTTTATAAGAACTGTAATCCTCATAACAAAATTAAACCTTTACGTACAATAACATGTGGGATACCATGTCAGTATTGGCACAAAGTTATAATTTATTTTTCTAAATTTTCTAAAAAAGAACAAAAGTAGTTAATAGCATCACAGAAATTTCAAAGTAGTAATAACCAATTTTATGGAAATAGCATTAGTATAACTTTTTGCATAAAAAATAATTAGGGCTCATCCATACTCCTACATTCCTTCTAAAAAATAACATATAGGCTCAATAAAAACAAAACTGTTAATAAAAAATAAAGCTAAAGGAAAAACTAAAACAAGCAAAATGTAAACGATTTAAAAAATGAAAAGTATTGATCCTTTCTACTTTATATCTAATAAAAATGTTATATATAAATTGCTAAACTATTTTCTTTACTTTCTTTAAATATAATAGGATCTTAACAATAATTATTTATCTTAATATGATTCCTTATGTATTATTTTTAAACTAATAAATAATAATTAATTTCCAAAAGGTGAAAGGTTTTAACTCGCTTAAAAGATCTTTTTCCGATGACCGCGTGCATTTTGAGAACGCGCTCTTTCAAAGCCTAGTAACCAGTTAAAACTACTTTAAAATTGAAAGCATCACGACGTTAAACGTCAAACTTCAACTATAGTAATTATATTTAAGATACTGTTATTATTAGGCTCCACACATGTGAAATCTAAAGGTTTGAAAATATATGTTAATAGCTATACACCAGGTAAAAATCTTAGACGATAATTTTATATTATTATTAGAAAAATGGAAAGGTTCACTGAAGTTTATGCAGATAAATTGCTATTAATATGTTTATCTCCATTTCTTCTTTTTTTATAACCAAATGCAGGCATGTCAAACAAAAAATTTATAAAATATTTTTATTCGATGTTAATTTAAGTAACATACATATTATTATATATATATATGAGAAAAACTTTAAATCACTCAAACAGTTTGTAATCGCCACAGGCAATGTTATAGGATTTTATTACAATCTAAACTATATAATATGTCTATTTAAAGGGGTAATTTTATTTTGTTAGGGTTTTGAAACAAGTTTTTGTATGAATTTGAGACATATGACATATTTTTGACTTTCATGAAAGTTTTTATATTTAGTTTATTTAGAGTTTTAAGTAAAGACAAATTACCCAAACTCCCCAAAATATGTTTTATGTAAATAACGTCTAACGTAAATATTATTAAATGTAACATTATTAAAATATTATTAAACTTTTTTTAAAAGTGAAAAAATAACAATCATAATTGGTTTTTCAAATTTTATTTTTTCTTTAAATTTAAATTAATTTTATTTCAGGTATTGTTGTAAGGTATATCAATGAACGTGTGCTGATAAAAAATAACTTGGTTGCAACCTTTCCATTGTTGAAAAAAACATATTCAGTTTCTTTTTTGTTTAAACCAAGCTTTTTTCCAACTGAAGACACAAATATTGTTCATTTGACTAATACAAATATTTATACACTGTATGGGGAAAGAATCCCTGGTGTTTGGTTTTTTACATCAGGAGTTATATTTGTATCTTCTGCAGTTAATGGAGATGGTAATTTCATATTTATGACTAATCCAATTCCATTAAATGTGTGGTCAAGTATACAAGTATCCCAAACTGAAACTAATGGAGTTTATTTATATTCAATATATTTAAATGGAACAAAAGTTTTTAACACTGTAAACTCACAGACGCAAATATTTACAAATGTCTCCGTGTACAATGGAGACCCAAAATATGGTTCGGATTTATCCTGTGGTTTTATAAAAGATTTCATTGTAATTAATGGAAACGAATGTGAGTGTTCTGTATTTATTAAATCATTATTTATATTTCTATAAATTATCAAAAAATATTAAAACCTAAGTTTGTTTTTAAAACCTATCTACACCGACGCATCAAAATTGTTTTAAAAAAGATCGTCGTTATAGCAATTATTCAAAGTAATTTTTTTTAAACTGGAAAACTAGGAGAGTAAAACTTTACCAAGATGACAAAGAGCGTAGCACATATAATTTCCTCTTTACAAATACCACGTAAATCAAACGACGAGAAAGTTATGCCGCAAGTATAGTCATTAGTAATAAAAATAGTTGTGTTGAACCTTTGTTGAACTCCTAAATGCTAGTATTTAGGAGTTCAAAAAATATAAAGGACAAATAAGCAAGGACTTTTTATAGGTGTTATACTAATTGAAAAAGATGTTTAGGGCATGCTCGAAACGTCTTTAAGTTTAGCATCTACAAAAACTTGTTGCTCATGTTGAAATATACCCTTGGCTTGTCCGATTATATTTTTTAAATTTGTTTATAAATATTATTTATTCATTTATTGAGTAAACTTGCTTTTAAACAATTTTTGCGTAACAGACTTATAATTAGTAGAGCTTGCTCGTATATAATGAATACATTTATATTTGTAAAGAATCCAACGGTTTTTTTAACTTAAATGGCCTCTTAAATAGATTTTCGTCAAGAAAAACTCCATTAAATCTTTTGTTATTATTTCTCTTTTTAAGTTATATTGTTGACGTAAAGATCAGATGTGTTTTCAGACAGTATCTGTTTTTTATTTTGTGTATAGGAAAGTGTTCGTTTCGTTTTTTCACCTTTTTAAGATGAATAAAGATAAAATTATTTATTTTTTTAAAAACAAATTGAAACATTTTTAACTTTCTCGGTTCATATTACTAAAAATGCATGTATATATTTGGATGTGGTTAAACTATTTTTTGTCGTCAGCAAAAATTATGTTTTTTAAATCAGGCGCATTGTAAATTTATAGCATTCAATTTTTTGAGTAAATTTCTATGACACCTTTCGAGAAAACGAACAAAAATACTCTGCAAAATTCAGGTTTGTGATAGATTCAATGATGTAACGAGTAATTAAAGAATATCATGTTTAGTCGAATTTTTTTTTAAAACCGAATTAGTTTTTATAAAGGGGTTTATCTTTAGTTAGATATATGTGTACTTTGTAATACATTATTGTTTCAAGTTTTGTTTTTTAAAAGATTGGACGACCAGAAAAAGGCCAGTACTTTGATATTTTAGTTAGATCTCCTGTCTAGTTATTACTTCTACTATTTTTAGAGAGTCTGGTAAAGACCTTTACTCAATAAATGCTTTAAAAAATTGTACAGAATGTCTTTCGAGACCTCATATTAGGCGGTCACAAAATTTCCATTTATGTCGTCATTTCCTGTTGACTTATTTCTTGTTCAACAATCGGGTCAAATAGCGGTATACAATTTGTTTGCTTCTATGACCTACAATGTATTATTTATTAAGAGGATTAAGGCAACTTTAAAAACATAAAATGGCTTAACCCAAATTTTTTGATTTGGGAGTATTATTTCTTGAAAGACAATTTTTACGGTAACTTAAACCATACATTTAACTATAACTATAAAGAATATAAATATTTATATATACATATATATATATATATATATATATATATATATATATATATATATATATATATATATATATATATATATATATATATATATATATATATATATATATATATATATATATTATATATACATATATAGTAAAAACTAGATAATTATGACACTCGTTTTAATTAGAACATTACTCAAAATTTCACGCAATTAGCGATCATCAGATGATACTAGTCTTAAAAACAACGGCAAAAAAATATAATAAAAACACTGTGGAGTGTCCTCTTCGAAAACATTAAAGTTATTCATCATATATTTATTTTCATGGCGACACTTAGACGCAAGTTCATTTTGCTTATTTAGTAAAGGTAATGGGGTTGAATTTATATGATATTTTTTTTATCAAGCATAAATTGACTTACCACCAGGTTTAAACGGTTCAGCTCGGTCAAAAATTTTCCACAAAAAGACAGGATTTAAACCTTTCTTTTTAACACTCCACACAAAATTAGATAGCTTGGTAGAGTTTCACTCACTTTGATAACGGAAGGAGTTATTATGCTTGTAAAAGCGATCTTTAAAAGTTTTTTCTGTAAGCCCAATATAATATCTACCTTCATCTTGCGGATTTGTCTTAACATAACATAAATAGTTGACATTTTTAATTAATTATTTTCCATAAATTTTCTTGTTAACTAGACAACTTCCATTAACTTTCTTGTTAACTAGACGACATTAACAAGAATGTTAGAAACGCTTGTCCAACGATGGCATAGTACAAATGACGTATTAAAGTGGTTCCATGACATCAATGACGAAAAAACTGTGTTTTTGTTCAATGTGATGTTGTTGATTTTCACCCTTTTGTTTCTAAACATGTATTGCCATAATTATTTAGTTTTTACTATATATGTATATATACATATATAGTAAAAACTAAATAGTCGTTGTTTTTGAGATTAGTAACATTTAATGATTGCTATTTGCGTGAAACTCTGAGTAATACTCTAAATAAATCAAGTGTTCTAATTATCTACACAATTACTGCAATTTATATATATATATATATATATATATATATATATATATATATATATATATATATATATATATATATATATATATATATACATATATATATATATATATATATATATATATATATATATATATATATATATATATATATATATATATATATATATACATTTATATATATATATATATATACATTTATATATATATATATATACATTTATATATATATATATATAAATGTATATGTATATATATATATATATATATATATATATATATATACATATATATATATATATATATATATATATATATATATATATATATATATATATATATATACATTTATATATATATATACATATTTTTTAAGTTTCAATTATTAATCATAATATAACTTAAAAATATAAACTTGCTTTGCGAAAGAAGATTTTGAAAATGTTATCAAAAATTTCAATAGTTACGATTTCTTTATTATAGTGAGAATATCGGAAAACATCGAGGAATGCTCTTCTTCATCAAAGTTTTAATGTTTCTCTTTGTTCTTTAATTTTCCATACCTGGAACAATTTTTTTTATTATTGACATAAATTGACAAGCAGCTTTTCAATAAGTTAAATGAATTAATTTTTTTGACTTTCTATCATGCACTGAAAAAAAGTTAAACCAATAGTGTTGCATGTAGTCATCACTTTTACTCCTATTCACTTTTTGTTCAGAGCAAGCTTTTGTAATTTTTCAATGGCTATATATATTTAAAAAATGTTTATAAGTTAAAGGTTGAAGTAGGTTTTTTTTTTAAAACATTTCACTTTTAAACTATTTTTCTTGAAGTTGTAAACAATTACTGTTACTATTATTCAAAATTGCTTAATTTTTTTCATATTTTTTTTATTTTACATTAGAAAGGAGGCGTAAGTCAATTAATTGTTGACGTAATTTTTAAGAGGTGTCTCTGAAAGTTTGACAAGCTGTTGACAAGGGGGAGTGAGGGGGAGAAAAATAGAGCCTTGCGGCCGTGGCGCAGTGGTTAGAGCTCTTGCTTATAAGCAGGAGATCGAGGTTCGAAACAAGCTCTGGACAAATTTTCGCGTCACGGTAAGGAAGGAGGCGTGAACTTCCCGGTTAAATGCACTTCCGCGGTGCTCTGTGACAAGACCGTTAGGACTTCTTGGGGCACCTAAAAATAAAATTAAATTAATTAATACCATTTTTATACGTAAGATGAATAATCAGAAACATATGTTTAAAAACTTTATTATTTCAGTTTGATAAATCAATAAATTAAATTAGCCTAAAAATTTTTTGTTTCTTTTTGTTATTCACGACAACTGTTCCTCCGGTATTCACAATTTTGACGCTTATCTAATGAAGTTTGGATTTTAATGGGGAATTTTTAAATGAAGCAAACTAACTTTAGTTAAGTAACTTACGTAAAGCCCTGAAGGTGCTACTAATCTAAATCATATAAATGTATTCACCAAATTTTTTCAGTGAAAAATAGTATTACCAAAAAAGCAAATATAAACTGATATGCGTAACTTATTTCACTAACCCTTTTTTTAAAGCAAAAAGCAAAACCATTAGTTTGAAATAAGGAGAATTAAAGAAGATTCTCTTTATTTAAAGCTAATGTTTTTGCTTAAATCGAACAAGTCGAGCCTTTTTCTTAGTACTTTGGTAGTTTACCAGGTTTTAACTGCGTTTCAAATTTATAATATACATTGTTTTAGTATAAAGATAATATTTGACAAAATATTTAAATACATAGTTTATTAAAACTTAAAACAAGATTAATCCTACAGTTTTGCCTTCAATATGCGCAAGTAATACCTTTTTGAGTGGCTGGATATAATATAAAAAAATCCTAATATCTATCACACATTAAAGTATACGCTATAAGTAAAAATTTGTTCACTATTATGTCAAATAAAAATGTTTTGCAAAAATATCGACGATTGGAACCAAGAAACAGAAAAACTTCTCCCTATTTTCCAAAATCAATCCAATAAATTTTATTTTAGGGGTTATTGGATAAAATTTAATTTAATTAAATTTTATCCAATAGCCCTTTACTATTTGAATCTTGTAACTTTGCAAACTTTAAATCGCCTCATTTTGGTCAATTTTAACATCAAAAGCTTTTTCCGCCATAAACTTAATTATATATTTCTTATAAAACTTTGAAATAGAAAAGAATATAGTAAATAACAAAGAAAACCAGTTAAATTAAAGTGAGCTTCAAAATAATTTGTTATTCATTTTAGAAAACAAAACTAGCATAAACCTAAGTTAAAACGTGTTAGTTATTTAATCATCTATGACATTTTTAAAATTTTTGTTTATAAAATGTTATTTTATAAACTTTATTTGAAATATAAAACTTTTTTGTAAGAAAATATGAAACAAATTGAAGAAAATGTCTAAAATAAACTTTACCAAAATATGAAACAGATGTTAAGAAACTATTAAACATGTCATTAGTTTAATTACGTAAATACTTCATACAACTTTGGAATTTATGAAGATTATTCAAACAATTTATATATATATATATATATATATATATATATATATATATATATATATATATATATATATATATATATATATATATATATATATTGTCATGTAAAATTTTTGTATGCGTTAATCATATTGTTAAGAGGCACTGTATTTTTGAAAAGTTTTTACATTTGTCATTTGAAACGTGCGCATAAAATTAAAAATTTTGTTCATTATTAATTTTGGAAATGAACTATTTCACAAACATATCCAAAAAAAATTGGTCAAATTTATAGCACATTCACATTCATATGTAATTTTAATATGATTAAATGTATTGACACATTGCTGTGTATGATTTTTTTTTCTACCAGCGTCATAGGTAATTATTTAAAAAAGTAAATCTTGTAATTTTTTAACGTTTTTTCAGTAATTTTCAAATTAAAACAAAATTTATGTCATGGGTTGCAATGAAGTGAGCTCTGAGCGGCAACAACTAGTAAAAAACTTACTTCAACAGCAACCTAATATGTTGATTGGACTCATAATAAATGGCATCATGTTATATTTAGTGACGAAAAACATTTTAAAGCCATAAATAGAAAGAATCGTATTTTTGTACGCCATCGTCCTAATGAAAAAGATTTACCATTTAATTTTACAATAACAGCACAAGCTGGTGTGGAATAATTTTTATATGGGGATGTTTTTCTGCAAATGAAAAAGGTTTATTGAAGTTTTACGAAGATTGCTTGAATGCTTCTCATTATCTATAAGTTATTGCTGAGTTACTTGACTAAATGGACACCTTTTTGGTTATGAAGCTGAAGATTTTTATTTTATGCAAGGCAACGCGCCGTGTAACAAAGCAAAAAAAACTCTGGAATGGCTTGCAACGAAGAATATTCAGCTCCTAGAATAGCCACTCACTTCACTAGACGCAAATCCGATCGAAAATATTTGGTCAATTATTGACCAAAAACACAAATGACGTAAAGGATGCACTTCAAGAATTTTAGGACAAGACTTCAATTGATCTTTGCATTAAATTGGTAAATTCTTTTCCAGATCGCATTTCTCAAATTTTTAAAGCTAAAGGATCCAACATTTCTTCATATTAAATTAAATTATGATGTTTTTTTATCGAAAATTAGTACTATGTACTGAGTGGTAATATACTTGCATTTTTTCGCCCTACTTTTGTGGCTCAGCTACTTTTAGAACGTGTTCCTTAAGAATAGGGCCCTAGTTAGATTGTAGTTTTATCAAACCTAAAAAATTTCCAATGTTTGAGTCACCAATGCGTTTCAAGGATTCCTCAAAAGCAAGGCTAAGTTCTTCTAAGAAAAGGATAACATTAAAAATTCTACTCAAAATTTGGTACCGTCTCGGCAATTTCACATTATTTGATGATTCAATAAAATTATCAATTTTGTCTTGCATTGATAAACATTTTTCGAATCTACTCCATTCTAGATAGCATTCTCTATGCACATTATTCTTTTCACAATCTGGAATACTGTTACATAACTTCCGCTAATTAATACTCGCTGCCCAGCCTTCAGCTGTAGTTAATGAATATTTGGAAGCAAGACTTGGTTTGGAACAGACACTGTTGCGGGTACGCTGTTCTGCATTAATGTTTTTAAACTTTAATGTACCTTTTATAACTTTTTGATTCTTACAATCTTTTGGCAGTTTTAAAGGAAAGTCAATATGACCTCTGGTTAGAAAGTTATTTATTTCTGATTGAGATGGAATTTCTGCTGAGATGTATCCAATGTCAAGTTTTGTTTTTGATTGGTGAAGTGAATCAATACTTAATTTAGATTTTTCTGTAGCACCAAGTGCAGGTTCTGAAACAATAGTTATGTAAATCATATTTGTAAAAAACTCAAAGTTTTTTTTTTTACAAGTTGCTATTTCATTTTTGTGGCTATTTTGTTTGAAAATGCATCTTTTCATATTTCTCTTTTTTCAAATTTACATCAGGATTTGTTTATAATTCATATTTACTATTTGTTTTTAATTCACAGTTGCTTTTTTACACCTAATTAAAAGAGTGTCTGTATTTCTTTTTTTTTATTGTAAATTAGTTTACTTTTTTTCTTTTCTCTTTTCGTGCTACCGATTCATGAATTTAGATGCTTCTTGTAGGCAGAATATCGAGACTGTTAAGTTGATAAACCTGAAAAAAAATAGAAAAATTTTTTTTCTATTATAACTTAAATAAAAATTTTTTTTTTTTTAAATAGCATCAATCACCGCAGGATTAGAAAAATAGAACTCAATTAAGTAAGAAATTGTTAAAAAAAAAACCTCAAAAAGATTGAAAACAAAATAATATTGCGTTAATTATTTATTAATATTTCGTATTAAGTTAATAAATCGTTATTAATAACATTATTTAAAAATTATCATGTAAAAAAAAAAAAATCTAAAGAAAAAAGTAAAAATTATTATTTCCTTCATTTGTTTTACATTCCCATATTTTATGTTTGTTTTTATTAATTTAATACGAATTAACTTTGCTTTAGCGAGTTAGCATATCATTAGCGAAGACCAATGACAAAATATACAATTGCGGTGTAATGTCTTTCTTTCTATTAGTATTTACTATTTCGTAGCATTAATTAAGCTGATATATTCAGAAGTAAAAAAATATACGTAAAAAAACATTTTGAGCCATAGCCGCCTGTTCGAACAGGCCTCTTAAACGCGCTTATAAAGGCTTTGGCTGGGGCAAACAATATTCTAAAGCTATTTTGTTTAATAATTGCAAGCGACGTCTTTACTATATTTGTAATAAAATACAACTATTATCTAGTATATAAATACAAAAAGTGCCTAGAAAATGTTGTTTGACAAACTGTAATGGTAACTGCAATACGGATAATCAAGAAAAGGTTTTACGGCTTCCTCACAAAAAAAGAAGAAGTTACTCTATGGGTAAATGCTATAGCACAAGACAGTATACTTGACTGCACAGATACAGTTATTTGCGACTAAGATTTTCCATCTAGATATCCAACAGTAACCAAATTTCGCCATAAACTTCGGCTTCACCATAAATTTTGGCTTTCACCATAAATTTCGGCTTTCTGATCCTCTATCAGTTTTTACATGTATCAAACCTAGTTTAATACATACTCTTCCACCGCAATTAAGAACAACCTCTAAAGCATCTTCATCTCAGATAAAGATGCTTTAAAATACAGATGACTTCTAGACGGATCAATATGCCCGTCGAACGATATATATTTTTAGTTACTAATAAAGTTACATCTTTTAGCCCATTACATCAGAAGTTACAAAATAAAGTTATTGAACTTGGTAAAGTTTGTAAACTTTGTATTTAGCTTGCGAACAGATGCTGATTATTCAGACGACAGAATTAAAAAAAAACTCTATAATTGTCAAATTTTTGCTTAAGATCGAGAATGATCTGAATTTTGAGTGATACTTTTGTGGGAATCAACATAAAAATAAATCTCTATCATAAAATAGGATTTTTATAACCAATTTTTGCTCAAAATTACAAGAAGCTAATAATTTTTTTAAATTATTCAACAAAATCCTATAAATTAGTAAATCTTTTGCAACTTATCCATGATACCAGTTTTATAACAATTGGAAAAAAAAACACCACATAAACTATTATAAGTGCATTTGAATACTTTTCAATTTCAAGAACATTATATGGAAGATAAAGGGAAGATTCAAGTATTTCTGTCCTAACAAAGCTAACATCAAAATTGGTTTTTAAACTCATTTTTTTCAAAACTTAAAACTGAAATGCAAAAAAAGTGCTTGCTATTGATTCACAAAGTAGACGTCAAATTATCTCTTATTTACCATGCTGGCTCAATCCTTGGAAAATCAGACTCTTTTGCTACTACTGTTTTAAGTTTTGTGTTTTTACTGTTTTAAGTTTAGATATCCTTGGTATAAACACAATAATATTCCTTTATATCAGAATGTTTCTCAATGATGATAAAGTATAAGATGGGTCATGCTCAATTAGCAATCAAATTTCAGATTTAAGTGTCTCGTCTTAAGAGTTTGCCTTAAGAGTTTTTTATTATAACTAAGCCCTTTACTTTTCTTTTTTTTATCAGAAATGGAATATGTTGCAGAAACTGATATATCAACTTTTTTTGAAATTTCTTTTAGTTTCATTTTTTTATGAATTGACTTTCTTATGGTTTTCACAATATCTTTTGTAATAAATTAATAACAATATATTTTAATTATAAGTATAATAAAGCACAATCACACAAACAGAGGCCACAAAAATAAAATAAGTTATATGGTGTATTTAGAAATGCTGAAGTTTCAAGAAAACCATAAATTAAACATATTTAGTAACAACAAAATTTGTTACAAAGTTTTTAAAATATTTCATATATCTTAAATAAAGATTAAAATAATGGACTTTTTACAAAAATCATTAAACACACAGTAAACATAAGTAACATTAGAGCTATATACACTTATCCTGCTTCTTTATCCGTTTATCCTAATCAGCTATATATATAAATCCTGCTTTTTTTATCTATTTGCACACTCTTTTCTAGCTCAGGCAAATTGTCAAATATATCAATAGCATTACTGCTAAAAGAGTATCCACATTTCTGACAGTTATGTTTGCTTTCTGCAGATAAAAATTTAATGTTTATACCGTTATGGAGACTTAGTTTTGCTAATTGAATTCTTACTTTTGCAATGACTTGTTGCACATATGTTAAGTTGCAAATATGTGCCTCAAGATCCTTGTCGAAGTTTTCTAACCATTGTTTCTGGTGGGTCAGTTGGAAATTCTCCAGTATTACATACTTAAAAGAATTCTGCAACAAAAATTTTGTACGGGCTACTAAACTACGACACGTATGAGCTAAAGCTGGACCTGTATCTCTCGTGAACTGATATTATCTGCTGCCTTGCTTGCAATTAATTTGATGTGACATTGTTGCAAGACCAAGTTAAAATGATATTTTTGAATCATCTATATTTATTTTAACTGCTCTATCTGGATCTTTATATCGAATATCATCATGCTGTTCTTTTGTATTGAAAATTTTCCAGAACTTCACAAATATTTCAATAATATTTATGGTTTTTCTGCTTCTTTTATATTAAGTTTAGTTTTTAAAAAAGTTACAGTTTCATCACAAAAGACTTGTTGGCAAGTAAATACCTTTTGTCTTTCAACAGTTTTCAGTGAAACAGACACACTTAAAGAATTAGACAATTTTACAATTTTATTTTCTCCCAGTCTGAACAAACTTAAAATATTAGACCAACATGCATGTTTAGTTAACCTATTATATTCATAACGAAACTTTTGGTGTTTTTCTGTAATCTAGTTGTTACGATCGGATTTAAGATATTAAGATTTTAGATGCACAAAGTCATATGACAAAAACATATTGTCTTTGGTCAACCATGGGTCAATACATTTAAACATTTTAAATAGTCCTTGATTTACACAATTATTATCACATAATATCGAGCCCTAAAGATATACAAGTTATATAAGTATTTGAAGTCAATTGAGCTCACTAAGAAACAGCATAAATACAAAAAGAGAGGAGCATGCCGCAAAACGCTGATTTTAAACAAAGTTTTTGCAGCACTACTAATTTGATTCCCAAAAATAACTAAGTGTTTCAAGATAAAACAGGTTTCAACTTACATACTACTAAGCAATATGGCTGTTCTATAAAGAATAGAAAATGTTTTGTTACATTGTCTGGAAATCGTGGAAAAAATCTCTAGTCGCTGTTATAACTATTAATGGTATATTTAGCTTTAAGATAATGGATGGTGTGTATAATGGCAAATTTTTTTTGTGATTTTATAACCAACAATTAAAGACCGTTTTTATTTAATACAAGTATTGGATTATTGTGGATTTCATCGTCGAAGAGATGTAATCGATTTGTTTGACCAATCCAGTGTGTCTGTTTATTATTAGCCTCCTTATTCACTGCAATTAAACCCGATTGAGCAATACTTTAGTTTTCTTAAAGCTAACTATACTTCTATATGGCTGTTTCCTTAACTTGCAAAAAAGTTAAGGCTACTATGAATTCACTTGTACCAAATATTGGCATTGATATTTGTGATCGTATTATGAAAAAATTGGTTTTGAAAGGTATAGCAAGGCTGGAATTTTATCAAAGCAAATGGTTTGTTATTAATATAATCTCTTTAAATTTAGCAATCAATAGATATTTTAAAAATACATTTAGTTTAATTAGGACTTTATGAATAACTTTTTTCACTTTTCAGGTAAATGCACTTTTAAAACAATTAAAATGTTATATGTTTCATAAAAAAATGTTATACATTTTATTAAAAAATGTTTTATACTTAATATAAAAGTGTTTTATATTTTCTTGAAAATTGCTTTATATTTTTTAAAACTTGATTCATGTTTTCTTAAAATATGATTTATTATCAAACGTTTTATATTTCTTAGAGACCCTGAAAACTTATATTTGATAAACTTATGTATATAATAAGAACGTAATATGGTATAGGTCTGCAAAATATATATTCTTTTGTTTATTCTTGTCTTTTTTTAATTATTGTTTTAAAATCATATTTTTCAAACTATTACAGACCCATGGTATAATCCACAAATTGGTTTCATTAATATTGTTAAAAATGTAAGTAAAACTAATGGTAAGTGTAATTTTAATTTTTTTTTTTTTTTAAAACTCATTTATTCATCTGTGAGTGCGCGTGCGTGTATTTTTACTTTACACACATACATTGTTATTTATTTGATAAATTACTAAAAAAAAACAACGTGTTTTACTAAATTTTTTTTATTCTATTCGAATAATAATGGCTCGGTTGAACACAATGAATTTCAGCATTCTTTAATTGTTAACTCCGTGAACACTTCTCAACAGACTTTAATAATTTTTAGACACAGTGAAGCTAATTGAACAACTAGTTTCTTTTAAAAGTGTAAGTTATTATAT
Organism: Hydra vulgaris; assembly: GCF_038396675.1. Lineage (NCBI taxonomy): Eukaryota > Metazoa > Cnidaria > Hydrozoa > Anthoathecata > Hydridae > Hydra > Hydra vulgaris. The sequence goes on from NC_088923.1 coordinate 34,151,930, forward strand.
TTTAAAAATAAAGACTTGTGCATTTATACAAGGTAATGACTGTATTTTTATTCAAATACTGTTAACTTTCATCTATATTTTTAGTAAAACCTGAACCAAATCTGTATTAAATAATACAGATTCTTTGAAAATAATATTAAAATTTTTTTTTTCCTTATTTACTAGCAGAAATTGTTATTATTTTTATGTTATACGACAAGGCTGTATCCAAGATTTGAAATAACGCTATAGACCCATTGGTTATGTTTGGTTGAGAAAGCCTAATGTGTTTCCAAAATAAAAAATGAAGACTACTTTAAACTATTAAGATGCAAAATATTTTTCATAAAGTTGTTTTCTATTTCAAAATTTAGTTTTTACCGATTCTCGAATCTTTACTAGAAGATTAAGAATCTTATATCAAGGTTCTCCATCACCTGGTTAAAAATTCAAAAATTGGTAAAAAATAAAATTTGTTATAACAATACAGTTTTTACAATCCTAATTTTAAATTAAATTTGTTGAAGCTACAAGCTTATGTCTTAAGAACGCATTGAAAAAAACTGTATATCCAGGTTCATAGCAATTTTGCCATCATTATTTGCTTTGCAAAACTTTCTGTTTCATCGCCAAGAAAAGTTGTTAGCCTTTCATAAGCCAATGATTTGTTTAAAGGTAAAGCAATGACTTTAGGGAACTAGTAATTTTCCGTGGTCGTTTTGCAATTACTTTTATAGCGGCAATCTGAGATTAACGTCTTTCTGGTGTCTGAAAGCTTGTAAAACAAGATCGTCGATCTAGCTGAATGCTAAGAGATCATACATTTGTATTTTTTTGTTACAAAAATCCATTATACATAAAAAGTTGTATAAAAGGAAAGCAACATCTGGCGTTCCTACGCTGACGATTGACATTACAGGTGACGATTGCAGGTGAGGATTTTCATTGGTGCAGCCAAAGTAGCTTCATAAAAGTTCCTTTAAAAAAGTTAACTGTAAATTTATTCCAATGGTTTTTACCACGGTTTTTAAGAAAGTGCTAACTTTTCAGGAAAATCTTTGATTAGTTGCGATGTTAGGTCATTTTAAATTCATTGTATGCCGAATTTAAAGAGGAAGCGTAACAGTATCCACGTTTAACATGGGTTTATTAAATTGCAAATAGTTATTTAATAGTTTTTAATATTTTGTTCGTTGAATAGTTTATTAAAGAATTTAGTTATTTAAAACTACAATTCTTTGATAAAAAAAACAATGCGAATTATTTACAATGCACTTCACCAAGTAAATTTTTTTTATGCCTCATAAAAAAAAACAAATTTTTTGCGTTTTCGTAATTAAAATCTTATTATGGTATTTTTTTGTCCTTTGTCTTCTGGCGTACCTAATATCTTGGCGCCCTGGGTACGTATGCCCCCTTTGTCCTTCCTCTCTGCGGCTCTGTACATAATTTATTTTTAATTAATAAAACATTTTTTAAATTTTACACTAAGATACACTAAATAAATTTGAGAAATTTAAAAAATGAATTTTTGAGTAATTATAGTTTTTATTATAAATTAATATTTACTTATTCTAACACAAAACAAGTATATCAATTTTTATATAATTATTGTAATGAATTTATATATTTTTATATTCTTAAGATAAAAATAAGTTTTCAATTAAAATTTGGTGCCTTTGAAGTCTTGGCGCCTGGGTGAAAATCATTTCTTGTACCCGATTTCCTACGGGCGCATACTATTTTATTTAAATGTCTGGTTTTCCATTACTATTATCAAACAAAAGTACAACAGTATTTTGAACTTAACAAGTTTAATTTTTAAAATAAATGTATTCAAATTGTTTACAAGTTGTGAATGAATTAAAGTAAATAATATAATAACTCTTTTCGTTAAACTTTTTTCGTTCTTTTTTTACATAATGGATGCAAAGCAAATAAAATAAAATTCCAAAGCTGTCTAATGTAAAATATTTAAAAGAGTTTCATCATTCTTGTACATTCCTGTACAAAATGTTTGTAAAGTCGAAGGACAATATCGCAGTTGAATCATTTTCTTTTTAGTTTTATCATTTCTTGGTAAAAATATTTGGGTCTCTTTTAGTGGACCATTAAATCTACGACGGCAGCCTTTTCAACATTTTTATTTAATAAAGTTGACTTCTTTTTGCAGCCTAGTTCTTTGCATTTATTGCAAACATCTGTTTGTGGGCGACCAAAGCAATTATTGTAATTTTTTAAAGATTATCTTCTCTAGAAAACGTATGAAACTTTTATTCCTGGAAGTTTATGGCGGTAATTATTCTACAATTTTGTTATTTTCAAATTTACATCCAATTACATCCTTTAAATCCTTTAATTTTCCTGTAGACACGATTTAAACTTCAATAAATCTCCCTCAGCAACAATTATTTTGACAAAATATGAAACGTGAATAATTGACATTTTTATAAATACACACCTTGGGTTAACACTAAGTGTTTATTAACTATTAATAAACTCTTAGTGTTACCATAGCAAAAAAATTTAATTGAAGCCACGTGAAATAATTCTTTACTGGTCTGTAAATTCAACATGTCCATTTTGTAAAGAATATCATAGATTCTGTTGGGCCTGCTTCACTTCAATAAAGCTCACTCATCATTTTTTGACAAAAAATGAAATGTGATTATTCGACTTTTTTATATATATACACCAAGTGTTATTACTAAATGTTTATTAACTATTAAGAATTACTTAGTATTAACATAGCAAAAAAAAAATGAAACTATGTGAAATACCTCCAAACTGGTCTGTAAAAATAACGTCTATTTTTTATAGAAGCTCATAGATTCTGCACATAAGGAATTTAACATATAGTTCATAATAATTCCAAGAAAGGATTCATAGAACTTTACCGATCAAGTAATATAATACAATCACTAACTTGTTTTAAATCGGTTTTCAATCCTTTATTTAGTGAACTCATCCTTACAAAAAGAAAGTTTTGTTTTCAGCCTATAAATGCTGTTTGTACAGCTATAAACGATCATCGCCAATATTTCTATACTATATTTGGATCCTTCTTCTGTTAGCTAATAATCAAAAAACTATTGTTCAGATCCTTTAAAATCTTCAAAAGCGATTTTCCGAAAAACTTAATAATACTTTAAAATCTTTTCAAGATATATCTACGTTTGATGAAATATTTAGTAAAATTATTAAATTTACATGCACCATTTAACACCACAGAGGCAACGAGAAGCTATTTTTTACCAAGCCATTCAGAAAAGATGTAACCTTTTATACTTAAAAAAAATATATCAAACTAAAAAATTCAAATTTTTTTTCTTTATATACAAAAAAACAAAAATGCTTTGTGGGTGACTTGAATCTTAACGAAACAAAAGAGCGTTTTTTAGATGCATCAATATGTACATCATAACTAACATATCTCATTGGAGGTCAAATTTTTTCCTTTTGAATTATTCTGCAAATTCCGAAAAATAAACATCTCTTTTCTATATAAATAATGATGGGGGACATCTCTCAACAATCGAGAATATTGTATTACTCTGTTAAAAAGACTGTTGAGAGATATTTAATCATCTAGCTATCAAAGTCATAAAGAGCAATTTTAATATGATAACTCCGAGTTTTAAATTTCATAAAATTACATGTGCTGATTTTTCAAAAGTTATTGACTCTATGATAATTAAGAAAAAAGCAGGTGGCAAAGTAGTAACATTTATAATTTTAAGTTTCATGATAGATCCTTCAAAGAAAAACTTGCAAAATTATAAATAAAAATTTTTCAGACAGTAAACAGTTTTCCTTTTGAAACAATGCTGTTGTCACACCTTGTTTCAAGAAAGTTGATCCGACCGATAAATCAAACTATCGACCATTAAGTAACTTCTAAGCTCATGTAAAAGTTTATGACCTTATTTTTATTTAAGCAAGTACGGGTATTATTTAAGCCCGTATATTACTGATCCCATTTATTAATGTCTTAACATTTTGTTGTGCAGCTTTTGTACAGCATAGGACAATAAGTAAGCGCTTTTTATTTTATTGAAAAAATGACAGGACTCCTTGTATAAAGACTTGTATATTATAATTTTCATGATTATGGATCTTTCAAAAGTATACAAACTGATTTCTCTTATAAATACACCGTGAAAGTTTTTAATTTTGACTAATTCTATCAAGCGATCGTAAAAAAAGAGTTAGACTAGACTAATCTTTTTCTGAATGTTTAGGAGTTTCATTAGGTGCACTTCAAAGATCAATACTAGGTCATTGATCTATCAGAAAAAATATATTATTAAAATGCAATGTCCATTTTACTTAAAAGCAAATTTAAATTTAATCTAAACAAGTGATCGTAGTTTTTGAGAGATTTAAAAAAAATTTAATCTAAGGTTTAACTTCCTTTATCTTAGAAACATTTTTACATTATGTTAAAAATTAGTAGCTTATTAAAAAAAATTTAAAAAGACGAGATTTGTTACCAACTATTTTTTATTAAAACGAAATCTAAACATAAACATTTTTCATTCAAAAAATTTATATTTCAGTCATAATTTAGATACCAGATTGTTTAATAGAGTGGCCAGTAAAGTACAGACGCGATAACATTTTAAAACCACCTTGATTACACCGAGTATTTAGATTTATGATGTCTATTAATGAGAGTTGTTTTCTTTTATAAAAAGTATAAGAGGAATAACATTAAGATAAAAGTATTTAAACTATTTAGAAAGTACATGTAAAGAAAATAAGTTCCTTCTAAATTATTTAAACATGTAAACGCCCTTGAGCTTAGAAAACATTTTTTCCGTTTTTTTTATCTTAATTATAAAAACAAATTTTAATTATTAATTTAAACATTCGATGTAGCTAACACCAAACATGTTGGATTACCTCCCATGGAACATAAACAAAAGTCTAAAACAAAATTACTTTTACCTTAAGAAACAAGGCAATCACAGTTCAAAGTGCACTTCACTAAATACTTCATTTAGTATATAAAAGCTTGTATTTGTATACAAAAATTTGTTACTTCTATAATAAATTGCTATTGCTTGCTTATTTGTAAATGCATACACTCTATGAAAAACTTTATTATATTCAATAAACTGCATCTGTCGCTATTGCACCAACGGGTTTTCCGTTATAATAATTATGATGAATATATTCCGTTATAATAACTATGAATGAAAATTTTAACGGGTTTAAGTTCGTCAATATTAGTCCGTTGAAATTACGGATTTATTCCGTTCGTGAAACAAACAGTTCATTAAAATATGTTTTGATCAATTCACGGTAGTAATATAGATAGGAGTGCAACGCTATTAAAATTAAGCATCAGCGTTACCGCACCAGTGGTAGAAATATTTCGGTAAAGTGCGGTAAAACGCGTAATATGCATTTTTACGATATGCAGTAAAATTGCGTATTACGCATTTTTACGCTTTTTTTATTACAAAAAACGGTAAAATTGCGTAAAATGCGTTAAATCGGTAAAAATGGGTAAAAACAGTAAATCTGCGTAACAGCTTTAAAAATTGGAAATTCCGGTAATTTGTGATAAAAGATTGTAAAAACGGAAATTATTATGGTAAAGAAGCGGAAAAAATTACTTTTCTTTTATCAAGTCAGAGAGTTGTTAAATAATTACCTCCTAAAATTAAACTAGCCTTTTATATAAGCTTGACTAAAGTCATAAAAGATTAACAGTCTCAAAATTCTTACTTGAGTGATCTGATTAGTATACCAAAATCATCTTGAAGAAACTTTGTCTTTTAAAGAAACTACGTCTTTGGAATAATTTTACCAAGCTTAACAGATAAGAGGGTAACATCTCTGGCTCTGGCAGAAAATCAGGATTTTATGAATGCAGTAAATGCTAAAAAGTGATTAAGCTGTCTCAAGGTAGCACCAGACGGAGTTTTACTTTGTACTATAACTTAGTATATTTTAAACCACTGATCTCAAAATATAACTGGATAGCGTATTCTTTTGTTTTTTGGAAATAAATTGGTCTCCCAAGATGGGGGCGATCAAAGCTTTTAGCAGGGAACGATGTACATCTTATAAGTCTTCACTGTAATAAGAAAGCGATAATTAAACAGAGTTTTAAAACAAAAACAAGACAATAAAATTTAACTTTAAAAAGTTTAAAGAAATGTTTAAAAAAGTTAGACAATTAAAGAAATTATTAATTTAAATATTAAAGTTCAAAATATTCGATATTTTATAAGTGCAATTTTTCGAATAAATTAATATTTATGTACAATTTGTGTACCTTTTAGTTCTTAGTAACCCAATGCAGTGTGCAAGAAGGTTGAAGACATAACTGCCTGATAAGCGGCAGTGGTGTCTACCTACAATTTTGTCGAATATTATATTTTCTACAACACAACATGCAGTTGTGTTACTAACCTTCTAGCACAAGCATTGGGTTATTTAAAACTAAAAGGTACACAAATTATATAGCAAATGCTAAGTATTTTAAATTTGAGATTTCTGCACAAGCAAACAAATACTTTTTTTTCACTACTATTAAACAAACTAAAATTAAAACTTGTACTTAGTTTTACTGAGAGTTTTTTTATTTTATTATATTTATTCTTTTAAACAAAAAACACAAAGTTAATATACATCAAGTTATTGTAAGAATTTGTTTTGTTAAATAAAAAAATATTTATATTTGAAGTTTATGTAAATATGTAATATTACGTTATTTTTATGGAAAAAATCTCATGCTAAACAAAAAAGTATATTTTTATTTGAAATTTATCAATAAATATTTGAGCTTAAGATATTAAACTTGATTATCATCAGTTTTTTTATCATCGGCCGCCATCAAAAAATTTTCTTGTGGTTCATGTATTTATTTTTTATGAACTATCTACTACTGAAATGAATGTTTTAAGTAGGAGGTAAGACGATTACTGATTTTAGGCATAATGTAAAAACAGAAAACACTAGCATGTTAGTTTTTGTGAGTCAAATTTACGCAAGGGTTCCATTAAACCTCAGCAATTGGGAAAAAACTTGCGAAGAAGAGCCATATGATTTACTACATTTTACACCACCAACTATGACCAAAAGGGAAAATTACATAGTCAACTCACCAAAAGGGAAAATTACATAGTCAAAATAAAATTAAAAAAAGAGGTGCACATAAGAAGACTTCTCCAGCTCTTTCAGATACTCAAACTGGTCCTGAACCGAAAGAGCAACAAGAGCTCCAGTTATATACTCAAGAGAGTTAAAGGACTCTAGCTCAACAAGAAGGGTATGAAGGGACTCAAGTTAAAGACCAAAGTCAAAATGTCTCTTTGTTAATTCCAATGACACTCCAGAAAAAACAAAGTAGAAGCAAAAAAGCAAAATTAAGTAGTATAATGAAGTCAAATTGGAAGGGGAATGAGTAAAAAAGTACAGAGCATCTGAGCTTGCAAATATTTTATTAGAGACGGATGATGAAATATATGAAGATTATTTTTTTTTTAAAAACTTGTTTGTATAAACTGTAAATGTAAAATTTAGTAATAGAAATACAAAAAGAAATTTAAAAAATCCCAGTTTAATTTTTCGGTAACGAGCAAAAAAAGCGGTAAATTGTGATAAAAAGCGGTAAATTGTTACAAAAAGAGTTAAAAATGATAAAAACGGTAAAAAGTGATAAAGCGGTAAAAAGTGATAAATAAGTTAAATTCGCCTATTTAACCAATTTTTACGCAATTTTGCGCATTTTTACACAAAATTACCGCGGTAATTACGCATTTTTACGCGTTTTACGCAAATTTACGTATTTATACGCATTTTTACAGACGGTGCGGTAACGCTGTTGCTTAATTGAAATTCCAAAACCATGCGTAAAATTGTTTGTTCATAATACAATAGAAAGTCGTAAACAAATTCACTAAAGTCGGACGGCGCTTTTGAAATATGTAAACACTAAACTCGCTAACTCAATTTTATTTGATAAATTCTCTTAAATTAGTCAAATTTTTTCGATAAAAAGACATTGAGGTTTACCTCGCAGATGTATATGTTGTGTGTTGATGTTAAAAAATTAAATGTAAAAATAAAAATAATAATAATAATTGTTTTGTTCATCAAGTTAATGCAATTTACGAAAAATATTATTTGTATATAGTTATATATACATAAATAAAAATTTCTGAAAAAGGTTAAAACTTTACTCTAATTAGAATTTAAAATTTACTCTAACTATAAATATAAATTAACAATAAAGTAATTTAAATTGACCAAAACCATAAAAAAAAAAGGGAAAAATTAAATGCCCAGTTAAATTTAAGTGCCCCCATTTCTAAAAAAAATTGTTTTTAACTAAAACCCCTTTTTTTGTATTACGTAATTAACTTTGTTTATTTCGTATCCAGAAATCATATTCTAAATTATTTAAGAACTATATAAGTATACTTTTTTTTTGCTTGTGCGCAAATTTTTTTTTTAAAATTTACTTTAAAATTATTTTGCACACAGAAAGTGAAGCGATGTTGTTTGATTGTAACGGTAATAAGTATTGGTTATCATTGCTATTGGATTAAATTGAGTAGATAAGTATTAAATCAAGAACTTTAAGATGTTTCTTTTTAAAATCGTTGTCAGAAGTCGAAATTCCAAAATTGACTGATATTTCTTGATCCTCATTTTAATTTGTTTTAAGGCAATTACTAGCAGACTTAACCAGCTTCTTTTTTCTATGAAAAAATAAGCAGGAAATAAAAAAAAGAAAGGATTTAAAGATAAATATAAGGAAAATCAATCATTTGCTCCAAAAAGACAAATGTCAGTCGCATAGAGATCTTGCAAGAAAATTTAAATGCAGTCATACTTTGGTAAAGTATTTAGATCTCAAGAAAATAAAGCATATCATAAAAAAGAACTCTGAAGCAATCCTTTGATTGAGAAATCGTAGCCATTTCTCGACTTAAAATGGAATTAATAGTTTTCATTAATCTGCTGGATAGTAGGTAAATATTTTTCAACAAACTATTTAAAACTAAATAGTTAGTAATAATAAAGCATAATATTGTTATATTTTGCAATTTTTTTAAAAATAAGCTTCTTAAAACCATTTTGTTTCAAAATAAGATATATTAGAGAAATTTCTTTGGTTTTTTATATATCAATACAAACTCTTATAATTTTCTCTATCAAAGTCGAAATTTCAGAGCTTTAGCTTCATAATTTTTTTTTAATAGTATTATTTACTATAAACTATGATATAAAATAGATAATTATAGCCCAAGTCATAATTATGCAATTTAGATAATGAACATATTGTCGTGCTTTTTTTCTTTGGCAGAATAGAGTTTACCAGTAGTATCAAATTTTTAAACTTTCTGCATTCTTCTATTATAATTCCTTAATTAAGTCGATCATTAGCAATATTCAAATCTAAAAAATTCAAATATCAAGATTATTATAGAAAACACTTTTTTTCTTTTTGATTTAAAAATCTTTACACCCTTACTTCTGCAGCTAAACTAAAAAGCAATTTTGACTGTGAATAAATTGAATATGTTCTTTTCTGAGTTTATGCTCAATTTTAAGACCAACATCATCATAAAACATGCTAAGATCCCATTCATATACATTTAATGTAACCCCATCATCGCGTATCTTTAACCTAAAAATAGTTTTGATAACTTATAATTTTAAGATTTATGAAACCATATTTATTTAAAATAAAAAAAATTATGATGATGATCATCATCATGATTGTCATCACCACCATCATCATTTTAATAATAATTATTATCATCATTATCATTATCATCATCAAGATCATCATCATCATCATCATCATCATCCTCATCATCATCATCATCATCATCATCATCATCATCATCATCATCATCATCATCATCATCATCATCATCATCATCATCATCATCATCATCATCATCATCATCATCATCATCATCATCATCATCATCATCATCATCATCATCATCATTATCATTGTCATCATCATTATCATTATTGTAATCATTAAACTTACCACTAGATTTTGAGAATTTTGGTTCCAATGAGGTTTTCAAAACTTTTAGAGTAGTTTTGATTAAATGAGAATTATCACAAAAATATTTTCATTAAATGAGACACATAACAAAAATATTTCATGATTATGCGAACTAAAAATATTTATAAAAATAATTTTTTTAAACTTTTTTTCATTATTACTTTAATTTATGCTAATAAACAAAAATAATTTAGTCAAAAATATAGTTGTTAAGCAACAACTAAATCAATGAAGATAAAAACATCCTCAAAAAAAAAAAAAAAAGACAAATCGAAATATTAACCTAAACATCAAATATCTCCAATAAACACTACTACGCTTAACATTTTTGTAATTCTTAACAACATGAATTATAAAGGATTAACAATTTGCATAAACATTATCTGCTACCATAGAGTAAATCTTTAATTTAAAAAGTATTTTGTTTTAAGAATGTGAGTAGTACTCTGGAATCACTCTAACGTTGAATAGAAAAAAAATTTTAAAATGCATATCAGAAGGATGAAAACATCCCTTTAATAAATAATTACATATTTTGTCAAACTTTCAATTTTATTTTTAAACTCAGCAAAGGTGCCATTTAAAAGTTTCATTTGATTTTCTTTTGTTTTTCATTATTCCAAACACAAAAGAAAAAATACCTCATTGGTATATAATCTTTTAATATATCTATTTAAAGTTACTTTTAAAACACTATTAGTAAACCATATTCTGAATTGATGAAATTTATGTGCTTCGAAATTTAACAAAGAAGATACATAAATTCTGACTTACTTAAGAGTTTTTATGGCTCCAGATATACTAGGCAAATGCTTAAACACAATATTGGAGCTCTTTCTAAATGAGTTAAAATTTTTTTTCAGAAGACATTCCCTCAAAACTTTGTGAGTATCAACACCAAAGGTTAGCCTATTTTATTGGATCAGGTGATTTACATTATGATAAAGTTAATTATATTTTCTGGCTAAAATATTTGAAATTGCAATATTGTTGAAATACAAAACTCAATCTAAAATAAAAATCTTCAACTTTTTCCAATTCATGTTTTAGTAAATTTTGATACTAAAACATAAAATACAAAAATTTAAAATTTTAGTAGTTTCGAACGATTCTTATTGTCACAGTCGCCGTCACATTTACTTCAATACAATTTTTATATTACATAACCATTATGTCACATATATTATTATTATAAATATTAAATAAAAAAGTTAAAAAAAACGTTCCTGTAAAAATAAACAGATTTGAGTTAAACATCTCATGAATTTTGCAACCAGGAAATTGCATCATTAGAAACAAAACTACATTAGAAATTAAAAAAGTATGAAAAGAATTCTTTAGAATTAGCATAATTTTAGTTTGCTCATTTATTTTAATAATGTGTGTGTGTGTATATATATATATATATAAAATATATATGTGTGTGTGTGTGTGTGTGTGTGTGTATATATATATATATATATATATATATATATATATATATATATATATATATATATATATATATATATATATATATATATATATATCGCTGGTTACAGTATATAGTATACTATTTTTACGGTAAACTTTACCGTGTATTTGGTATACAAAATGTTACTATTTAGTATACCAATATGATTTGATTTATGAAGTTTTTCCGGAATGACTCTACAATTTAATGATTATCTTTTCTTAATGTATTAAATTGCTTTACTTTATTAAATATATTATTGAATAAATAATGAAAGTGTTTTTTAAATTGAAATTTTGATATTTTTCGTTTTAGTTTGCTTAAAGTTTTATACCAATAAGTTTTTAAACCACGCTGTTTGTGCTGCTTTTTACCTTCTTTAAAATACATTTTTGCTTTTGTTTTACATGTTTTTTGTTTATTCTTCGGATTTATGTTATCTGAATCAAATAATAATAATAATTACTAGCAGAAAGCAACCCGTAATACGGGTTTCGGTCGGTCTGTTAATTTATAGTGGCTGTTTTCCGCAATTTAAAGTTGCGATACCTTAACTAATACCCTGTAAGAAAAACTCCTTCAAATTAAAAAATTAAACTATCGGTAAAATTAAAATAAATTAGTTTACCAATTATTTAACGTTATTTGAGTAATTTACAACTGACATAGGTCATATCAGTGTATGGCCGAACCATTTTCCTAGAAATTACTAAGGTTCAACACAATACGTTTTTAGTTACTGACACAAAATAATAACACTTCATGATGCCTTACTTTTGACGAAAGATTAAAGCTAAATTCTTGTTATATTTTTTATAACATGAACTTTAATTAATAAGATTAATATGAAGTATAGTAATTTATTTATGAGTTGTTAATTTTTTGGTATCCCCTGGATACATATTTCTTTAAAAAAGGAAATTGTCTTTAAAACGATAAATGCACACATCTAAATAAATTTATTATAAATAACTAAGCAATTGAGTACAAATACGTTTCAAACAAAAAAAAGTCGATTTACAATCAAACATGTGTATTAGGGTGGAGCGATTTTCATAGCAAAAAAAAAAGAGTTTAAAAACCAATATTACTGAGACACGAATCAATGTCTATTAATTATAACATAAAAGTAAAACAATATTTTTTGATTTTGATGAGATCTTGAGGGTCCTCTTTGGAATTTAAATTCTTGACAGGTCCTAATATTTTTGAATTTTTTTTTTCTAAACCATATCAACCTTGGACTCAAAAAAAGCAGAAAAAAATGCTTGTTTCATAAACAATAATTTTATTAGAAAAATTTTAATCAATTTAACTATATTCAAGTTTAATTGGTGAAAAACAAATAAAATTTCAATTAAAAAAGACAAAAATAAACCAAATACAAACAATAGTATATTCTAAAAAATAAAAAATTACAAACTAAAAAAAAAATACAAAATAAAAAAAAATAAAAAAAAGTCATCAAAGAAATAACGGCAACAAAAAAGTTATAAATATCTTCACTGATAGAAGACATTTACAACCTTTTGGTTGCTGTTTTTTCTTCGGTGTCTCCCAACACCCCGGTATGGATGAGCCCTCCATTTGAAGGATGGCTCATCCATACCGCCATTACTTTGCCACTTATTGAAGGACCTCTCTGAGAGAGGCCCTGGGTGTTGGGAGCTATATCTTTTTTATTCCAAAAATTTTAACGACTCTAAAATTACAAATAGAAGGATATAATAAAATTTAAAAATATTTACAATTTTTTTAATCAAAATATAAAGCATAACCTCACCATTTTCACAGGATGAAGAGGATGCTAAAAATAAATTACAAAAATGTAAATTAAAAAAAAGTTAAACTTGTGAGAAATTTAATTTTAATAAAAATATGAGTAAAATCCAAACAGTTTAAAAATGCCATATTTATATTAAATAATTCCTTCACCTATTGCACATATTTCTCCGTAAAAAATATATAAAATTTAAAACACAGCCTTACCAGTTAAGCTTCTACCAGACACTAAAGACAAAAAATATACCTCAGAATAATTGATAGAATTATATTTACATATAAATAAATATTTAACTATAATTTTTTTACCTATTCCCCTCATTTCTTCCATGAAGTTGTCTAAAGTAAGATAAAAGATAACTGAAGTTAAAACTAATTAAAACTAAACTAAAATTAACTATAAACTAAACCAAAACTAAAAAAAACTTTAAATTTTAATATCTGTACCTCAGAAGACTAAGGTCGGTTATCCAGTTTATCCAACGGTTATCCAACTAAGAAATAGTGTATTTTACAGAATACAGAATTGTAACTAATATCGAACAATAGGTATAACTATGCGCACTAATAATAATAATATTCACTGTGCTATTTCAGATAAAAGTCACTAATTTATGTTTCTGCTTGAAGAAATTATATTAATGTATTTATATTAAGAAACAAAAGCAGCGAGTTCTAGTAATGAAACTACCTATTAATCATTTTTAACAACAGACACTAACATAAAGATAAGTCAAAGGTAACAACATTACACAAAAAATAATTAAAGATGTTATGTATTTTCAGAATAGTTATATTGGCTAGACTACGCTTAGACCTAAAGCAGTAACACCACTTGACTGGTAAGGTTGACGAATCTTGATCTATATCTCAAATATATTGTGTGTTATAGTTATACTAACTATAAAACACAATTTTTTTAAATGTTATATAACATAAAAACACCTCATTTAACAATCATGTACACATTAGATAAAATCAGGGATGCAGAGTACCAAAAAGGACTCCAGATTTGAAAGTCACAAAAAGATTACTTTATCCTAGTTTTTGGTATACAGGAGCACTAAAAATATAAATAAGTTTTTGGACTACTAATAGGTAAAATATTAGGACTATTAGGTTAGAGGAACAATCATTTTGTTAGCCCAGAATTCTTAGGTATTATGGCGGCAATGACTCCTGGCTTATAAACAATAAGTTTCAAGTCATCAAATCTCATGAAATTATTATAGCAGATAATAAGTCAATAAACATGTTTAGAGCTTCTGGACACTACAGACTTGGAAAAAGTAGATACAAAAAGCTGGAGTCTTTTTGGGACTTCGCATCCCTGGATAAAATACATTTCATACTATTATAAAAACACATTTATATAAACACATTTATAAAACAACTATATATATCACTAGATACACGTATTTATCAAACTAAATATATCATCTCATACACATATTTATCAAAAACTTTTTAACTTTGAGCATAAGATAAACATATAAGCAAACCTTTAACAGCTATAAAACGACATTTATTAGCATTTAATATTTTCAGCTTTTTCAAATAAATACATATTCAGATACCTTAAAATGAAGTATAACACAACTGTCTTTTGACAAATTCCAGACGAATTTTTATTTATTTGTCTATTTCTTATTATTTTTCCTAAGAATATAAAATATACATATAGATATAGAGCAATATAAAATAGATTGAAATAAACGCAAACTTATGCATATAAACTTACATGAACACAAACAACAATCTTATTCTATTTAACTTTTATATTAAACACATAAATAAAAGTTTTATACTCATTATTCTTTCTACAAAAAATAATATTAATCTATAAATAAAAAAATGAATTGAACTTACTAAAAAAGCCATCAGCTCCTCTTAATTGCTCCAGAAAATAAAACAATACTTGCTTAAAATGTTCTAAAAAGACTAACGACAAAACTGAAACAGTTTACTTAAACAGAAATTTTAGTTACAAACTTCTTCTAAAAAATGAAAACAGGCTATATAAATTAGAAAAATAAAAACAAGCAACAACAAACAAACGATTATTTGAATTTTCTAATTTAAACAATGAACAACATCAATTCTTTTCGAAAATAATAATATATCAGCTCTAATTTGCTTGCTTGCTTGCGAAAGACCGCATGGAATATATGGACCGCGCATTCAAATGTCTAGAAACTTCTTAAAAACTAAGAAATAGTGTATTTTACAGAATACAGAACCGTAAATAACAATACGAACAATAGGCGAAACATTAGGCGTAACTATGCGACTATGCGCACTATTCATTACCGTATTAATATATAGACTATAATTTTTATTCTTACTACTTTTATTATTATTGTTAGTGTTATTATTAATATTGTTAACAATATTACACATATGTTTACTATTGTATTCAAGTAAAATAATTAAGATAGCTGAATAAATTTACAACCATGTTTCTTTTTTTTGAAAAGGTTCAACAAGAAAAATTTATTGAAAATATTGTGATAAACAAATTACAGCACGCTTAACTTTCAGATGGATGCAGCATATAAGGGGATGTGAGAAAGCCTCTGGCAATGTCAAACAGTTACTCAAAAAAATAAAAAAAGAAGTTCAGAGTGTTTTAGTTCAAACAAAAAGCAATAAAAAAAGATGGTCTCAAAAATCTCTTAAGATTTAGTTTCTAGGCAATCTGCTAAAAAAACTATGCTAAATTCATACATTAAAACTATAAACAAAAATGATCCTGAAAAGATGGATAAATCATTTGCAATGGTGTTTTTCCATACCGGAGTATCTTTTGCATTAGCTAGTTCTTCTGCTTGGATCCAGCATTATACAAATTTCAGGCCTGCATATAAGTCTCCATCTAGTAAATGCATTAGTGGGAATCTTATAAGGATGCATTAAATGATAAAAATCGTTCAATAAAAGAATATGTTGATAATTCTGAATATGTAAGTATAGTGACTGATGGTTTTTTAAACATTAACACAAATCACCTTATTAATAATTCGAGTCATTTTGATAGTATGACAATGAAACAATTGTACACAAAATTTAAACTACTGGTCAGGAGCAACAGACTGGCATTAATATTGTAACTCGCATAGAAAATGAAATTCTAGAGGTTGGTGTTGATAAAGTTACAAGCATTGTAACTGAAAATGCCCCAAACATGAGAGCATGGATATTATTTAAAAAAACTGGATGCAGGCATGGAATCTTGTTTTAAAAAATTTTCAAAACTATTTTTTAATGGTTGTGCAGTCCATACAATCACTCTTTTAGTAAAAGATGTTTGCCTTTAACCTGAATTTTTGGATGTTGTAGAAAAGTCTGGAAACAGACAGCATTAGCTAAGCAAAGAACATCTCTTGCTGATCAATTTCGTATAATTTAATATCATATTCAACAAGAAAATAATTTAAAGAAAATGCAAGCATTATCACATGCAGTTTTAACACAGTGGTATAGCTACCATACTTAAGTTGCTCGTATTCTTGAAAACAAGTTATTTGACTTATCGCGTATATCTTTATCCACAAAAAAATTAGAGTATATAATTTTGAAAAATTAACAACTTAGCTAAGCTTTTATAAAATTTAATTAAGTTGAAATATCTGGTATAATATGTAAAGTTACCCACATAAATTTCTTTATATTAAATTACAATATTTCTAGGGGTTATATGTACCCTCGTTATTCAAGTAATATAAAAAACATTCTTTATATTTCTTGAATAACGAGGGTATATATAACCTCTAGAAATATTGAAATTTAATATAAAGAAATTTATAAGGATAAGTTTACATACTATACCAGATGTTTCAACTTAATTAAAGTATATAAATAGTATACAAGACAATTTTTTTAAGAAGATTGTCAACGTTTTATTAATGTTATGAAACCATTATCAAAAGAAATAGGTAAATAGGAATCAGATACTTAATTACTTTCTGAAGTTTATTTAGGATTTATTAATCTAATGCAAATAAAGGGCAAAGACTCATTATTGATAGCTCACCAATTGGAATTTGTACATACGCAGTTCAAGGGGTTTGCGTATTTTCTTGATCCACGAAATTATCGTGGTAGAAATATGTATACTGAGCCACCTCCATCTAGTAATAGTGTTCTTGTTATAGTTCTTGAGTCACTTCCAAAGTACATAGCTGAAAAAAGAGGATTTTGCAACTGTCAAACTTCAAAAAAGGAAATATGATCTTTTCAGAGACTATGTGCAAACCTAACTCCAGACTTTGAAGCTGAAGTTAAAACAATAGATCCTGATATCTGGTGGAGTGTTGAGGGTGCAATTAAATTTCCAAATTTAGCTAAAGTTGCACGAGTAGTCTTTACCATTGCAACTTCTCATGTTATACAGACAACAAAAATGGAGTTTGTATGTTTTTATACATTCAAAGCGTAGAAACCGACTTGGAAACTGACTTGGAAAAGATAAAGCAATTGGCTTAGTTCTTATTTATGCAAATGCCACACTCCATGAAAAAGAAGCAAATAGTGCTAATATAATGCTTAATAATACTAGTGATCATGATGATAATGATAAAGATGATGTTGCTGTTGATTTTAATATAGAGACTTCAGTTAATACAAGTGATATCATTTTAGTTGATTAATTAAAAGCTATTTTCAATTACTAAATAATAATTTTAAAAAATTCTTTAAATTACATTATAAAAAAGCATTCTTGTAATTTTTTGTAATAAACATTTGTAATAAAAAAGTTATTACAAATGTTTCTGTTATTTTTGTTATTTTTTTTACTTTTGTTTCTATTTGAGTGTGTTTTTTCTACTAATTTTATTTAAAATTACTTGAAAACACTAGAATTTATTTTTAAAACTTAAAAATATGCAAAAAAACGAACATGTTTGCTTTAAAAATGAAGAAGCAAGATAAGAATCCATTGTCAAGTGGTTGCTGATTTTGATCAAACTTTTTTTTTTTTTTTTTTCATTCATTTAGTGAGAATATGGAGCAAAGTTTTATAATTATCATTTTCAAAGGGTTATTAGGCCCATCAAAAATTTGCAATTATCAAACTTCAAATAAAAAAGCAAGTGTTAGGGGGAAGGGGGGGGGGTTAATAGGACAGTCAGGATGTCAATATTGATTTTTGTTATTATATTATTTTATTTTGGTATATATAAAAAGTTCCTCGAAAAACTTTGAAACGTCGACTTTATTTAATTTAACTTTTAAAACAGTTAAATACAAAATATAACAACAAAAAAATATTTTTTTAAACCTGTGCTAGTTTGAATATTTTGCTGAGTTTGTCAGCTATTTTGATCCAAAGATAATAGTCTTGTTTTAATTTAGAGTGATTCCGAAATCTATTTTTTAATTTGTTTGCAATGAGTTGATGTACCACAGTGAAATGACTCTTGAATGACCATTAACATTTTACAACAAATTTTTTATTTAATGCAAACATACAGTCGGTTTCTTAAGCCGCTTGATTTTGGCCAAAAGCTAAAGTAAATTTCTAAGATAAATGACCTAAAGGAGAAACACACTACCCTTGATATACTAATAAAACTGATGTATTAAATCTGCTGAAACTTTGAATGAGTAAAATATCTTTCAATTAATTTAGGCCAACATAAAAATTAAGTATTGTTTTAAGAATACAACAACAGGGAAATATTGTAGCATTTATATACAAAGACTTTTGACATTGTCTATTTGTGTCTGCTTCCGTTGTCATCACATGTCAGAAAATAACCCGGGACACCGGCATACAAATGAAAATGACTTATTAATGAAGACAACCATGCCAATTATCGTTCATAAAACGTTTGTTATATCAGTTTCTTATATTAAACATAATTTAACTTATATTATATAGTATACTAAGTGAATAAATAAAAACAAAGAAATTTAATGAAAAAACAAACGCATTTTTTTAAATGTAAACTTTTTTATAAACTTGTTATACGGTTTCGCCGACAGAATAATTTATGTCCACTTAATGGAAAATGTTTAATTAAAAATGTCATCTATTTGTGTAATGTTAAGACAAATCCGCAAGATGAAGGCAGATATTATATTGGGCTTACAGAAAAAACTTTAAAAGATCGTCTTTACAAGCACAATAATTCCTTTCGTTATGAAAGTGGGTCAAACTCTACTGAACTTTCTAAATTTGTGCGGAGTGTTAAAAAGAAAGGTTTAAATCCTGTCCTTTCGTGGAAAATATTAAACCAGGCTGAACCGTTTAAACCTGGTGATAAGTCATGCAATTTATGCTCGATGGAAAAATATCATATAATTTCATCCCAATTGCCTTTACTAAATAAGTGAAACGAACTTGCGTCAAAGTGTCGCCATGAAAACAAATATATGTTGAATAACTTTAATGTCATCAAAGATGACACTCCACTGTATTTTTAATATATATATTTTTTGTCGTTATTTTTTTTTGAGACTTGTAACATCTGATGATCGCTATTTGCGTGAAACTCGGAGTAATGTTTTAAATAAATCGAGGGTTATAATTATTTAGTTTTTTTACTATATATATATATATATATATATATATATATATATATATATATATATATATATATATATATATATATATATATATATATATATATATATATATATATATATATATATATATATATATATGTATATGTATATATATATATATATATGTATATATATATATATATATATATATATATATATATATATATATATATATATATATATATACATATATATTTATTTTCGTGGCTACATTTAGAAATTAATTCAGATTTTTTATTTAATAAATTTTCTTGATTTAAATGAGTAATTATTTCAAACATATATATATATATATATACTATATATGTATATATATATATATATATATATATATATATATATATATATATATATATATATATATATATATATATATATATATATATATATATATATATATATAGACACACATAGAAACTAAAGTACATAAAAGGTCTTATGACACAGCAGCGTCAACATCCAAATTGACAACATTTTATAAAGAAAATACTTTTGGGACTGTTGAAAAAATATTGGCAGTTATGAAGGGTACTTTCGCTTTTCACAAAATAATTCATATTTAAAGTTTTCGCAGCATGGACTGCACTACTAAATTATTAAAATAATTTTTTGAAGATAAACTTTCTTATGCGTGAACAAAATTTAATTCTATCGTAACCAGCATATTTAATAAATACTGCAAGAAAAATATTATCAGAAAAAGCTGGATTCTGAACCATATATATCTATTCTATCAGACGCATCAAACCACAATGAAATAAAACTTTATCCAGTTTTAGTAAGATATTTCGATATTAAGGACGGTATTCAAATTAGGATTATAAATTTTGATTCAATTGAAGGGGAAACATCAACATTTTTTCTAATCACTTATTTTGAGTTATAACAGATAACAATTTGAATAAGAAAATTTGGCGCTCTTGGCTGAAAACACAAATACTAATTTAGGAGTACGCACCTGTAACGGTTTGAATAATGTGTACACAAAATTACAAAATCTTTTGAAACAAAATTTTTTGGGAATTGATTGTTATACTCATATTATATTAAATGCCATCAAATTCAGCATCAAGTTCAATGTCAATAGATGTAAAAGTAAATATTACAAATATATATTTATACTTCAATCGATTAACAGTACGGATAGGAAGTTTAAAAGAATTCTGTAAAGAGACTGAATTTTAATACAAAAAACTACTTTGTTATTCCAAAGTCAGATGGCTTGCTTTAACTCCAGCATTAGAAAGCGTTTTGCAGTTATATGATCCACTACGTACATATTATTGAAGCCTTGATAAATGTCCTATAACTGTGAAGAAATTCTTTCAAATCGATATGTCAGAACCTATGCTTTATTTTATTCACTGCCAGGCGTCGTTATTTCATAAAATTACTCTACAAATTGAATGAGATAAAATTTTAGCAGCAGAAGTTTGTATTATATTAAACAGTTTCATACTGCAATGTAAATCAAGATTTAATGATAGATTTTTACCACTAATTGTAAGGCATAAACTGACCATTTTGGAAGATTCCATTCCCTGATTTAAAAATGAATTTTTTAAAGACGGTAAAACTTTTTATAAAATTTGCTATGAATAGATTAAAGAATGGATAGTGAACTTTAGAGCATTGAGTTGTTTCAAATGGACCCTTCTAAATAGTAAAATTGAATCGAAAAAAGATTTTTCAGCAGTCAAACTTGAAATGAAGAAAGTAAAAAATATTATTAATAATGACAATTTTCACTTTGAAGAAATTCGAAGAGTAAACTTATGTATATATGAAAAAAAAACTGAAGAAATGGAAATATGAGAAAATAGGACTTAACAAAAGATGGAAAGAAATCTTTTCCTAATTTAAAATAGAGCATATCCTACATGAAAAATTGCAAGTTTTAATAGAAGTTTCATTATGTAGCCCAGGCTCTAATGCTTCTGTTGAAAGGCTATTTTCACGAGGGAATAATTATTAGACCAGTGAGAAGTCGCAACTTTCTGTAATATTATATGCCGTACTAACAATCAAATTTATTATGCAAAATGAAAGTTTTTCGAATGTGGCAACATCATAAAACAAACAACCTCGATTAGCAAAAAAATCTACTCCAAAGAAAAATACGTTTTTAAAAGAAAAGCTTTCTCTTTTTTTCTTCTTTTTTTTCACCTTTGAAATACTTGCAAAGTGTGCTCTTTTTGAACAAAAAATATTAGGTCACCCTATACATATATATGCATATATATATATATATATATATATATATATATATATATATATATATATATATATATATATATATATATATATATATATAATGTACATATATATATATATATATATATATATATAATGTATATATATATATATATATATATATATATATATATATATATATATATATATATATATATATATATATATATATATATATATATATATATATATATATGTATATATATACATATATACACATATGCAAATATATATATATATATATATATATATATATATATATATATATATATATATATATATATATATATATATATATATATATATATATATGATTAACTTATAAGCTATTTTTATTTATGTAAGCATGAAGTATTTGTTTAAAATATCATTAATATAGAATTTCGGCGTAAATAATACGCCATTTTTTTAAAATATCGTTTATTTACGGAATATTTATATTTCACCAGTGATTTTTGTGACGTTATTTGGAACCTTTGATGTTTTCAACCGTTGCACTTCCATTATTAATACTTCCGTGGTAAAATTAAGAGTTTACTATGCCATCGTATTGAATAATTTATTATTTTCTTTATGAAAATTAAAAAGGAATTAACCCAGATGGAACTGAGAATTCATTACAAAATAGTCGTTATTTTTAATATATAGATTATTTTATAATGACATTCAACATATAATACAAGCACTTCACCTTAGTCAAATTAACATGAACGGGAGAGATTATTTATCAAGCTTTAAAAGCGTTTTAATTTTTAAATTGAAAAGTAGTTATATATTTATAATAATTTAATTCAATGCAGAAACTTTCAATAACAATAAAAATTAACGAATTTTTAATATATTTTTTATCAATATAGTTATTAAATTCAACGTCAAAAAACATTTATACAAAAAATACAGACATATCTACAAATGTTACCATACTAGGTTTTAATTTTTAATACTTCAATTTTCAATAATTCATGTGTGTTCACATTTTAATTCCAGCAACCTGTTGTCGATTATTTAAAGATAAGCAAACCTTAAAACATTATATAGAAATAATTGAATATAAATGATATACCATAATAAACTCTGTGAGAAACATTTGTTGCTAAATCTTTACTTCTAAATCTCTATTAAAAATTATGTTATATTATTAGTTCAACATTTAAATATTTAAATGCTATAATAGATAACTTTAATAGATAACTTTACCAACTAAGTGAAACATTCTAAAATTTTTACACACATCAAGAATAAAATGAAAAAAATTCTCACCTTTTTATTTAGTGATAATAAACACGTTAATAGTATTAAAGTTTTAAAATTTGAATTTGAGACCTTGTGCCTGAATGCCACATGTCCAAAGTAGCAAGTTCTATACAAATATAAACAAGCAATATATAAACTTAGTTTTAACTAACATAGAAAAATAAAAAGTAAAAAAAAAATACAATAGTTTCACAACGAATTTGAACTCAGTGTGAAAAAGCATGACAAGTTTTAAAGTAGCAAATTTTAAAAGCATATACAAACTTAATTATACAAGTTACAACATTCCATATATAAACTTTGCTGTAACTAGCCTAAGTAAATAAGAATAAAAAAAATGCAAGTAAACATTTTACATCTGATTTATTTTACAACTAATGAAACTTTCAGTGTGATTTTGCATGCCACGTGTCTACACAAATTGCAAATTATAAAAGCATAAAAACTAGCTCTATGTAAACAAAAATGTAATAAAATAAAATGTTAAATCTATGTTATCAAAAGAAATGTTAACATTTTTAGTTTTACTACTGATTTCAATTTATAATGTAAGTTACTACATGTCACGTTTTAAATAGAAAATTATACAAGAATATATACAAGTCATATTGTCTGTATTATAGAAATAATTGTTCAACTTACCCATTAGTTTATCATATAAAAAATGTGAAGTCGAAATGTGAAGCTATTTAAAAAATGGCAAACTAAACTTTCTGCAATAAACTTTT
This sequence comes from Hydra vulgaris, assembly GCF_038396675.1. Taxonomy (NCBI): domain Eukaryota; kingdom Metazoa; phylum Cnidaria; class Hydrozoa; order Anthoathecata; family Hydridae; genus Hydra; species Hydra vulgaris. The sequence continues at coordinate 34,175,997 of NC_088923.1, forward strand.
TATCAACGACTTAAAAGTGGTTTAAAAATAAATGCTTTATCATCTGTTTTATTAAAATCCGTTAATAGTTAATTTTACTCCGTTAATTATATGAGTATTTTTTATGAATTACTTTGTTAATTTAAAGAAAGCAATTCGTTGCTTTTTCCAACAGATTGTTTTTAATGTGTAATCGCATAATTTAAAGCAAAAAGCCCTAAAAAGAGTTTCTGTTATATTGTGCAACTAACGCTAGTATTATGAATTATTGCATATTTGACATTAGCACTTTATCAAATATTTACTAAATTTTGGTACTAAAGAAGATTTGAACAAAAAGAGGCTAATTATTTAAAAATATATAACTTTCAATGAAAGATTAACGAACAAGCTTTTATTTTTGGTTTACAATCTAAGGCAAAAAATGCACTGTAGTTTTTATAAAATAGTTAATAAAATTTTATCATTTGCAACTTTAATAGAAACAAAACTTGCTAAACTCAGCGACTTTAAGTAGCTCCGAGTAATAGTTTATTTGTATCAAAGAAATCATCGTCCTTGCTAATACCAGACACTTTTTTTAACGTTCTTCAAATGTCCAATATTTTTAATTTCTAATTTCAAATGCAGATGTAACAAGCATCGCTTTGAGGTTTCTTGAGAAAAATGTTTGTAAAAACAAGAGATTTGTAATAAAAATAACTTGTAATAAAAAGTTAGCATTTGAAATAACGGAAAATATTTTATTTTTTCCCCAAATCATAGCAAATATTAAAAAAAAATCTAATTATTACAAAAATGAAACACATCAACATTATTAAAGTCAGAAGTTCAAACTGTCGTTGCATACTTAATAAGCGGTCGAACAAAAGTAGTTTACTTTAACTTGAGCATATTAGCATAATTTTGAGCAAATGTCTTCTTCAGCAACCCCATCATTCGATTTGCTTTTAAGGTACAATTCATACTATTTGCCTTGATGTAAAAGCTATCTAATCATTCCATTTCATGTAAGAAAAACTTGTTTAGATATCTTAAATTACTTTTTATTCTTTTAAACCCTTAAGGCTACAATCAATCTAAAGACAATTTTACTTGATTAAGTTAGAAAATAATTGTAAATCTGCTTTAAAGAACACGCTTTAATGATCATTTACGTCAAATTTCTTTTTATGCCATCCACACAATTATTATTTTTTGCTTGTGGTTAAACTTCTTTAAATTTTTATTATTTTGGTAGTTTTATCTAAATCAGGCCTGTCAAAGTGGTGACCACGGGCCACATGTCGTCCGCAAGACCTTTAATGGCGGCCCCCAACATTTTTAGCATTTTATTACATATAGCGGCCTGCAGACATGCATTTCATAAATTTTTTATTAAAAGCAACGAAAATAAATCACAAATGTTTTTTGAGCTCCTTTATTAAAAAAGACATGAAAAGTAAATTAATTTTCTAACTTTTTATTAAAATTAAAACTCTGAAATGAAAACCATAAGAAATTATTAAAAAAATATGAGGATATATTTTAATTTTAACAATCGATATAAGAAAACGAGGCGAGTGAATGTAAAAAAGCAATTGCTTTTACTTAGCGTTTTCGGAGTAATTGTTCAGCTAACCATGAATACAGATTTATTAACGCAAAGCTGAGTAATTGACATAGCAACAGATTTGAGAAGTCAGTTGAAAAAAATCTGCAAATATGTTCAGGCCTTTTCAATTGCTGTTGATGAAAGTACATATGATAAAAATGTTACTCAGTTGTCTGTTTTTATCAGAAGTTGCGATTTAAATAAAAAGCTACAGAAGAACTTCTGGATTCGATTCTAACGCATGGTATAACAAAAAGTGCAGACATTTTTTTGGAGATTGAAAAAGTACTGAACAAGTATATACTTTTAATTACTGTCTTTAGTTACTGATGGAGCACCCGCTATGATTGGTTCAAAGAAGGGTCTTGTTGGTAAAATAAATGTAGAAATTGGAAAAAAGAATTTTTATTGTATCATTTACCAAGAAGTATTATGCGGAAAAACAATTGATTTGGATTATGTAAATAAAAGTATAGCATCTGTTGTCAGCTTTATAAGAGCAAGAGGAATAAATCCTTGTCAGTTTGCTTTATTGTTGAACGATGATAACAGTGAATATGAGAATTTACCATATTACACTGACGCTCGTTGGTCATCATGTCACAAGTACTCAAAGCATTTATTCATCTAAAAACTAAAATAATTCAATTTTCGAAAACAAAAGGGCAAGATATTTCAGAAATAAAAAATACCAAGTTTCTTTAAGATTTATCTATTCTAGTTAATATCACAAAACACCTGAATGATCTGAACATTATTTTTCAAGCAAAAAACAAATTGGTCAGAACAATATTTGATAATGTCAGACCTTTTTAAACCAAACTTTTACTCTGGGAACGCCAAAGTGAACAAAAAATTTGGTACATTTTGAGACGTGCAAGTCTATGAAGCTGCAAGACCCAAGTTTTATGTTCAGCGGCTACTCAAATATGATGAACAATATAAACAAGATTTTGAAGTAAAGTTTCAAGATGTCAAAAAGTGTGAGCTATAGTTTGCTTTGTTCACCTCACCATTCAACTTTGATATTGAAAAGTGGACGAAGATCTGCAAATGGAATTAGTTGAGCTTCAGTGTGACTCTGTTCTCAAACAAAAACTTACTGATGTTGGTGTATCCAAGTTTTGTTCATTTTTACGACAACATTAATTTCCCAAGACGATTCAATTTGCTTGTCAAATATGTGCAATATTTGGCAGTACTTATCTTTATGAGCAACTTTTTTCACACAAGAAACGAAATAAAACCCCTGAGAGGTCTAGGCTTACTGATTTACATTTGTCTTCCGAGATGAAAGTGATAGCTAGCCAAGACATAAAACCAAACCTTATTAAGCTTTCAGCGAATAAAAGACGTCAAACTTCTGGAAAATCCAAAATTTTTTAATAATGTTTGTTATTATTATTACAAAATAGTTATTGTGTGAAATAAATACTGCAAAATTAAACTTCTCTACTTTTTTTAATAGTATTGCAGTGATTTTAAATATAGTTTTAATCTTGTTTACTTCACATTAAACCTAAGAAAAAGGACAGTTTGTACTGTAGAGTTACACTTCATTTATCAGAAAAATAAGTTTTAGCTTGAGCGGTTCTCACAACATTTCCTTAAGCTAAAGAGGCCCCAATACCAAAATACGTATGACATGCCTGATCTAAAACAACAATGTTAGTAGTAGGATGGCTCTTTTACTTACTTTTTTTATTTACAGAGTTAATTTTTATCAAAAAGTAAATTACGCAAGTAAATTTAAACCTTTGAAGAAAATTTACATTTCCGTATAGGTAATTAATTTTTTGAAAACGACTCTTACTATATAATGTAAGTTTTTTTACATTCAAATGTAAGTTATGTAAAAGAAGATTACTCAAAAAGTAATTTCTTTTACATGTAAAAATTAGTCACATTAATAGAGTATTTACTTTTACATTTAAAAGTTAATTACTTTTAAAAAATACATTACATAAATTAAAAGTTTCTTTACCAGTAAAAACATTTACCAATAAAAGCAACTAATTAAAAAAAAGTTATATTAAAAAAAAACTTGTATATGCAAGTAAATTACATGAAAGTAATATTTTACCAAATGTAAATTATATTTACAAATAAAATATTATTTTTTAAGTAGGAATTTTATATATTAAAAGTAATAACAAACCTTTATCAAAAAAATATTAAATAAAACAAAAAATTTAAGTTACATAAGCTTACATTTTATGTAATTTGTAAAGTAAAATAAAAGTAATATATATAATAATAAGTAAGTAAATTTACTTACATTCTACAATAACTTTGACAGGATCTTAAAAGAAGTAAAGCTTATAATTCATTTAAAGCTGAACCATGGCACTAAAAAGGTTCATATACCGATGAGAAACTCAGAAAGGGTAGACTACTTGAAAGACAAATTTGTCTTAATTGTTAGCTCTTTTAACAGGTTTTTTGCGTGATAGTTTTTATTATTAAAAACAAAGGAGGAATAGTTTAAGTCTTATGAGTACGTAACTATTGATAATATTATAAGTTAATTCTAATCGGTTTGGTGAAAAAAGGAATTGTCACATTTTCAAATTATGAAACCTTTTCACTTTGTTTTTGACGTGTTATAATACCACGCAATACTTCTATTTAAATCAATTTAAAAATAAATTTCGTATTTTGTGTAATTTATATTTTCATGGATAAGATTTTTTTAAACCATTTTATTTATATGTTAAAAAAATAAAATTATTCAAAATTTCTGTTATTTATGCAATATTTCTTCTGCTTTAGTATCTTATTTTCGAAAAAGATTTCTCTTTGTTTTTAATAACATACTAAAACAGGAGATTTTGGTATTTTAGCTATCAATATATTAATTTTTTAGGTATATTTCCAAAAAATACAAAACTATATAACTGTCAGCTGAAATGAACTTTTTAAACTCAAACTTCAGAAAAACACATGATCATCAATTTTTAACGACAATTTTTTAATGACTTTATTATGTACGATTATTTTGGGGCTTGCCAATAAGACTATTTTGGTTTTCTGCTTGCTTCCGCCATATGTATATTTTACAAAAGAAAAGTAATCATTTGTAACGGCAAATTTTGAAAAATAAAAAGTTATAAAAGTTAAAATGCAGTCATTGCATCAAAGATTATCTTTTTGAAATAAATAAAAACAATAATCAATGACAAAATTAAATTTGAAAAAAAGATAAATTTGATAATATTGTTTAAAAAATACAAATAATCTTGTGGACTAAAATCACTTATAAAAACTTATTCTTCTTCGTTATTCTTCGACAAATTTTAACGATAAAGTCCGCACCATTTGATTTCTTATTTACGAAAACAGGTTTAAATTAATTTTTGCTTCAAACTTTTGAATGAGGAACAGAATTTGATTGTCAGACGAACTGATAACTTAATTAAAGATCATACTTTAAATTCCTTAAGTAACTATGGAGGTTGCTCAAAATTTATATAGTCAAAATTTATGAACACAAAGATATTATTGCATGACATTAAAGACTTCTTAATGAACTTAAATTTTGTTTAAAATGTTACAAAAAATAAATATATAAATATTAAAAACTCGTTGTTTTCACACTAATAGCATGAAAGGAGGAAAAAAAATAAAAAACTTGATTTTATTTCATCTATATGACGAAACAACATCAAGACACCTTTCTTTACAATTGATCAATGATTTTAAATTTAAAAGTGTGCTTTTTTGAACCACCCCACAAAATTTGCTATATTAAATAACTTAAAATAAGCGGCTGTTGTGGTGATAAAAAGTTATAAATTTTTTTAAATACTTTTAAGTTTTTAACTTGAATTTTTTTTTAAATAACCTTAATGTTGTTTAAATCAGTTACTAAAAAAATTTTTTTGAAAAGAGTATCTGGTGTATTATTCTTGCTTTGGAAATGGCGTTGTATTTTGTCTTCTTTTATTTAGCTTGGACGTTGTAAAACAAGTGTTTAAAACTAATAGTTTATAACTTTATTCTTAAGTCTAAATTAAATTCTTCATGAAATATTTTTCTCCATCAAATTCGTTAATATTAGTCTTTGTTCTCTGATATTCTAAAATTGAAAGAAATGGTTCAAAATTGCCGCTATTTTGTATCATACGTCATCGTAGCGGCGTATAACTTTTTTTTTCCTTCTATCAAACACTTAAGCTCAAGTTGATTGCACATTTTTATTACTTCGTTGATAATTAGGTCGGATTGTTTATGAGTCTGATCAACAAATTTAAGTTGTTTCGAATGAGGATGGTAAATACATCATCAATATTAAAGAAGGAATGTAGGTAGTTTTTACAGTACTTTGATATATTAAAAAGGAATTTTAATGCTGACCTTCCTACAGCGTCCAATTTATTAAGAAGTGAATTATTATAGCAACAAATTTCTAAGCCGTATGATAAATTCGGCAGAACCAGAGATTTGAGCAAATGTCCTATAGTTTAATGGTTAACAAAAAAAAAATACCAGATTTTATAAGAGCTTTTGAGATTAATTGCATGTTTTTTAAATATTATATTCACGTATGTTTGCTTCATAAATAACTTTTTTTACATATAAAAAGTAAATTACATTTTGATGTAAATTCTTAACATAATTATAACCAAAATTACTTTCAAAGCGAATAACTTTACTCGACTTACCATTATAAGTAAGTTATATTTACAAGTAAATGAAAAAATACAAATAACCGATACTTGTAAAGGTAAATTGCTTTTTCAAGTAACAGTTACTCATTAAAAAAATTAACTTAAGATAATAGGTTTTACATGTTATATAATTTACGTAAAAAAAAACGAAATGTATCTTATGAAAAGTAATTTACGCTTAAAAGTAATTCGCGTTTTTACATCAAAATAAGTAAAAGTGCCATTCCTAGTTAAGTTGCTACAAAGCTATGATATGTAGCTATCAAATTATTACGGACTTATCGTTATGTTTTAGTCAGCTAAATACCTTGGATCTGTTGCTATTGATATATCGTAATACTATTGTCATTCACAAAGCTGCCATATATAGCCATCAACTAGTTACATATTTGTTAACATGTTGTAGCAAGCTACAATGATACGATACGTAGCTAACAAAATTGTAGTATTATTGATAGTTACAAAGCTAAATCATGTCGCTAGATAGCAATATATTGTAATAATATGAAATGTTACAAGTTCAATTATTTCATAAATATACTAAAGCCAGTACTAAAAGATAAAGGAAAAGCGTAAAAGACCGCATAAAACAATAATGTGGGAAATATTGCATAAAAATTTCTATAAAGATGGTTATTTGCTAGCTCGTCGTTAAATCATTTTTTACCGATTTTGGTTAAAATTATATGAAACCAGTAAAGTAGCTTCATGATTTAAAAAAGACTTACTCACTTTTTGAAATATTTCTACAAGACAATAGAATATACTTAATAAAAGCTGAATACAGTGGCAATAAGAAAATATTGTAATAATTCTAATTTTTTTAAAATAAATAGTTTCAGAACAATTTCAACAACTAAACGATGTCAATATATTGTCTGCATATCTGTTGCACGACACAAAAAAAATATTTAGACGCTGCATTTATTAAAAATAAAATCTAGTTTGGTTTATAAACAGTATCGTCTATTTGCTATCAAAAAATAAAACAAACAAAAAACTTTGAGATAATTTCAAAATTTATTTTTTTCATCGAAATTAAAATAACATATAAATATATATATATATATATATATATATATATATATATATATATATATATAAATTAGTAAAAAACACTTATCTAACCTTTTTTCCTCTACTTTAAGTTTCACCATTGCTCAATCATAAGAAAGAGGTACTAAATCTCAAAAAAAAAAAGACGAATTATTGCATATCAATGTGAATTCGAACCATCCTCCTCAAATTCTAAAACAAATTCCAATTTTAATTAACAATAAGCTAAATAAAAACTCTTCTAATGAAAAAAACTTTAACTCCTCTAAACGTGTTTATGAAGATGCCTTTTAAAAAAGTGGCTTTCAAAATTTCGAGCTAAAATTCGAAAAGAAAAATGCTAAAAAGCGTAATAGAAATAGAAACATAATTTGGTTCAACGTACAGCAAAAATGTTTAAAAAAATGTAGATAAAATTTTTCTAAATTACTAGACAAACCTTTTCCTTCCTCTAATAAATTACATACGAGTTTTAACAGAAATACCATTAAAGTAAGTTATAGTTGTACAAAAAATTTAGAAAGAATTATAAAAGGTCACAACTACGCGTTAATTAAAAAAATATAAAAGAAAAAAACACTGATTATTGTAATTGTAAACAAAATATAGATTGCCCTCTAAATGGAAAATGCCTTTGAAAAAATGTAACTTACAAGTGCATTGTTTTCTCACAAAATAACCCTGATAATCAATATATTGGCTTAACCGAGGGGAATGGAAAAAACGTTATGCCAACCACATACAATCGTTTAAACATAAAAAAAATAATTCAAAAGAGACCATGCTGTCAAAATTTATTTGGGATTTAAAAGAAAAAAATAAAATTTTTTATGTACGATGGTCTATTCTAAAACCTGCCCCTGCGCATAATAACATTTCCAAAAATTGTATGCTATGTTTACAAGAAAAACTTGAAATAATTACTCATTTAAATCAGGAAAATTTATTAAATAAAAAATCTGAACTAATTTCTAAATGTAGGCACGAAAATAAATACCTCTTAAAAAATTAAAAAAACAAATGACCAAAATTTACTATCCCATTCTAATGAAATTTATTTAATAATTACTTTCTGTAACTTCCCGTTAACCAAAAAAAAATAGTAGTTAAAATTTTCTCTTATAATAATCTATAAATTCCTGTAAAATATTTTTTACTATGAATTGAATTTTTTTTGAGATTTAGTAACTCTTCCTGATGATCCAGCAATGGTGGAACTTATAGTAGAAGATAAAAGTTAGATAAGTGTATTTTACTAATTTATATATATATATATATATATATATATATATATATATATATATATATATATATATATATATATATATATATATATATATATATATATATATATATATATATATAAATATATATGTATATTGTTTGATAATTTACCTCCTTAAGGCCATGAAAGCCACTGCAGCCGAACAAGGTACTTCAGTTGTGTTTATAACCTTTCTTGTTTATTATAACTGCAAAACTCAAACCGTAGCGAACAAGGCTGCTGCGCGGAGAAATTTAGTTGAGAGCGGTACTATCACGGACATAATGGAAAGCGTCTCGCTTATAAGGCTAGCGCTTTACTACCACACCTCTACCGCATGTTTTTAACATAGCGCCAAACCAAATCATACAATAAGTATGTTGAAAAAAGATAATTGGATCCAAAGTTTAAGGTTTCGACTAAAGTCAATAATAAACAAACGAAAATATGTATGTTTAAACAGATAATAAAAAGTGATGCTAAAAAGCTAATAAATGAAAAATAATAATAATAGCAGTTTAAATATAAAATTTTAGATATAAAAAGAAAAAACAGTAAAAATATAAAGCAAATAAAAAGTAAAAATTATAAGCAAGTGATAGATATGCTAAATAAAAATTTGATTAAAGTAGAAACTCCAAATAAGTATCGTCATTTTAAAGAAAATTGCAACCATGAAATTTTCTGCAAATCTGATTAAACAAGGTTGCAATTGACTCAAGTGATTTTCCGATCGATCAGGAATCTGCTCCTTTTTGTAATAATCAATATCAGTCTTTTGTTGGATAGTTTGAACGATGTGAGACTGACTGCAACCAAATTTGGCTGCCAATTTAGATTTGAAATCCTTACTTGGCCAACAATGCACTTTTTTAAGATGCCTAATTTTGTTTTCATCAAAGTTTTGGTTTCTCGACTTTTTCCTATGGGATAACTAGATAACAAACCACTTTCTCACATTAAAGTGCATCGATGCACTGGGGCTATTAGATTATTTTCATCCATAAAATAATCCACGATTGATTTCCTCGAATAACCTAAATGCAATTTGCACAAGATTTGAAACAAGAATATGAATATTGGTGCTCAAAAAAAATATAGAAGCCAAAAATACCGCATTTAAAAATATACGCTTGTTTAAAAGTTATAAACTTTCAAACTTAGCTTTAATAACTAGTGATCGCCCGTTATTTATTTTATACAAGTTTAAATTGTGAATAACTTTTTTCAACGTCTTTCTATTTACTATACTTATTATTTATATAATTTGTTCTATCTTATAAATACTACCTAACATGTATTTGTTTTTAAAAGTTACGCTCTAAATGTATTTCAAATGTCTTATAAACGTCTTCTAAATATTCTTACGTAAGGAACGTTTGAAAATAATACATTATAATTTATCTTGCATATTAAAATCTAGGAATTCGAAAACTTTTTAATTCTTATAGGAGTGTGGATTCCAATGATGACTCGTTTTGCCGATTGGGATTTTGGTTTTTGGAATAGAAGTTTTGAAGATTATGAGAATGGCTTTGGTCTGGTAAATCAACAATGGATTGGTTTAAAAAAAATTAATCAAATTACAAGCGCTTTTTTTACAGACATGAGGGTCGATTATTTTCTCAGAAAAGATCTAGCGTTTAGTACTTTATACTATAATATCCTTGTTGATTCAAGTGATGCTAACTACATGTTTAGTTACGAAAAGTATGATTCAAGAGAATGTATGTTTTTTGCTTATTATATATATATATATATATATATATATATATATATATATATATATATATATATATATATAAATATATATATATATATATATATATACATATATATATATATATATATATATATATATATATATATATATATATATATATATATATAAATATATATATATATATATATATATATATATATATATATATATACATATATATATATTTATATATTTGTATATATAAATATATATATATATATATATATTTGTATATATAAATATATATATATATATATATATTTATATATATATATATATATATACGAATATATATATATATATATATATATATATATATATATATATATATATATATATATATATATATATATACATATATATACATATATATATTTAAATAACTTTGGTCAAGTGTGCTCAACGTTCTTAATAGTGCAATTATATATAAGTATTATATATAAATCATATACAATTAAATAAAAATCACTTTACAAAAATTTTTTTTCATTTTACAGTGTGTTTTATCAACAAATCTTATTCAGAAAAAAAATTTTTTTTCTGATGAATCTTTGATGATGAAACACATTGTAAAGTAAAAAAAAATTTGTGTAAAGTAATTTTCTACTAATATATATATATATATATATATATATATATATATATATATATATATATATATATTATATACATATATATATATATATATATATATATATATATATATATATATACATATATATATATATATATATATATATATATATATATATATATACATATATATATATATATATATATATTTATAAATATGTATATACATATATATGTATATACATATATATATATATATATATATATATATATATATATATATATATATATATATATATATATATATATATATATATATATATATATATATATTCATATATATATATATATTCATATATATATATATATATATATTGGATATATATAGCATTGGAACCAGATTTATTGAACGCGAACCTCACAACATTCAAAAGTTGCAGTAATTGGTGGACCTCAAATTGCAACCAAAATATTAGTCCTACCGCATCTAACTATATTTCATATGGATCAACAGAAAACTTACTTTCTATACAGTTTCTTTTGCGTACAAATGAATGCAAAGTCTGTAAATAAAAACTTACGTTATCGCTAATGCTTTTGTAAATGGTTGTTTATGAATGGCTATTAACGAACGAACATGCAATGCTGTTCCGTAAAAATAATATAAAACGTTGTGTAATATAAACTTGAACTGTTAAATAATTTATTGCACTTTTATTTTTATATATAATAAGTTCACCCGTTTTCTATATTCTTTTATGTAAATATCATATAAACCATTATTTTGTGTTTTATAATACAATAAGTTGTTGATTTAAACAGAGTTTATTGTTTAGTTTTTTTTTTTCATTCAATTATTGATAATTTGCTTAAACAGAAATTAGGTAAAATAAATTAGCAAATTATTTTATCTGAAGTTTAATTATCCATTAATCAAAACACTTTAAAAAAAAGTATTTCGCGTTAATTATTTTTAGGTTTTAAGTCTCATTTTAAACTTAGCCCTCCCTACCTCCCTCCTTCCTTAGGAAACAACAGGGCGAATAGAATAATTATAATTCAAAATAAATTTTTCTTTAGGAAGATATTATTTGATAATTAATTTTTTTACGTCGACAACAATTCGAGTTTTTAGGAAAATTATATTTGTTTTGACGACTTTTTGAAAACAACACGATATTATAAAGCAAAGTCTCGGTTGTTTTTTTTGCTTCGAGGATTGGGACTAGGTAGTTGCCCTCCCATTCTATAAAAAAATTTAACCAAATTTTGGCATCGCAATTATTAATAGAATTAGTAACTGTGCAAAACCATTAAGTGAGATTCATATTCTATCCACCAAACTCAACATATCTAATCCAAGCGCCTGAAAGAGATCCTTTAGAGTATGAAAGTGACAAGACTGTTTGGACTTCTTTGGCACCTAAAAAACGACTAAATATGTATGCATATATATATATATATATATATATATATATATATATATATATATATATATATATATATATATATATATATATATATATATATATATATACATATATATATATATATATATATATATATATATATATATATATATATATATATATATATATAGATATATATATATATATATATATATATATAAATATATATATATATATATATATATATAGATATATATATAAATATATATATATATATATATATATATATATATATATATATATATATATATATATATATATATATATATATATGTATATATGTGTATATATATATATATGTATATATGTGTATATATATATATATATATATTTATATATAAATATAGATATATATATAAATATATATATATATATATATATATATATATATATATATATATATATATATATATATATACATATATATGTATATATATATATATATATATGTATATATGTGTATTTATATATATGTATATATGTGTATATATGTATATATGTGTATATATATATATATATATATATATATATATATACATGTATATGTATATATACATATATATATATATATATATATATATATATATATATACATATATATATACATATATATATATATATATATACATATATATATACATATATATATACATATATATATACATATATATATATACATATATATACACATATATATATATATATATATATATATATATATATATACTTATATATATACATATAGATCTATAGATATATAGATATCTATATATATATATATATATATCTATATATAGATATATATATTTGTATACATATAAAATAGATATATATTTTATATATGAAAAATAATCCCTTACGTTAATGTTTAGACTTAATGCGTTATGCGTTTTTCCATTTGTTTAGAGTCTTGTAAAATGAAGAACCATATTATTGCGGTTGCATTTACCGAGTTTAACCCCATGATAAGCTAGTCAACCTGACCTATGTTGGTCAAGTTGACTAGCTTATCATGGGGTTAAACTCGGTAAATGCAAACGCAATAATATGGTGTTTAATTTTACAAGACTCTAAACAAATGGAAAAACGGTGTTATTAGGCGTGTCAAGGAAACTACCAGGTTGCTTAAGAAAATCAGACTAAGACAGGAGTTTACAAATCTTTGGCTAAAGAGTGTTTTTGTGACTGGACCAAGTCTGTAAGGAGTTAGAGATGCTCTTTATTGACAATCGAGACTCTGTTGGAATAGTCTCCTATGGTGTTGCTAGTAAAGAAGATAAAATTGGTTTTAAAGCTTTTGCCCTTTGTCTGGACTGTGGAGCTGTAAATAGGTTAAGCATTGTTTTTAGTTGTGTTAAAATTATAAAACTCCGAGTCTTTGTTCATCACCTGCATCGTTCCCTACAGATCCGGAACAAAATGGCAGAAGATGTTGTCTAGTGAAACCCAAAACCCTCCTCCACACTCTTTGTCAAAGCAATGAGGTTCAATACATTTGGAGAACAAAGATGTTTTCTTAGAGATGTGTGACTTTTCAATGTTTAGGCTCTATCTACAAGATTGGATGAATTTTTGATCTACTACAAGCTAATGGAGACTATAAATAATTTAAAAGTTGTCACCTTTCTTAGTGAAATGACTGACGCTACTACTAGTTGCAGCATCTGCGATCTGACTAACTTCATCCTGAATGGCCTGCAAAAAATGTATACAGTTGCTGTAGATCTTCCGGATATTGTATTTAATAATGGCCTGTTAAGCCTTTGCTTGTAAATTAAGAATATGGAGTGTTTTTCTAAAATCCAGGCTACAGACTAAATTTTAAAAATTGGATGGCAAGAGTATGAGTATGAGATAAGAACTACTTAAACTTACTTAAGAGTATGAGATAAGAACTTATTAAACTTAGAATAAAAAAGTTGCATTGAGGGTGTTGACATATGATATCATAAATAAAAATTCATATGCCCCAGATAATACAAATGATGTTGGCACACAGTCTAAGGTTGTCAAAGTAAAGACTATTGTAGCTGGATCCTTGTTGAAGAAGCTAATGGAGTCCTCCAAATAAGTGTCCAAATAAGTGTTCAAGCACAACATGGATCACTACCAAAAAAAGCTTTTCAGGCCCACGACAAACTTAGATCTTATGATAAAGAATCTTTGCAGCTACAATCCTAAAATGTCTAAATAAGCTGGAGTTAGGAAAAGGTCAAAAACACCAGTCTAAGGTTAAGGAGTTCTTGATGTACTTGTGTGTATTATTTACGTCTATATAAATAGGTTCTTATTTGTAAACAAGAAAATTATTATAAGAAAGATCAATTTTTATGTACGTTATATGTTTTTGTTCGCAATATTAAAGTAATCAAAATAAAAAAAAAGAAATAAAAATAAAAAACATATCGTTGGAAAAATCATCACTGCATCTAAAATAATCAGCTGCGTCGTTTTAAATACCCCAAGAGCCAAATATGCTCAGATTTATATTCTCGGACCTCAAATGGCTATACTTTGACATAAAACATGTCCCATATGAATGAAAAATCATTGGGACATTTCAGGACCACTCATGACCAGCCCTATAAGGATTGCATGAGTAGTAAAGACCTCTCCTAAAACAAAATATACCCATGTTAAAATCCTCCAACCTCAATTACCTATATTTAAACAAAAAAATCCCAATTGAAAAATCAATCAAACATCCCGGGATCACCCTTAAACACCCTTAAAACTACTACTTGAGTAGTAATGACTACTCCTAAAAACCAAAGATACCCAGATTTATATTTTACATTCTCAATTATTTATATTAAGACAATTGAGATTGTAAAATTTAAATATTAAAAATGTCCAATATAGTTGAAAAACCATCAAGAAATCCTATGACCACCCTTGGCATTCCATCAATTAACCTTTTTTATAATTGTGACCACTTCTGAAGTCCAAACATGCCCAGGCTGGAGTTTTTTGACATTTAGCTTTATTTTTACATAGCGAATGTTTCATCTAATAAAAAACCATTGCAATATTTCATGCTCATGATTTGCAACACCTAAAATAAAAATGACATAAAAATGAGCCTGGAAAGGAACTCCTTAATTCTAAAAACTGCTGTGAACATTTATCATACGCCAATATTTAAGTCATAAATAGTTTGGCCGTTTTTAAACAGTTTTGGCCATGTGTTCTGGCCTCTGTGCTGCGGTTACTAATTATACCGGAGAAAAATCCCCTTCAACTTTAAATAGTAAAGAATTGCCCCAGATTTCATTGTGGGCAGAAATGTCTATACGCCATAACAGTTTTTTAAATTTCCTGAGTGTATGTATGTATAAATGTATGTGCATGGAAAAATCAAAAATATTTTATTAAATTAAATTTAATGGAAAACCCTGACATTACATTTTATTTTGCATAAACAAAAAATTAGTTTTAATACAAACCTTTTTTAGAACAAGGGTTCTTAACGTAATATAAAAATATCACAGTTAATTTGAAAATTATGCATAATTCATTACTAAGTTTGTTTCTGAATAAATATTACACAATCAAACGTTGTTCACAACTTGGTAAATATTTGTACTCAGGAAAAGATGGTTGAGTAAATATTCACAGCTCCCCTCCTTAAACACCCTTCCTTAAACACATATTTCTACCTTCCAACATAGTTCTAAATTTATTATATTAAACTTATTTTACTCAGGGCTAAACATTTTTCAATTGCATAAATTCTTTAAATATTTACTTGTTCTAGAAAGTCTCAAATTTGGCCACGAGTAGCTAATTAGTCTTATTAATTAAATTAGGGAACAGTTGTGGATTTTTTTTCAAATGTTAAACCATCAAAAAATAAGACGTAGTTGAAGAAACTGCCTGCTAGGTACTGTTTTTTTTTACCAGGAGTTTCTTGGCTACCTTAAAAGTCTTAATTTTTATTGTTATAAAGAGCATAGAAGTATCCCAGTCGGCATAACTAGTATTGTAAATACTCGGAGTATTGATCACGTATAACATACCGCCATTGATACCAGAAAAATGCGCATTTAGTTTTAAGTTTCGAACTCGAGTTCAATACCACTTATTTATCAAAAATACGTATTTATAATATTTGATCAAAATTGGATATGATATCGAACCCAATTTTGATCAAATATTAACAAAAAATGGAAAAACGAAAATCTTTGCTTTTAAAGCGCATGCTTAATCTAAAATTGCGAAAACAAAATCTAAATTAAAAAGGTCTCTCTCGAGAAATTTAGTAAATTATCTCTAGTACAGTTACAGTGCTTTATTGCACTAAAAGAGTTACTAAAACTTTATCATAAAAATATTTATTACTACTTTTAAATTTATTAATTTAGTTTAATGAAGTCCTAAATTAATATAGTTCAAATATATTTTAAATCCTATCATTTCATACCTTGCTTATGTTGATTATTATTTTATTGACATTTCTGTTATGCTATTATCTTTTTTTGTTCTGTTTTAGAAAATTTAGAAAAATAAGTTAAAATTTTGAGCCAACACTGACATTTTAATTGTTGCTAAACGTTAAATTTTGTTATTAGGATTGCAGTTCTTTTATCTGTTTTTTTGTTCTTTATTCAATAAGTATTTGACTTAAATTAAATATGATATATTTTATTACGAGATATATGTCTTTATATATAAATTAATATGAATCTTTTTAGATTTTTTAATGTTATTTTTAAATTTTTTGTTCACGCAATTCAATTTATATATGTTTATAGTTTGCATATTTGTTTATATTATGTTCAAAATTAAAACGTTTTTGATAAATATATGTATGTGGTAATATGTGTTATATAATTGTTTTCTAAATGTATTTTTAAAGTAGTATAAAATGTATCTATTGTGTATATAAATATTATAAGAGGTGTTTATATATGTTTCATAAATTTAAATAAATATATTGTGTTTAATAGTTAGTATATATGTTTATATTATGTTGTTTCCATGTTTTCAAAGTTTAAGTAAAGTCTTTGATTAGAAAAGATCACAATTTGTAAGATTCTTTTACATTCATTTATTCAGTTATAGTAATAGTAAGATTACTGGTAATATGTTTAATGGTAATAGTTAAATTGAAATAGATAGTATTAGGCTCAACGAAGTTATTAATGTAAATGCTTTTGCATTTACATTAATAACTTCGTTGAGCCTACTTGCAGGCAACTTTAAAATAGTAGTCAAATGAAAAAAAATAGATCTAGGCAGGATGAAATTAATAATTGTTGAAATGCTAGAAATGTTGCTCGGCTAGCAGAAAACTTGACAGAATTCAGTGTCAAGCAGTGTTAATGTCTGTTAATTTGGTTTTACTTTAGAACAAAGCAAAGTATGAGTTTAACTATTTATAGTATCAATTAACACTTTTAAATTTAAATAATTTTAATTTTTTTATAATTTTTAACATAGTTATGTTCTTTTTTTCATTTTTAGTTTGTCTTCTCTCTAGTTTGTCTTCCCTTTGTCGTACGACGATGTACCAACATGAATTGTTTTCTAAAAGCTAACATGAAATAACAATATTTAACAACTACTACTCTCTTATCATGACATCTTATCTCTATCTGATATTTTGATTTGCGATTCATATATGATGTTTTTCTTTATATTTACTTATCCATTACATTTTTTCATTTCAGATTTATCATATGATGGATTTATGCAATATAAAAGAACAAATATATGTAAATCTTTATGAATTTTTTAAAAACATCTTCTAATAATTAGTCCAGTCAACGTTCAAACTTCAATTTTGCATATGTCATCTTTAAGTAGTTTCTAGGCTTTTCTAAATGTGTTTCTTATTCACATGGTTTTGCAAGCAAGGTATGCAAGCAAATTTGAGCTGAAAATTTTTTTTTTAGCCTTTAAGGAGAATTGGTGTTACACTTTTTAAATTTAATTTGTTTAAATATAGTAGTTTTAACAAATAAATGTTTGTTTGTTCTTTGTTTTTTTACTTATTTGTTTTCTTAAGAACTTGGCAACTTCTATTAAGTAAGTTTTTTTTTCTTTTTAGTGCAATTGGAAAGAGCTGAAAGTTATTTTTTAGAGCAATTGAAAAGAACTGAAGTGTTGTTTAGTTACTTCACACGGTATAACTGATCCTGATTTGAGTAAGTTTACTATTTTGTTTTATTTTATATTGGATTTATTTGAGATTTGGTTTATGTTATATTAGATATATATTTTATGTATTTAACATGGAAAACTGACTGTAATTTGTTGACACAAAAGTTTATAAACATAAATCTGCCAATCTTTCAGTATATTTTATATTTCTCTGTATCTATATAAATATTCTTTCTTAGAAAAAATAACAGACTAGAAAAAATAAATAAATTCCTTTTGAAAGTAGTTGAAAAAATGATGATGTTTTTTCCATATTTCATTGTGTAAAGTGTAATACCACTTTTTAAAGGTATGTGAATAGATATATATAGGGTTGCCAGATGTCCCGATTTTACGAAGGAGAACTAAGTAAAAAAAATATTTTTACATATTTGGCGCAGAATTCTCCTTCGTAAAATCGGGACATCTGGCGACCCTTAACAGATAGGGGAACATGGGGCAAGATGACAACTGTTTCGAAAAACGCCTGTAT